>NC_133536.1:33606213-33930901 GCF_048544455.1 Silene latifolia
AGGGAAGAAGATATACTGAAATTATTCCGGAATTAAAAGAACAGTAGCAAAAGTAGCAGTGTAAAAGTAACAGAAGGAAAGTAATTAGAGAGAAGAAGCCCCCCAATCTCATCTCCCGTCTTCCTATTTATAGGAAAAGCGAGTTTATAAAACCTAATAACGAATTAAAGCTCAAAAGCCCAACCCGTCAGCGAAATCCACTCGATCGAGTAGCTAAATCACTCGATCGAGTGAACTTGACTCAAAACCTGCTCGATCGACTAAGAATGTGCTCGATCGAGTAAGGCTATATGAAGAACTGGTCGATCGAGTAAACTAACCACTCGATCGACTTATTTAAGGACCTAAAACCACTCGATCGAGTGGGAAACTACTCGATCAAGTGGATCTTGACTTCAGCAGCTCATCATTCTCGTTAATTGACTTTGACTTGTCCTTTTAGCGCCCGAAACACCTTCACGCATCCCAAGACAGCAATATTCCCCGCTCCAAATCATCTCTTCCTCCAAATGTATGCTAAACGGACGGTAAATGGCTTGATTTCGCTACTTTCTGGTTCATTCCTGCAATTAAGACAAAATACACCAAAGTAGCATATTCGGGGCATTTCGTAGCATAAAACCACGATAAAAGCATAAAGATACGCGCATAAATTTAGCTAAAAAGACTATATAAAATGCACGTATCAGGTTGATTACATACTGCGGAAAAAACAAAGAGAAGACATTATTGTAACAACATCAATTACTGCATATATAGCAACATCATGGTATATATAGCAGCAAGCAAGACAACATTAGCTCTAATTTAAAAAAAAGTAATAAACACATTATTAAATTACTAACCTTTTCCGGAATAACGATATATCTTCGCCTAATAATCTCCAACATGAACCGACAAACATAGTATCCACATTGTATGCTATCTGGCTGGCGAGGGGCCTATTATTACATAAAAAAAAAACAGACGGGAGAAGGCTCACATCAGAATCTTGAACTTTAGGTATTGTATTAGTATTAAACACAGATTTTTGCACTTAATGTATTGTATTTGAGCACGTACCCCTGTTATCGTAATAAAATCAGGGCCAACATCAGAATCTTTCGTGGGTTGATCCTGCTCGTTTGCTCTTCTCTTCTCAAAGGCCCTTTTTTTTAAATAAAAAAAGGAGGCAGAAACTCATTTTTTTAGGGGCAAAAATGAGCTTTTTTCTATAAATAAAAATTGAAACTTAATGTTATTATAAATAAATCAGTATTATAAACTTACTTATTAATCAAGCGCTTAAAAGTCTCGCTTGGTGGATGATGTATAGAGTCCAACCAGAAAACTTTATTCCTTGTCGCCATGATGGCTACTAGCACCCAATGAGTCCTACATCAAGAGACATCATCATTATTAACAAGTACATATATTAGTTATGAAAATGCAATTGTAGGGGAAAACGTAATATTAATTTGTTTATTACCCTTTTTCATTATAAGCGCCAAAAATCAGCTTCTTGGTTGTCGCCAATTGCTGAGCAATATAATCTACCCGTTCTTCGAACGAGAAATCCGGAATAAATAAAGATAAAACATAGGGGCACAGGAATCCGTATTGATCAGATTGAATATTCTTCTCGGGGATCACGATCAATTTCAATATCCTACATTATTACGGTACTAATTCCGGTATTTAAAATACTATCTAGTAGTCAGAATATTAGAATATGAAACTATTTATTAAGAAACTTACTTCATCCAAACAAATAGGTGATGGACATCAATCTGGTCTAGGCCTGCCCAAACGGCTAGCATATCCCATGATAGATGTGCTTGGTGCTCAACCCCTAGAATATCCTCCTCGAGCGGAATAACTATCAATTGCTCGGTGGCTATGCGATGGCCAGCCTCCTCATGCAGTTTCCTCATCGTCTCCGTTCTTACTTTTTGCATGTAATCATTTCCAGTATATTTTGTGGAGTTTAAACTCCTAACTTTTTTCAGGTCCGGGAAAGAATGAGTCTTTGATTTTGTGCTACTACCACCAGCCTACACATATAGTAGATAATTAAAATAATAAAAAATCCAAAGGTAACATATCCTAGTTGGAGTAATAAAAATAAAAGCGTACTTAATTAAATACCTCGTCAACCTGCTCTTTCAATGATGAGGTAGTAGTAGCAGGTAAGACTGGGGACTTAGGCTTATCAGTCTTTTTTGTCCCCTACACAAAATTACCATGCTTTTTATAAATACAGATAAAATATAAATAAAGGGAGCGAGGTTTTTAAAAAAATGGAGAAGTTAATTAAATACCTCATCAAGTTGTTGTCTCGACGAGGTCGTTGGCATGTCTGTGGACTTAGGCTTATCCGCCAAAGCCGGCTTTTTTGTTCCCTACAAAAAAAAAATAACATATAAATTTAACATATAAAAACATTCAACAATTAAAAATTTAACATATATATAAAGGTATTTCTTCTAACCCCAACTGCTTTCCGCCGCTGAGGCGGAGACGGCCGAGCCAAGTAGATGTGAGTTTCAGGCCATTGGATGAAACTTCCAAGCGCATCTCCCAGAATGGTAATGTCGTCACGAACTGGGACAGGCAATTGCAAGTTTTCATGGCCTGGAAAGACTGTAGTTATCTCTACTTTGGTATGATTCGGCAAAAGTTTTTCGCCATGAACTACAGTTTCCGCTGCTGCAGATTTGGTGTGCATTTCTACGAGACCCGGGCCAACACGCACATGTGGCTTTTCGGTTTTAGGGTCGAAGAATAACGGCCTCTTGTTTACGGCCTGAAGAATATACACATACATTATTATATCCCAAAATTTAATAGAATTCATATAAATTTAACTAATTAAACACTTCATGCATACCTTACTGAAAACAGGGAACTGACTTGAAGGAGATGTATGCTGTTTTCCATCAGCCGTCTTCTCAAGTTGCATCTCCTCGTTATTTACCTAATAAAATTAACCAATGGCACCATGTCAGAAGTTATAGCATTAGAGCAGGCAGGGAACACACCCCCTGATCTTACCCAAAAAAAAAGAAAAGAAAAATAAGGAAGTATTAGGTACCTGATCGGCTTTAGTTGTTACAACTTCAGAAGCATTATTAGGTACCTGATCTTTCTGAATCTCGTTGACCGATACTTCCTTCTCATGTATTGCCAAGGTAGTAGAGCCCTCTTGACCAATCTGTTGTACCTTATTATTACCCCCTTTAGAAATGACATCCTCCATCATCTTCACTTCTTCTTCGGAAAGCTTGCCTCCGAAGATTCAAATTTTAGTAGTACGGATGCCATTAATCAAGTCTGCGTGCCAAGAATGTAATGTGTCAGCAATTTTTATCCCAACAATAACATGTGAATTGAACTTAAATGAAAATAATAGAATAAATGTTACCATGTCAGCCTTCTCAGACTTAGTCTTCCTTTTCTTCTTTATCGGGGCAGTTGTCCCATAATATTTCGTTACTCCAACCTGTAACGGGACGCCCCTCAAACGACCTGGATGTTCGGGTCGGCCAATCGCTCTAGCAAGAACGTCATTACGACCACTGGGAGTGAATTTTCCTTCTTCTACCTCTTTCAATACGTTGTCCTATAATATATTAAATAAACTTCAAATTATATTTGTGACTAAAATAATAAAGTTAGTAATGAACTCGTCTTAATAAAATAATGCTTACTATGTTGGCCAACACTTCCTCATCATATTTGTCACGCGACCGGGATCCTTTAGGCGTGTGCCCTTCTTTATAAGTTACATGCCGATCCACCTCTTTCACTCCCTTTGCTACCAACACATTAACATGGTAACATTTATACACGTAAATGTGTATCAATACAAGTCCAAGTGTGATTAAAAAAATAAAGTCTCACAGGGGAATAATGCATGCTACTTACGAGGTTCTCTTCTATCTTTCTGTAACCGCCTCGAGAACCATACCATTTCCCCTTCTTGCATGAAATGTTAGCACGATTTCTTCTGCTAACGGCCTTCAAATAATTATATAAAAGCGCAAGTAGATGAGATAATAAAAAGATTATATAAAGGACTCATTAATTAAAAAAATGATAGGTAAATCGTTAAAAGGCGAGGATATTTAACCTGAAACTTCTCAGTAGTTCTCATCTTTTTGAAAAGATCCCATTGTTCCTGCTTGATGGTGGGACACTTGTTTTCCGGTGGGCTCTTACGCAGCTCCCCCGTTGCCTTGTCCACATAAAACCAATCCCTAGCAACGTCACACCTCCACTGCCTGTGGACATCCGCTGCCTTATGCATTAAATACTTATCATGGCTTTCATCGGGTATAATAAAGCCTTCCTTTAGACGAGCCAAGAATAACTCCGCCAATTTTGGATTCAAAGTTCTAACATCATCTAAATGGATAGGCACAAACTGTCTTGTGCAAGTACCAATCGAACTGGAGAAAAGACCCGCATTTGGACCGGTAGGGAAACCCATCTCACTCCATGTTATTTCCAACGGCTGTTTAGCGGCTATAGCTGCAAGGACTTTCTAGCACTTCGTAGCACCCCTCTCACCAGGCTTATTATCACCAGGCTTATTATTATTTTGACTTCTTTTACGTTTTTCACCCATGATAATCCTAAACCCCAAATATGAATGATATAGGAAATGAACAACTTAACAACGTACATGCAGAGTATTATCTAAAACGCTAAACCCTAATAGGAATGAAAATTTAAAACAACAGATTGAGCTTCTAAAATCCTAAACCCTAATAAAAGGAGTGAAGTAGATGACGCGGGATGATAAAGATAACAAAGAAGACGAAAAACCAACAGATGCATGAAAAAGAAAAAAGATGATCGTCTTAAAACCCTAATGACGAAACACAAAATTAAAGTGAACATACCTAATGATGATGATGATAAAGAGAACGAGCAGGATGATAAGGGAAGGCAACGGAATCTGGGCGTCGGAAATTGGGCGACGGCCGGCAACGAGAATGTAGAAAGCGAGGAAGAGAGAAGAATTAACTCAGGATACCAACGGTTGAACTAATGTTGTGTGTGTTTGTGTATGGTATGCTGTATGGGTTTGTAAATTAGTTTTTATTAAGACAAACTATTGACAACAGGTGCTCAAAGAAGAACCGTTGTTATATGTTAATAACAACGGGTCAATAAAAGTCAACCGTTGTCAAAACTTTATTACAACGGTTAAAATATACCCGTTGTAATATATTTTCACCAAATTTGCGCCAAAATGAAATATGTCAAAAAAATCATTGACAACGGGTAGAGGTACTACACCCGTTGTTGAAAGTATTAACAACGGGTAATTTAAATAAAACCGTTGTTATTGTTGAACCTTTTTTTTAAAAAAAAATTACTGTAATTCCATTACAGTCCAAACCTATAACAATACATACTGTAACAGCAGAAGCACCATATACTGCAACATTATTCAGCAATTTCAACACCAGTATCCACATCTAATAATAAGATCAAGAAAATAAGACAACACCAGCATGCATGCATACTGCATATCTAAGCTATAGGATTTACCATGCCATGCAAATTTGGGAATTTTTATTTAACAATATAATGACCATTATTGATTTACCAATAAATTAAACCATCAAATTATTGGTCTGAAAATGACTCAAAATGTTGGTCGTCCATATCACTGTGTCCTGATGAACTATCTCAGGATCGGGGACATTTCTTGGATGTCATAGTTTCTTCGTTAACCCAAATACCTTCACCACGGTCATCACGCATATAGATGCTTTCAGTGTCCTCATGATCAGTGTCAACATCGTCGAAATAAGATACAGTGGTAGACTGATCCATTCCCTCAAAAACGACATCCTGATCATCATCACCATTATCGGATGGACTACTCCTTCTACTCCTTATAGACAGTACAACAGATCACTTCTTATCCATAGGATCGGTGTAATAGAACACTTGTTTAGCTTGGGATGCCATTATGAAAGGATCATCCTTACTATTGCCAACCTTACCCAGATTGACCAACGTAAATCCCATCTTATCCTTTCGGACACAATGGATGTTGTTATCAACCCAGTTACATCGAAACAAAGGCATTGTGAAATCAATGTAATCTAGTACCAATATTTCTTGAATAACACCATAATAAAGGCATTTTCCCCAAAAAGGCTTTTTATCTTTTGAAGTAGCAAAGTGCATTGCCTCAAATTCAGAACTCACACCACTATTTTGTATTGTGCTCAACTCATCTTGCTCGCGGGTGTAAAAAGTATATCCATTAATGGCAAAACTGTTGTAAAAGGTGACCCTGGCATTTGGACCTAAACCAAGACGTAGTAACCTAGGAGAGATGTCATCACCAGTTTAATCAGTACACTCTAAGACAATATTACTAAACCACTCTGCAAACGTCTTCGTATGCTCGTTCGCAATCCACTTCTCGGTCTTGTTTTGGTGATCGTACTTGAGCTCATCTTTGTGTTGTTGAATATAAGGTTGCACATCATCTTCGTTGTTTAGCACATACATGTGTGCTAAATGCAACATTTCACGTGTCACAATTTTTTCAACCCGGCCCCTAATACCTTTTCCGGTCATCCAGTCACTATGACGATTCTTAGGAACGCCAATAAACTCCTCAGGGGAGAGATGAGCGTAACAATATGAAAGAGCTTCGTCTAAAATAGCGCGTTCAGCAATACAACCTTCCGGACGATACCGATTAGACGTATAGTCCTTGTAGACTTTCATCAATCTTTCGAAAGGATACTGGTATCTCAAGTACACGGGCCCAAGGTACAAAATCTCCCTAACCAAGTGAATGGTCAGATGAATCATGATAGTGAAGAAAGAGGGTGGAAAATACATTTCCAACTGACAAAGAGAGGTTACAACGAGGTCCTGCAATGAATCCGCGTCATCGGGATCGATGACTTTCTCGCATATGGACTGGAAGAAGAGACAGAATCTAGTTATAGCATATCTTACCTTTTCAGGTAAAATGGAACGAATAGCCACAGGTAGTAATTGTTGCATCAAAGTGTGACAATCATGTGACTTTAACCCGGTGAGTTTTAGGTCTTGCATCGACACTAGGCTTTTGATGTTCGACGAATAACCATGTGGCACTTTAATTCCATTCAAGCATGCACATAACTCTTTTTTCTCATTCCGTGAAAGGGTAAAAGCTTCTGGCGGTAAAAATGTACGATTACCTCTCTTCTATGGTGCCAACTCTAGCCTAATACCCATCATTTTCATATCTTCCCTAGCTGCGGCGTTATCCTTTGTTTTACCAGGAACATTCAGAAGGGTATTGATAATATTATCACAAACATTTTTCTCAATGTGCATGAAATCGAGGCAATGCCTGACCTCCAGGTCAGGCCAATATGGAAGTTTATCAAAAAATATGGATCTTTTCTTATACCCACGAGTAGACAATTTAGAGCCGCTCTTCTTCCCATAATCTATCTCAATATGCTTTACTTTCTGATAAACTTCATGCCCACTCAAAATTCTAGGAGGTTGACGAAGTTCTTGTCTTCCATTGAATGCTTTCTGCATCTTGCGATAACAATGGTCATGATACAAGAACCTCCTATTTCCCATATACACATACTTACGAGAAGACTTCAAGTATTCAGACTCGATATCCTCTCCACACAATGGACAAGCCTCTTTCCCATGAACTGTGTGCCCAGAAAGGTCGCCATAAGCCGGATAGTCAGTTAATCGCTCTCAAATTGAAAGTTTCGTTCGTATATGCATCAAATACTTCTATCCCACAACAATCGCAAATCATCTAGAAGAGGTTCCAAATATACATCTATATCATTTCCAGGTTGTTTAGGGCCGGAAATTAACAACGAGAACATCAAATACTTTCTTTTCATTCACACATATGGAGGTAAGTTATAAATAGCCAACACTACTGGCCAAGTACTATGTTGGGTACTCATCTTTCCGTGTGGGTTCATTCCATCAGTGGACAGCGCTAGACATAAGTTTCTAGGTTCATTGCCGAACTCGGGATACTTAGCGTCGAACGATTTCCATTGCTTACCATCTGCCGGGTGTCTTAGCTTTCCATCATTTATTCTTCCTGTTTCATGCCAAGTTAACATTTTTGCATCATCGGGATTCGCATAAATCCTTATGATTCTTGGTATCAATGGAAAATACCACAACACCTTAGCTGGGATCTCTTCCTTATCCTTATAACGCCACTCCAAATATTTAGGGCAATTGGTTAAGTTTTGATATAATTTCCGATACAATATGCAATCATTTGGACATGCATGTATTTTCTCATATTTCATACCCACTCCTCTTATTAGTTTTTTCGCCTCATATGTCTTAACAGGTAGAACATTACCATCAGGAAGCAACTCCTTTATCAAGGCTAAAAAACTAGTGAAACACGTGTGACTCACCCCATTTGCCCCTTGATATTATACAACTTCACCACAGCCGACATTTTTGTGAACTTACAACCAGGATACAGAGGTGCTTCAGACTCACACAACTTCTCATACATGTTGTTAAGGTCATCCCAATTACTAGTGTCATCACCTACATCTTCAAAAGCAATGGACTCATCATCATTCTCTTCATTATCTATAGACCCAACATTCAACTTCTCTACTTCCAACTCTTCCAACTCAATAAACTCCGCAAACTCCGGATCATCAGTTAGCCTTTCGTGTACCTCAACATCATCTTCTTCAGAGTTATTCTCTTCCTCTAATGATTCCCCATGAAAATTCCAACGTGTATAGGATCGACTAAATCTCCACTTTTCTAGGTGTATTTTAACGTCCGGAAAAGCCATATAGCTACTATTACCACATCTTTCACAAGGACATGCAATACTAGAAGAACCTTTCAAATTGTTCGGAACGAATTCATAAAATTCAGCTAAACCATCCTTGTAGGTGCGGTCACTCATATTTGCATCAATCATCCAAGTTCGAGTCATTATTCTACATTCGTAATAATAGGCAACTAATTCAGAAAATACAATAATAGGCAAACAAATAAATGAAATTCCGGAAAGCAATTAAGCTAAATTATCAACAAATTAGATAATAACCCAAAAAATCCTATATCTATAAGCGTTGCTAAGAAACATATATATACCTGATTGATAAACACGATGAGGGAGAGAAGACGGTGACAACAGTGACGGAGATGAAGACAGAGAGACGATCAGGGAGGAATGGAGGATGATATAGTAGCAGTATTAGCTTATGTTTGTGTTTTGTAGCGTATAGCAGAATAAAACAATCTGTTGTTCTTAAGATTTTCATAACATTAATAACAATGGTTATTGAGTCTACAACCGTTGTTAAAAAGTATTAAAAACGGGTTCTAATATAACCGTTGTGATTACTTTTCACTAATTTGGCGCCAAACCATTAACAACGGTTAAAATTTAACCGTTGTTATTAGTTTTTTCATTAACAACGGTTTTTCAAGTATGACCCGTTGTTAAAACCAATAACAACGGTTAACAACACAGAACCGTTGTAATTAAGTTTGGTAAAATTCGCGGAATCAATGCTACAACGTGTTTTGATGATTTTCGTGAATAAGCGTTGTTAAAGGGCCGTTGTGGTTGCCTGTATTTGTAGTAGTGCTACAAGTCGACTTACTTTCCTCCTAATCACTTCTATACATGGTCTAACAAGACTCGAGTTGGTTTATGTCTTACAAGTCAAGTTGAATAGATAAAAGATGGGTAAAAATGCAAGGATTCATAGGCTTAGCATTTCATCAAACATAACATGTGCATAGGTTAACAATACAACAAACAAGCAATTTAATTATGGAAACATATTAGATTAAGCATGAATCATTCCCCATGTTTGTTTCCCCTAATTACCCATTAATCCTAGCTAAGAGACTACTCACTCATTATCAAGTTTAACATGCTAACAAGGTTGTCAATCATATTAACAAGGCAAAACATGATGAACAAGTAAGAAAGATTAACAATAATTAAAACAAGGATTAAGGGAATTATACCTATGGAGATTCCCAAATAATAATGCAAAGAATAATACAAGTACTTGATGATTGATGGAAGGTTATCAATCTCCCAATAAACCCAAATGATCTTCTAATTACCTAATAATAAACTTCAATTACTCAATAATAAACTTCAATTACTCAATAATAATCTTCTAATAATAAACTAATAATAAACTTCAATTACCTAATAATAAACTTCAATTACTCAATAATAATCTTCTAATTACCTAATAATAAACTTCAATTACTCAATAAGATTGAGATTAATCTATTCTAATCTAATCTAAGAAAGCTTGATTTAATCTAAGGAACTTGATGGTTTGATTATTACAAATGGAGTGTAGATAGTAGTACATCGTTAGGTTAAGTAAGGGTACATTAGTAAATAACAATGCTAATTATTGAGTTGAGGAAATGCTCCTCTCCAAGAAAGATGCTAGTCTCCTTTTTGCTAGTCTTTCAGAAATATGCTCATCCCGAGTGGAACAAGGAAGAGACGTGTTGTACTGGATGACAATCCGAGCAGCCAAGGGGTCGGGTTGCTCGTCCTGTAGCAGGGGGAGACGATCTGATTAAGCACGGGACGCTCGAATATTAAGGCTTCAAGTCGAGCGTCCTGGAGGAGGGGGACGAGCGTCTTGTGTCTGGGGACGAGCGTCTTGAGTCTCGGGACGAGCGGATTGGCGGACAGCTTCTTTGTTTGAGCTCGGATTATAAAACGGACGTCATTTTCTCATCCGGACACCTATTGGTGTGATTCAAAAGCCTAGATCACTTGATTTTTCGACGCTGTTTCATCTAGCATACTTTTAGAGATAAACGAGCAGCTCTCGGTTTGGTTCCAAGCAATTTCTTCATGTAATGCCTTCCTTCTCGTCATCCTTACTTTTAACACTATGATTCTTCTATATACTCTTTATTCCTACATCCTTGGTCATCATTCTTGTCTCCTCTTCATACTAGTCCATCTAATATCGTCAAAAAGCTTCTAAATATGCACGGAAGATGGGAATTTCAGCCTAATTGTCTTCTTTCCTACAAAACATACGAAATGCACTAGGAAAGCAAAATAGGAAGCATTTGACGGATAAAATGGCTATGGAATGTTATACTAGTATGAAAAATAGGCTCAATTAAGGGACTAAATGTGTGCAAATATGAGTCACATCAGCTACACACTTCGGTGTGTAATCGGTTACTGTGTAAGATCGGAAGACCGGGGATGGAGGATGATCAGCTGGTTGCTTTATGCACTTGTCTTATTTTAATTATGCAGTAACTGACCCCGTGTTGTTGTTTTGTAAAACCTGCGGTGATCCATTCGGGGATGGTGAGCAGATTATGAAAGGTAATGCAGATGTTTAACTATGGGACAGTCATGGGGAGTCATCACTCCGAGTCTAGCTTCCGCTGTTACGAGTTTAGCTGTCTTTGATTTCAGTTGTATTGGGGTTCTTACACTTTTATTTCGAGTTGGTCTGAGATAATGTAATCGTTAAACTCTTTATACTTTAATAAAGTTAGTTTGGATTGTTGCTTTTGAGATACTAACCTCGGGCAACCGAGATGGTAACAACCTTTCATGCTAGGGTAGTCCTTGGTAAGGTACCTTGGTATGAGGGGGTGTTACAAAGTGGTATCAGAGCCAGGTTTTTTGCACCTAAAACTAATCAACCCAATGAACATAGGGAGTTTAAATAAAATGAACCCGGGGAGAGTTGTTTGGAGCTACCGCAAAGACTTGGGAGACGTCCCGAAGTCGCATTGAGGCCCTTACGATCTTTAACCGGTCACATGGGGGAGTCTTGCAAACTGTTGTATGTCGAGTCATGTGTATATAATACTTGTAACTTGAGCCTTGTGAAGTGGTCGGATGAAATTGTGAAAGTGTTGGAACATGGTAGTCTATGAAAGGTGGATTGTGAATTCGCATATGATAGATCTTGAACATGAAGTACGTTGAGCATGTTACCTATTTAATATGATATTGAGCATGATGAATGGTAGTGGTACATGTATAAATGAGCATGATGATGTTAATGTTTGGTTTGTTTGTAGTAGCATGTGATTAAGGGCATGCGTCTATATATATATATGAATGTTGTGTTTAAATTTTCATGTGGGTATGAAAAGAGTTCAATTATTTACTGGTTTCTTGACGTATTGAGTTATTTTTGTTACCTTATGCATGTTCAATTTGTTTTGGTTTAGAAAATTTGATTTGTATGAAGACCGATTATGGAAGGGCTGTCTTAAAATTGTCATAAGTCGAGTTCTAGAAATGATATTGCTATAATTACAATTGGAGGTGATAGCTTGTCTTCTTACGATTCTAACGATAGGTCACACGCCCAGATTGACCAAGTAACGAGTGAGATATGACTGTTTTACGAAAACTGGACGGTGCTGAGAACTGTGCCGATACTCGACCGAGTAGGCCCTACCCAGCCGAGTATCTTTCATACTCGACCGATTATTTCATATTCGGCCGAGTAATCTCTCTATAATAACTCTGTTTAGCTTCTGAAGTCGTGACTCGGCCGAGTAGTCTCATTACTCGACCGAGTATCCTATACTCGACCGAGTACGCCATGTACTCGACCGAGTACCACTTTAGGCGGTCATTTTGAGTTGATGGCTATGTTCTTGCATTTGTTTTGAGTCATAGGGTTGGTACACATGTATGTTTTGGGTCTTAAACCATTATTTTATATATGTGACCGTCTTGATACGTAAGTTACCAAATGCTATGATAGGGAGAATGTCGGCTTATGAGGGATAGGTGTTGGATATAAAGGACATGAGTTATATGCGGTTGTGAGGGATAGTGGAACAAGAAAAGAGTAGATTGATGAGCTACATGAGGCTAGGAACATGTTTTGTGAAATATGGTAAGTGTTATAGTCTTGTGTTGAGTAATATAAAAGTAAGGGTATATGGGCAGGCTGATGTAAGTGTAAAGAAACATGAGAATTAAAGATTGAGATGAGGGATACGAATAGTGGCATATTGGGATGTGTAAGGATTTATTGAGGGAGACGGTTAGGATTTTGTTGGTTAGGGATATATGTGATGAACGGTCGTTATAGAGGGATGGAAGCGAATGGTGCATAATGAGATCGAATTATGCCGCGATGGGTAGATAGTGGTCGAATTTGGGAATTTGGAATATCTAGAGGTGAGCCTAGTGTGTAATTCATTGGACAATTAACGGTATAAGGTGAATTTTGGTTTCTAGAGATACAAAAGGGAGATACAACTAATTGAAGAGTAAGCGTTAGTGTGTGGACTTGATGGTGACAAGGGTGTGTGAGAAGCAAGATGAGAGGGGATAAGAGATAAGAAAGAATGAGAAGATATTGATATGAATTAATAGAATTTGAGTCGTGGAGTAACAAGAAGGTAATCAGATTACTAAAGGGTTAGGTAGGAGACGGAAGGAGATGAATTATTAATCGGTATTATTGGACGGAAGTAAGTGAGAGAACGTTGACCAAATTTATGGGACATAAAAGTAAGGAATCATGGAAATGTTCGATAGCACTATAAGAGGATGTGAGTTAATAGTTATATAGGAGTTCAGGACGACATGTCAGCCGTCGATTTCGAGGTATTAAGAGAGTAAGAAGCTGGCAGAGTGTTTACACGATATGAGATTTTGGTGAAGAGTTAGGTGACGACGCAATAAAAGGTAGAATAGAAAATAATGTTGAGGTAAAATTTTGTTAATGGATTTGATGTTCGTTATTTGGGATGATAACCAAAGAGAGGAAACGGATTGTTATATTAAGAAGTGATAGTAAGGGAGTAGTTGCATGGGAGATGGTGGTGTCATAATGTTGTCTAGTGGTTAAGGATGAGGTTAAATAGGAAAGTTAGTCGTTCTAAAAAGGTTGTTTTTGTGGAGACTGATTAGTATGTATGGGTGTGACAGAGTATAAGATGTGGATATATTAGGTGTTCGCTCGTAGTTGGGTACTGCTGACATGTTACGTTCGCCGGGTGGTGATAATTTGTGTATGAGAGGATATGTTATGAAGGGCGCCTGAGTTAAGTCCGGATGGGAGATATCCATTATCAAGTGGTAACTACCATAATCAGGATTGGCTAGTTACATTTGATTATGGGTCCTTGATATGTGTAGATGTTTGTGTGAGGTTCTGACCTCACGAGTCATGGTATGGATAATATTCATAAGGTTGGTGTCTGTGATTCTGTGTAATATGTTGCGTCGTGATCTAGTAGAGCAGTTTTAAGAAAGTACTGTGCTCAAGGAAGTTGTACTCAGTCCGTGTTATGAGATTTTAAAAGTGGTGATGGCTATCGATATGGTTGTTGTGCCTCGAGTGGCGATCTGGGCACGGTAATCCGTGTGGTGATACGATTATTTTCGTGGTGTCATAGATTGTTGTTTGTTTACTGCTATTTCCTATCAGTGTCGGTCGGGGCATATAAACCATTGTTTTATTTCCCGATGTTTCTTACTAGTGTCGGTATGGGTATGGTTCTGTTGGTTTTTATAGAGTATGATATGAAAGAGAGTTGGGTATGGTTCTGTTGTTGTCATGGTATAGTAATAATCTGTTAATGGGACACAGTTGTGAGAGGTTGTGGAGTACTTTTAATCTTGGTTTAGATGAGGCATTGGTGAACATAGTTGTGGCAAGAGAATTGTGGAGCATGTGTGGTATGGAACTGGAACTACAAGTGGTTTAACACCTTTTCTTGGGATAGTGAGTACGGAGTTTTGGGACTTAGTATCATGTTCAGTTAAGGGTGAGTTTTGTGGTAATAAAAGAGATAAATTTGAGAAGTTAATGTGAGTATATGTAACAATTGTGGATTGTGAGCTAAGATCGTGGAGATGAGTGTATAAGTATATAGAAGTATGTTGTTTTGCGCTAATATGGAAGAGATGGAGTGGTGGTTATACTGAGGATTTTATGAAATATGTTATGTGAGTACAGAATAATTGGAGGAACGAGAACTGTTAGAAAAAGAGAGCCCTGGATATAGGAATGGTTGTAGGTCTTAAGGTTATAGTGGGTTATCGTTGACATGCGGTGGTAATGAGGTTTATGGGAGGTATAGCAAAGGTCCTAGTATTAGTGAGTTACGAGGACGTAACATTTATCTTAAGAGGAGTAGAAAGGGAAAAGAGAGTTTGATGGTTGTACATGTTATAGTACATTTGGAAGTTTGAGTGTTGGTGTAGAGTAAAGGATGGATTAGTGCTGTGGTTGATTTTATTACAGGTAATGGCAGTGCTCGTAGCAGTATGATGTTTAGAAGTGTGAGTAAAATTCGATAGTATTAACGAATTGTGTGAGGATGTTTATGTGTGTGAGTAAACTTCGAGGACAAAGTTCGTTTTAAGAGTGGTAGAATGTAACATTCCGTCTTGATGGTTGATCTTGTCCGGTGGATTGTCTTGGTATTGAGTTTGCTTGTGAGCGTTATGGAAGTATGACAGAGGTGGCACCACTTATGATATGGTTATTTGATAATACTATGGAGTTAGTATTGAGAGACTATGCTGTAGTTGAGACGATATCGTGAGTCATGTTATGGAAGTAAGTGTGGTTGGTAGACTTAGTGTTAGGTGTCCAGGTTTTATAGGTTGGGTTGGAACTTCGGGGACGAAGTTCTTTTTAAGGAGAGAAGACTGTAATACTACGGATATTATAGGCTGGAAATCGACCGAGTATGGCCTACTCGGTCGAGTAGAGTGTTTCGTGTAGCCTATTTGGCTATTGGCCAGGAACACTCGGCCGAGTATGCTGAATACTCGACCGAGTAGAGGGTACTCGACCGAGTATACTCTATACTCGACCAAGTATCCGGCCTGACGGGTATTATTTCCGCGGTTTTGATTAAAATGATTAGAGATTATATATAATCATTCGTCAGTTTGTAAAGCCATTTCTTCCAAAACATAAACTACATTTCATTCTCCTCTAATCATCTTCATCAATTCCAAGGCAACGGTCGTCGATTGTGGGTTCTAGCATCTTATTCCGTGTCAAACGTCGTAGTAAGTGTCTTATCCTTATTAATCTATTGTCGTTCTTATAAGTTAACAAACCCTAGTTTGGGTTAATTTGGAGGTTTAGGGTTTGGTCATCATATGTGTGTTGATTGTTGATTATCATTATTGTAGGTGACGATGTGGTATTTGTTATGCATATTGTATGATTGATTGCAGCAAAGCGGATTGCGAAAACGTAGGGTTTCTATACGCAGTTTTGTTTAATTAATTTGAGATGTTGTCATTGTACTGTGTATGATTGTTGTCTGCTGATCATCGGAGTGTTGGTGTGGTGGTGGTGTGGTGGTTGTGATGATGTTGTGATGGTTGTGGTGGAGTCACTTGCGGGAATGGCTTCTCGCCCTAGTTCGCCCTCCGTGGAACCCATCACGGGAGGGGATGTGCACATTAAGGGACAGGGTTATCGCTCGTTGATGAGCGGGATTTAAGTGGGGATTGGCTGCGGTCCCCCACTGGCGGCGAATGTTACCTGTTGCGATGGGTAATCTGGAATGGCAACACACTTTGGTGTGTAGTCGGTTACTGTGTAAGATCGGGAGACCAAGGATGGAGGATGATCAGCTAGTTGCTTTATGCACTTGTCTTATTTTAATTATGCAGTAACTGACCCCGTGTTGTTGTTTTATAAAACCTGTGGTGATCCATTCGGGGATGGTGAGCAGATTATGACAGGTAATGCAGATGTTTAGCTATGGGACAGTCATGGGGAGTCATCACTCCGAGTCTAGCTTCCGTTGTTACGAGTTTAGCTGTCTTTGATTTCAGTTGTATTGGGGTCCTTACACTTTTATTTTGAGTTGGTCTGAGATAATGTAATCGTTAAACTCTTTATACTTTAATAAAGTTGTTTTGGATTGTTGCTTTTGATATACTAACCTCGGGCAACCGAGATGGTAACAACCTTTTATGCTAGGGTAGTCCTTGGTAAGTTACCTTGGTATGAGGGGGTGTTACAGATATCATCTACAATGAAGGGAAAGATAATATAGTTGCAGATGCCTTCAGTAGGGAGAGTGTGCATTCTATATGCACAACTATGTCTTTGATGAGGCTGAGAGATGAGGTGGGGAAGATGGGAATACATATGATCTAGAGAGGAGATTCTATAGGTGATTTGACAGTGGAGCCGGGCCTTTATGATGAGATTCGTAGTAAACAGGCTTTGGATCAAAAGATTGAGCAGTGGAGAGCTGGAGTAGAGAATGGGACAGTTTCTAGATTCTCTATCCAAACAGATGGTAGTGTGAGATTTGATGGGATGTGGTGTGTTCCTAGGGATAAGGAGTTGAAAAAGATAATCATGACAGAGGCTCATTGCACACCTTACTCGGTACATCCAGGCGGTGACAAGCTATACAAGGATTTGAAGAAGACTTTCTGGTGGCCTGCGATGAAGAAAGAAACAGCTGAGTTCATGGCTCGTTGTTTGACTTGTCAGAGAGTGAAAGCGGAGCACCGACGACCACAAGGTAAGATTCAATCTCTTGAGGTACCTGAGTGGAAGTGGGAGTCCATTTCTATGGATTTTATAGTTGGTTTGCCGAAGAGTCAGCATGGTAACAACATGATATGAGTTATAGTAGACCGACTGACGAAATCAGCTCACTTTGTGCCGATGAAAGATAATTGGACCAAGATGCAGTTGGCTATAGCTTATAGGAAGCATGTGGTTCGTTTGCATTGGGTGCCTAAGGATATAGTGTCCGATAGAGATGCGAGGTTCATATCACGGTTTTTGAAAGAGTTGCAGGAGTTGATGGGGACTACCTTAAAGATGAGTACCGCATTTCATCCTGCGACAGATGGCCAGACGGAGAGGACCATCAAGACTTTAGAGGACATTTTACGAGCTTCTGTTATGGATTTTGGTGGTAACTGAGGACAGAGTTTGGATTTGATTGAGGTTTCTTACAACAACAGCTATCACACTAGTATTGTCATGGCACCATTTGAGGCTTTATATGGGAGGAGATGTAGGAGTCCAATATGTTGGGATGATAGTGCTGGGGCAGTTGTTTTGGGACAACAGATGGTTCAGGAGATGGTTGAACATGTTAAGATGATTAGGCAAAGAATGAAAGCGGCCCATGATCGACAAAAGAGTTATGCAGATCTACATCGTCGTGACATAAAGTTTCAGGTTGGGGACAAGGTTCTTTTGAAAGTTTCATATATGCGGGGGGTCATGAGATTTGGTAAGAAAGGGAAGATGAGCCAGACGTTCATAGGACCATATGAGATCTTGGATCGTGTGGGTGAGGTTGCTTATCGGTTAGCATTACCGCCTGCCTTGGATAGAGTGCAAAATGTGTTTCATGTGTCTCAGCTGCGGAAGTATGTTAGTGATCTGTCACATGTGTTAGAGTTAGAGAACATCGAGATGGATGAGTCCTTGTCTTATCTTGAGGTGCCTAAACAGATTCTTGATCGAAAGGTTAGGAAAACTAGACATGGTGAGACAGTGTTGCTTAAGGTTCTTTGGTCTAACCATGAGGTTGAGGAGGCTACATGGGAGGCATAACAGGCTATGAGGGAGCGGTACCCGTCTCTGTTTGATCAGGTATGTATGGTTACGGGGACGTAACCGTGTTTCTTTTAGTGGGGTAGGAGATGGTCGTATAGAGTTTTTACATGTTTTATGTTGGTTTTGATATAGTTTGTAGTTGTTTTGAGTCGGGTTGAGTTTGGTTGGGAAGTATGTTTTGGAGTTTTGTGTCGAGTTTTGTTTATGTTGTTTTGTCGGGAGGATGTTAGTGTGCTTTTTTTTTGTTGTGGTTTGAACTTGGGGGACGAAGTTCTTTTTAAGGAGGGAAGACTGTAATACTACGGTTTTATGAGTCTTAGGGTACTCTATCGAGTGGGGCTTACTCTGTCGAGTAAGTTTGTTTTTATGCAAAACAGTAGTCTGCCTAATGGGTACTCGATCGAGTAAGTGTGACACTCGATCGAGTAAGGGTCACTCGATCGAGTAAGTGACTTACTCGATCGAGTAAGTTGGTTAACGGGTGATTTACGACGGGTTTGTTAATAATGCAGATTAATATATATTCTTTCGTCATCTTTTCCTAAAATACTTTTACAAACCTAAATCACAATCAAGGAGAAGTTTCAGGTTACGTTACTTAATCCCTTTGCATTATTAGCAAATCCCGTAGCTAGAGGTGTCGGTTTTCATCGTTCTTTATACCATTGTGATCCTTGCGTCGTGGGTAAGTTTTACATATAATTTTCCTATCGTTTTGTTAAGTTTGGTTAAACCTTAATTTGGAGATTTGGGGGTTTTGGTATTTATATGTATGTATGTATGTATGTATGTATGTATGTATGTATGTATGTATGTATGTATGTATGTATGTATGTATGTATATATGTATGTATGTATGTATGTATGTATGTATGTATCTATGTATGTATGTATGTATGTATAGGATGAGGATTCGTTGAGGAGAGATTCTGAGTTAGCTGCTTGCTCGTCTATTGTGGTGTTTGCTTTCCAGGTAGGGTTTCCCTACTCGGTATTAATTACATGGCGTGATTGGTTTGATGTTGTTGGTATTGTTGATATTGAGTAATTATTGTATTGGTTTCTGATTTGGTGGTTGTTCTTAAAGTTACTGTGATTACTGTATAACTGTCTGTGATATTTGGGGTGCATCCCTGGCTCAGTGGAGTCACTTGCGGGTATGACTTCACGCCCTTGATTCGCCTTTTGTGGAACCCGCCACTGGAGGGATGTGAACATTCATGAACATGGGCTTATCGCTCAATAGAAATGAGCAGGGCTAAGGTGGGAACGGCTGCAGTCCCCCACTGGTGGCAAGGAGTATCTGTTGGGATGGCTACTCTAGCAGGACTACACACTTTAGGGTGTAGTCAGTGAAGTGGAGATTGGAGATGGAGATTGAAGTTGTGTTGCTTGAGCTGTTTGTATAATTGTCTCATTTGTGGTTGTTTGTGTAATTAGTACTAACCCCGTTATGTGTTTTAAAAACTGTAATGATCCATTCGGGGATGGTGAGTAGTTGTTGAACAGGTATGAGAAGATACGCATGGGTTAGCTAGGATGAGTCACCATGAGGTAGTTTAGAGTCTCCCGCTGTTATACTTTAGTTGTTTGACACATTTGGATTTTGAGAACTTTTATCGTACTTTTATCAGTTTTGGGTTTAAACATGTAATCACTTAAACCAAGATGGTGACGGTCTCATACCTTCAGTGGTCCTGGTAAGGCACTTGGAGTGTAGGGGTGTCACTGGATCAGACGACGAATCTACCCATTCAACATTATATTTGCAAAATGCCTTACTAAGACAAATGGATCAAGTTATGCACCATAAACCTAATTCGGTAAATGGATGTTTAATTTCCGTCTTGTATGCAAATCAACGTTAAATCCAACTCGACATCTTATACTTGTTACTTGGATTAAACAAACCGACTTAGAAAGCTCACATGTTAGGTTTAAACTAGTGGATGCGCATTCATGCATTTACCCGTATTATCAACTTTTGCATTTAACCAACCAAGATCGATCAGTAGAGGCCGCTACCGCAGGCGGGATTGGATGTCTGATTAAAGGGCTTCCCAATACGTACCTTCAGCTCTTACTCAGAAACTTTGGATAGTGGACGACCTTATCCAGGGCGTACAAGAGTCATTCTAGAGATAGGATGCTAAAGAGTGACGATTCCTTATCTTTAGTACTTATGTCAAACCCTGCTTTGTGCTTCGTTTGACCGAAGTATAAAATGGATTCGAATGGGTTCCAAGCATCCCACAAATGCTAGGTGGTGACTTCGAACATCTCTTGCATCATTTCGAGACCCTTACCGAGACGAAACCGACCGATCTAAAACAATCCGGTCGAAAGCATTCTTACGCCGCCGAGCGTGGCTTTCAAAAGACCGCTATACGTTCAACAGATTGGCTTGGCTTGGCGTGTAGGTGGGTCATGTCTATAGATTGGCGACTCCGCTGGGGAAAACTAGGACACTTGTGTCTTTGTAATCCCTAGATGGTAAGACTCGAACGAGGTCTTGGTTGAAATGCATTAATTGATATTACGGTCATAGTCGGGTTCCTTGTCCGGGCCCATAACCTAACCCTTTTCGACCAATTCGCTCGTCCCGTCGGCGTGAGTTTTCTCATCCCCGCATTTCGAATCCCGATTGAGTCAAGCATACCGTTGACGATACACATTTATGTTTCTTCAAAGAGCTTTCATCACCTTCGAGCACGAGGCTAGGGCACCCTCCTTACACATTTTGTTTGGATTGGTATCCCTCTCGAAAATCGGGGTTTGATTGCTTGGTGTGTAACCCACCCTTTAAGCCAAAACCCGTGTCAGCATGATGCATAATATAATGAAATTGCGAGTGCTTATGTGTTATGTGATCATAAGTCCTTCCGTGTCATTTTCAAACTTTCAAAAACACCATTTTGCGCCGTTATAATGGCTGTTTCAAACCTCGGTCTTTCGCCAACCGTTGCATTTCAACACGCCTTTCTAGGCCATCGTAATGACGATTTTCAAACCCGGTTTTCTACAACCATTTCAACACGCCTTTCTATGCCGTCGCAATGACGATTTTCAAACCCGGTACTCTACAACCATTTCAACACGCCTTTCTAGGCCGTCGTAATGACAATTTTCAAACTCGGTTTTCTACAACCATTTCAAAACACCTTTTTACCCTGTTATAATCGCCGCGTCAAAACACGGACTTTAACCCGTCTCGCGCCGACACTTTTCAAACATTTCAAACCTCGATTTTCAAAATCCCGTGGACCATGCACCGTCCCCGAGACCTTTTCAAACATTTCAAACCTCGATTTTCAAAACATACAATTTTGTATTTCAAAAACCGTCTCTAGAAACAGTACTTTGTTTTCCAAGCCGACTCAAACTCTAACCGTCTTTTGAAAACAAACTTAAGATAAACCTTTCCACTGACCAACTTGCGGAGATCCCTATTCTTCGGAAGCCGTCCGTAAAGCGACAAACGAATCTTTTGGAAAATCTATATTTTCGAAAACTTCAGTCCACCATTCCAATTCCGCCTCATGTCTATTGAGTCAGAGCAAATGTACTTATGGATCTTTAGTTATGAGTCGTCTCACCATGAGACCCGTCCAATGGCGTCACGCCACTATGTTGGACGCAAGTTAAAGTTCGGTCAACATTGTCATGTCATAAATCGAGTTAGCACCGAGGTACCACTAACGGTTGTCCTCGTCTTGTTGAGTCTGATCTTTGTTCCGTCTTTTGCGTTGTCTGCGTTCAGTCTTTGAACCGTGTCGGATTAAGTTGTAATGTGAGCCATTTTTCTGCCTCAAAACCATAGCCCCGTCTTCAACTTCGCCCATCAACTACAACGACAACAACAGAGATGTCACAACTGCCCAGCTAGTCAGCCTACTCCGTAATCATAAGGTCACCCTGGACCATGGCGAGACCCGTATCGACACCCTAGAAAACAAGGAAACTGGAGAACGCAACACTCCACCTTTGACTGAAACTGAGAAAAGGCTCAAACTCCTGGAAGAACATCTCCTA
This sequence comes from Silene latifolia, assembly GCF_048544455.1. NCBI lineage: Eukaryota > Viridiplantae > Streptophyta > Magnoliopsida > Caryophyllales > Caryophyllaceae > Silene > Silene latifolia. The sequence goes on from NC_133536.1 coordinate 33,628,845, forward strand.
GCCCGGGGTAACAACATCCACCTTGAGAACAACCGGAGATTCAACCCCGATAGGGATCAACTACCCGACAACTTCACCTTAACTGATGTGCCCAAATTCAAGGGACTGGAGGACCCACTCAACCACATCCGAGACTTTAAAGAATACATGGCCATAAAAGGGGTCAAACAGGAACTTTTCACTCGGAACTTTCTATCATCCCTGTAACCGATCCCTCGCCAATGTAACTACTCCCTTGACCCGAAGAACCTCACTACCTGGGATGAGGTTGCAATTGAATTTGCGAAGCAATATGCCGACAATGTCGAGATTCAAGCCAACACCCATACTCTGGAGGTCCTCACTCAAAATGATAAGGAGGGATTCACGAATTTCCTAACCCGTTGGAGGAGAGTGAGCACTCAATTGGTCAGCAAGCCAAGCGAGTCAACTTTGGTGGAGAAATTTTTCAACAACCTCCGCCCCGTATATGCCAACTTATTGAGGTACCAAAACATCAAGACATTCCAGGATCTTCAAATCCTTGGAACCCGCATCGAAGACGACCTCCGAAAGGGTGTCTTAGCTAAAACCACCGGTAGAGGCTACCAGGGATCCACGTCAACCGGATCTCGCCCCTATGGTCAAACAAACATAATTGAAGAGGTCAACCTCCTCGAGCCAAGCGCAAAAAGAACTGAGCGCCCTCAAAGAGTGTTCACCAACCTAGGGTCAACTTATGCAAGCGCCTTAAAAAGGCTTATGGACCAAGGAAAACTACTACCGATCGGAGCCACTTTAGATCCATCTGATGCTAAGAAATCCCGTTTCTGGAACCCTAGTGCCTACTGCCAATACCACCAAGGGAAAGGTCATGACACAGAAACCTGTTTCAAGCTCAAACACGTCATTCAGGATATGATCGAGAAAGGGGAATTACCTTTACCTCCACCAACTAAACTAAACAACAAGTCAAACCCTTTGGGAATCCATGCTATCTCCGATGATGAGCCAACCTTGGACTGCTCACACCTTATCTTACCAATTGATGACGAGGTAAATGTTGGAGTGTCCCCAACAATAATGCGATCACAATTGTCGATCATGATGATCACATGTTTAAATCTCATTTTTAAAAATACGTAAGGGATGATTCAATTATATAGTCAACTGACCAACATTAATCGGTAATGATTGGCTTGCTAGAGTTTGACGTTACTGTCGTGAGATGGTGGTGATCAGTTGATCCCTTAAGGTCACACCTAAAGGATGATGCCCTTATCTGTAAAGTTGATTAATTGTATGACGATGCAAGTTGATCAATTCCTTAAAATTGAACAATTTAATTTGCGAGAGAGAATAATCATCTTATTGTAATGTGATTAAATAAGATTCATTTTAGTAATAAAATGCTTTGTTACTAAAATTGTTTATTGCTTGAGAAACAATAGAGATAAGAATGAATGGTTAATTATAATTATAAAATGTTGAGAATTATAATTATATGACCCGTTTTATTTATGTGATCAAATATCACTAGTCAATTTGTTGTATGTAATTTAATTAATTCATGAAATGATATTTATGTGATAAATAGGCATCAAATTAATTAATAACATGTAACATACTACATGTGACATTGTGTGACAATTGACAAATTGACAAAATAAAATGGTGGTCCGTATTATGTGTGTGAACCGAAATGGATGTGGTGTTAGTGGGTTGTGGTTATTTTATTTTATGTGATAAAAATAAAATAATGATACCTATACCTACTAACCTTACATGCCTAAGGTTTTGAGAAGACCAAAAAGAAAAAGTGAAGGACCATATTGGTCCACTACCTATCCCAAAACCGGTGCACCTACACTTAACAAGGACAACTTTTGTTCTTTATTATTCTATATACTTGTCCATTCAAAATAAATGCAAAAGTTTATGCATTATTCTCTCTTCTCTTTAATCTTCATCTAAAATATGAGAAGATTCAATCAAAATTGTTCAATCAAATTACTAATATTATTAGTGTAATATATGAGTGTTAGTATTTAGTAATCAATTTTAAGGTAAACTACTAAACAAATATCTAGCACATATTATTTAGTATAGATAAGTGATAATCTTGGGTGCAATCAAGAGGAGTGGCTTCTACACTTGAAGTATTTTGAGGATCATTCCATTACTCATCATAGCTCAAGAACAAGTGAAGGTAGGAGACCTTACTTGTGCCCATAAACCGAAATATTCAATGTAAGGAACCGGTTTTCCTTTACACTTATTTATATGTTTTGCATGCATAAGATCTTTATGTTTCTATGACTAAAGCTTTAAACTAAAATATGTGATATATAAAATATTATTTCCAACAAGTGGTATCAGAGCCTTAGGTTGTTTGCATGCAAATCGGTTATTGTTTTTCCGAGTTATAAGATTAACAAACAAAACTTATAAATTTGTATTTATTATGACATATCACGAAATTTATTTTCATGTTAAAGTTTCTGGTCCTAAAATCTATTTAGGATATTTTGTTTTATTTATGGATTTTTTAATGTTCATTTTATATATTATTGGCATTAAAATGTGATTTTTATGAGGAAAATGTCATTTTTGGATGGAAAATAGCTAAACTTCGAATTTTTCAGTGGTTTTTGGATATGTTTTCACATATATTATCTACTGATGGCCTGTAAATTTTTATGATGAAATGAGTTGTATTGCTCGAAATATGGATTTTTCAAGTTAAAATCGTATTTAAAAGGGTAAATAGGTTAATATGAGTTATATTTCGAATCTGGTCATGCAAATTTAGTATGTTGTCACATGCACGTTTACAAGATGTGTGTAAAATATTTGGCTATAATGAAGTCTTTATGCATGATTTATGAATTTTTGATAAAAAATGACATAAATAGTGACTATAATTAGTAATAATGCTAAAACATACTTTATGACTTAAGGAAAAATGTCACATGTTGCATTTTATCATATATTTCAGATCTAAAAGTGAAAAGTTGATACAAATAATTTTTCTCATATTTTTATGGTCATAATTGTTAACACCGATAAACCGCAACATTGTTTTTCTCGATAAATTTTCGAAATTTGTAACCTAATTTTTTGAACATTATGAGTATCATGGTATTTTTCCAGAATGTTCATGAGTTTAAATTTCAAATTTTGAAATTATTTGAAATTTTATGATTTAATTTTAAGTTTATGACATAATTTTGTTTTTAGGTCCATTTATAAACAATATTAAGAAATCTAGGTTAATTATTGTCAAATGTTAGTGGAGACTAATTTTGAGTCCTAAGTTGGTTAGGGTAATTAACTTGTACATAAATATGATTTTATGTAATTATTGTGATTTTTAAAAGGTTAAATCACGTAAATCCGTAAAAACCAATTAATATACGATATTGGCTACTTAAAGGCGATTTAGCATAAAATTGGGCATGTTCATACATATTATAATGCTGCATTTTATTTATGATTGTCAGATTTTAATTTTATGTAATTTTTGAATTTTGTAATTTTACATAGTATGGCCTTAGTTTTTAATTGGTATTACCCGAAATGTATGGGAATATCGATTCCATTGTAATTTATTATGATCTTGTATCACCGTTTTGTAATTTAATAGATTGATTTTATTTTAATTACAAATGTATAATAGGAAATTATGTAATTTATTATGTAATTTATTTATTCCGGAGTTCCTTGAAGACGGTGTCACTCGAGAAGGCGATCCATCAAAGAATGTTGCCTTGAAATGCGTGCCAAGACCGAAGTTCAAGGGACCAAAGTAGTTAGTTTCTGAATTTGTAATAGTTTATTAGATTTACTATTTTAGGAAGGCCATACTAGGATTTTATTTATGCTTTGCATTTTATTTATATGTTGCATGCATCGCTAAATCGCCATAACTAAAACATGCATTATCGTTTTATCGAGTTTATCGACCGTGTCAATTACAATTATCGTAGTTCACCGCTTTAGTTCACTTAAAACGTGATAGATAATAAATTGACATGACCTTACTTGTGCCCTATATTTCGAACCAACCATCAATGTAAGGGGACATTGTTTTTCTTATAAATCTTTCATTTTGTTATGCATGCACTAGATCTAAAGAACATATAATTAGCAAGTTAATTAGTTCACTATTAGAGGAGTCTAATAATAGGTATATGAACCTAACACTAGATTTGTTGGAAATCAAAATTGACCAAAATACCGCAACCACTTCAATGAAAGTTTTAAGACTAAACAAACGAATGAAGAGTAGTCTTCATGAATTTCAATTTTGCTTCTTTAAGCAAAGACTCATTGAAATGAGTGAGAGCATTCTCTTAAACCGGTAAGAAAAGGGTGAGGTTTAAGGAAGTAAAATTAGAATGGAATTGATACAAGGTAATGTTAAAAGTAAAGTTATTGAGAATAACGATACTAAACCTATCTATCACGACCGATAAAAGTTTCCATTGTCTTAATTGTTGGACGCTAGAAAGGAAACTACCCCAAATTATTGAAGAATCAACAAGTTAGTTGTGGGACATCTAATGGGACCTTCTTCATTAAATGTTTATTTGATTGACATGAATTTTGCTTATACTACTTCGTCAATATTAGAAACCGGTGGTAGTTTTCATCATTGTATTTGATACATAGGATGATTAGAATATGACGACTAGCAACAATGATGTTGAGAGATAGAGTCATTGTGTACTCAATCTAGTTTTTGGGTTTAAAGTTGTACTTAATTGTGACTATTAAGTTCATAAACTCTAAATAAGAATATAAACTTGTTTAGAAACAAAAGAGGTTTCACTTTTGTGACCCTATACACCATGATTTGATGTATGGCTAGCCCATTATCAAGGTGATTATATTCTAAACCAAACTAGAATGATCTATCATGTCGATGATACAAGACTCAAATTGGTAACCCAAGATTAAACCTTAAATTCTAGAATGATGAACGCAAAGAGTTATCGAGTACTCTTGGAACCATTAGATTATAAATCTTATGGTATATGCGTATCTTGTATTCAAAGCAAGAAGTCTCGTGCTTTTTGTTGAAAAGGAGATTGAGAATGTAAATCATTGATACAGAATAGGTTGATCATTTACTTTTACCAACGATTTAAGTTGACACTAATGTGTTCACTTAATAAGGTAAATAAAGAAATCTTTGAAGAAGTTCAAAGAGTTCAAAGAATCACGATTTAGTCGTGATGGGATTATCAAAGTGAAGACTTTGATATAAGCCAAAGGAAATGTGATATAGTATCACAAATTAATCTCTCTTAGCGCGCATTATGGGATAATGTGTGGTTGGATAAAAAAATCAAACGCTATTCGATATGGTTTGGACTTCAATCAAGTTACTTTGAGCTACTTCATCCTTTTGGGGATTTTATCATTTTGTCTAAATTATTATTCTACTAAATCTAGAACGAATCATATGAGATATGAAATGGTAGGGTACCATGTTTGTAAGTTTTCAAAAGAAACAAATGCTCATTTTTCCTTATTATAATCACGAGTACAACGGGTTTGTGGCTCGTGAAGCTGTCTTTCTAAAATACAAGTTTATTTCTAGAAGACAGAGTGGGAGAAATTATTCAAGAGCCACAAAGAATGTTATGTCGCAATGGCTGAGCCACAAAGAATGTTATGTCGCAAGAAACTGGTCTTTCTTGGCTACATGAGACGTTTTGTGTTGCGACTGAGCCACAAAGAATGTTATGTCGCAAGAAACTGGTCTTTCCTGGCTACATGAGACGTTTTGTGTAAGACGTTGTTTCTTCAAAATGTAGGAGGTTAAAGTCATCACTTGTTGAAGATGATGAATTAGTGTTACTTTTAGAAAGTAAAGGGCTTGCAACTTACAAAGAAATTGTTGATTCAAGTTGATTGCTTCTGGAAAGTAATGAACATATGACTTACATAAGAGTGTTTAAGTCACAACTCAATACATGGCCTAGAGCCATGAAAATCCGAAATAAATTCCAAGTGAATTGTTAGATATCAAAGCTTGATTGGTGGCAAAGGGTTTTGCACTAGTTGAAATGCTTAAGTCTATTGGGATCATCTTAGGGATTGTGTTTCATTATGATGATATACATATAGCAAGTGAATCTAAAACCCACTTCTTCAATTAGAAGTAATGTATTCAATACATGTCTTGAGTTTTGTAGATTCTTGCAATCCTAAGATAATATGAAACTTAAGAGAGGGTTCTAAGTAGGACATCAATGAGTTGGAATCAATGTTTTGATCATGTTATAAAACATTTCTCGATAAATCGAGAAGTTGTGTTTATATATGGAGTTTAGTGGTAGTTACGGTAATTTTAATTAGTCTAATATATGGATGACACATTGATCATTGGGAATGATTTAAGACTTGGAGTAATATAATACATCTTTAATATCCAGATTTATGGAGATAAATGCACATGATATTAGCGTCAAATATCAAATCTTATGTTGATAAGATTCATGACTAGTTCAATCAAGTTGAACATATTTGATTGATTCCATTTGCTTCCGCTGCCGAATCAATTAAATAGGAAATGATGTATAACACTTCATATACTTCGAGTATGATGAATTGTTTCAAATCGAATTTGAGTAATAGTTACCAAGTAAGCCATAAAGATTACCCTTAAGTGCTTGCAGAAGCATTAAGGATGTAAAGCAAAGTGTTTTTGATGCAATTTTGTGTAAGCGTGTTACACAAATGACAATTGACAATTGAGATTGCGCATGGTTTCCGACAAAACCATAATCAAAACACATTAGGATGGTTAAGATACCATTGTGGCTATGTTATTTAAGAAATAGATTTTATAGAATCGTTCTAGGCAATAAAGAATCATGAGAAATATTTACAATGGAAATTGAGTACACTTGAAATCATGAGATGTGCGAGAGGGATGGGTCCCGCACACTGTGAAAACAGTGGGAGCTATTCTAAGGCTAGAGAGCTTATGTCTAGTTTGGATCTAGACACGTACTCAGAAAGTTTTGTAATGCAAATGTATACATTACAAAGGAAAACGAGTATGTAGTAAGGTTGAGTAAGGTACAAGAAGTTGATAAAACCTACTAACCAAAGCCTTCTCATGGGCTTAACATGATGAGTTATGTCATATCAATTGGATTTAGATGAACAACTACATACATGATCAAATTTGATTATAAAATTATTAAGTAGTAATCAGGTATTGACTATTCATATGAGATAATCACATTTGTCGTTCGTGTTTTTAAATCTAAAAAAAACTCTTTTTATACTTTGTTACATCCCAACGGGTTGTAGAGACAATATTGAACCCCGTTAAAGTGAACTCGGATTAACATGGTATTTGCCCATAGTTACTTGTATGAGGTGACGTCTCGAAGTGACTAGAGTGTGATACGATTGATGGGAAGTTCAAGTGCCATAGAGTCATATGAGATGACTAGTCGATCACATAGGCAGACTGTTAGGAACACTTTGTCGGGCAGTGACCGCTTATATAGTTCTGGCAAATTTATAAAGCCTGGTCGTCGCGAGAGCTACTATAATATTCTAATGAGTCGATTCTTTTGACTAAAGACTGTTCGCCTAAGGTGGCATGGTTTCAGATTAACTTTGATTTATGTTACTACGACCTTCGTAAATGGGGTCAAATGGGCATATTTTAGGTTATGATTGATGTGGCTAGCCGACGGGAATAGTGCGATAGGAATTGTCCACCCCCTTGTCAGGGTTAAAACAATATCTCAGGGCCACTCGAGGAGTAATGAACTGGAAATGCGTGGCCACGCTTGGAAGGTATCTATGGTTGATAATTCCGGTCAAATCAGTTATTCTCCAGATCGAGTAAACCACTCTCGATATGATCACTTGCAAGTACGACCTGAAAGACACCTTGCATTGAGTGGGAGATAGTAATAGGACAAGAGAATTGGTGACGCACACTTGTCGAGGACAAGTGGGAGATTGTTGGAGTGTCCCCGACAATAATGCGATCACAATTGTTGATCATGATGATCACATGTTTAAATCTCATTTTTAAGAATACGTAAGGGATGAATCAATTATATAGTCATTTGACCAACATTAATCGGTAACGATTGGCTTTCTAGAGTTTGACGTTACTGTAGTGATATGGTGGTGATCAGTTGATCCCTTAAGGTCACACCTAAAGGATGATGCCCTTATCTGTAAAGTTGATTAATTGTATGACGATGCAAGTTGATCAATTCCTTAAAATTGAACAATTTAATTTATGAGAGAGAATAATAATCTTATTTTAATGTGATTAAATAAGATTCATTTTAGTAATAAAATGCTTTGTTACTAAACTTGTTTATTGTTTGAGAAACAATAGAGATAAGAATGAATGGTTAATTATAATTACAAAATGTTGTGAATTATAATTATATGACCCATTTTATTTATGTGATCAAATATCACTAGTCAATTTGTTGTATGTAATTTAATTAATTCATGAAATGATATTTATGTGATAAATATGCATCAAATTAATTAATAACATGTAACATACTACATGTGACATATTGTGTGACAATTGACAAATTGACAAAATAAAATGGTGGTCCATTTATGTGTGTGAACCGAAATGGAGGTGGTGTTAGTGGGTTGTGGTTATTTTATTTTATGTGATAAAAATAAAATAATGATACCTATACCTACTAGCCTTACATGCCTAAGGTTTTGAGAAGACCAAAAAGAAAAACGGAAGGACCATATATTGGTCCACTACCTCTCCCAAAACCGGTGCACCTACACTTAACAAGGACAACTTTTGTTCTTCATTATTCTATATACTTGTCCATTCAAAATACATGCAAAAGTTTATGCATTATTCTCTCTTCCCTTTAATCTTCATCTAAAATATGAGAAGATTCAATCAAAATTGTTCAATCAAATTACTAATATTATTAGTGTTAAATATGAGTGTTAGTAATCAATTTTATGGTAAACTACTAAACAAATATCTAGCACATATTATATTTAGTAGAGATAAGGGATAATTTTGGGTGCAATCAAGAGGAGTGGCTTCTACACTTGAAGTCTTTGGAGGATCATTTCATTACTCATCATAGCTCAAGAACAAGTGAAGGTAGGAGACCTTACTTGTGCCCATAAACCGAAATATTCAATGTAAGGAACCGGTTTTCCTTTACACTTATTTATATGTTTTGCATGCATAAGATCTTTAAGTTTCTATGACTAAAACTTTAAACTAAAATATGTGATATATAAAATATGATTTCCAACAGTAAATGCCTCGGAGAAGGATGCCTCGGATGGGGTATTTGTGTTCAGCGCCGCGACCATGCTTGCCATGTTCCAACAGGTTGAGGAGGCTATAGCCAATCTCTCCGAAAGGATCACCCGACTTGACGATGCCTACCCCCGATTGATTTTCAGTCCTCCGACACCACGCCCGAGGGAGGGTCCCTCAAACACCCGAAACTACCCTCACCAGGAAGGATTGCTCCCGCGACCATTTTGGCACGCACCCCACAATAACTACCCTCACAATAATCACCCTCACAAAAATATGTTAGTAATCTATATCTCATTATACAACATATTCTTATATGATACAATTTAATTTAGTCGTAAAATTAATTTAGATCTTATGCATGCAAACACAAATAAATATAGAGAAGAAATCGTCATTCTTACATTGAGATTTCGGATCAAAGGGCACAAGTAAGATCTCCTCCTTACTTGTTCTTGAGCTCTCCTAATATGGATGAACAAAGATTTAAGGATAGAATCTCTCCCAAGGAATTATACCCAAGATAACCTCCTAAAAGACTAATATTATTAATACTAGAACAATATTAATCTTAATAAAATTGACCCAAAACTATTGTTTTATCTCTTGTATTTCGGTCAAGAGAGGAAGATATTTGGAGTTTTTATTTCTCTAGTTTTTCTTAGAGAGCTTTTCTATTTCTTACACTAGAAATATTGTATATTGTATGAATGAATAATTAGAGAGAAAAACTCTCTATTAGCCCCTTCAAAAACCGGTGGAAGGAGGGATTGGGGAGCCAATGCATGGGCAAGTTTTTCTATCCAAGAAAACATAGGCTTGCATGGCTATAGCTAGGTGTAATTATTTTGTTTCCACTCAAATAATTTAACATAATTTAAACACCATACTCCCTCCATATTTCGGTCCATATTAGATAAAATGGATTCCATTTTATCTTTGTCAATTTATCAATTTGTCACATGTCACAAGTCATTTAAAATTGTCATGTATTTTTAACGTATTAAAAATCAACGTATTAATAAAATACGCCATGTACAAAATCGACTTAGTAATTCATAATTACTTGTACCAAAACAATTTACCTATTATAAATCACAACATCTTGCATTTATAATAAATTATTCATTCAGATTCAATTGTTTCCGTAAACAATAATTTCATCTAAGTAATAAAATAATTCGATCACTTAGACCGTATCTTTTTTAATCAAATTATAATGAGATACGTAAATATTACTACCAAAATCGTCCGTCAATTTTAAGTAATTTAATTAACCCGCATCGTCATACGATTAATTAAATAATCAATTAAGAGTGTTACCCTTTAGCCACCGTCGCACGACAGTAATGTCAAACTCTAGTCAGCCAATCATTACCAATATGTGTGGACCAGTTGATAGTAAAATATTACTTCCCACATGTATTCTTAAAATGAGACATAAATATGTGATCATTATGATCGATAGTTGTGATCGCATTATTGTCGGAGGACACATATTCCCACAAAATTACCCTCACAAAAATTTTCCTCACAAAATTGCCCACCGAGGAATACCCCTCCAAGGTACCCTCGAGATCCCGAAGTCAATGGTATCTGGAGAGATGATGCCGAGGATGTTTATGTGGTCTCGGGAAAAGAGAAACAAGCAAAAGATATCGGCCATCTTACTCGGTCCGGACGCCCCTATCAAAACCTAACGGTCGTTCCAACAACGAATGACCAGACTGTCCCAGACGAGGACACTCAACCAAAGGCTCCCAAAAATTCGATCCTCAAACAACTGCAGAAAGCAAAAGTCTAAATTTCAATTTGGCAACTGATCGCCACATCCTTTGAGCATCGGCAAGCTCTTCTACAAGCCTTGGGAAAACTGATTGTTCCCTTTACCTCCTCCCCGGAAGAAATGGTAGCACACATGACAAGGGATGTTCCCGACCTGAACAAACCGATCATCTTCTCTGATGAGGATATCCCTGCCTTCGGAGCCAACCATAACGTGGCCCTATACATCACCGTGTAATGCCTCAAAGAGAATGTGCCTATGGTTCTTGTGGATGATGGATCTGTGGTTAATGTCATTCTTCTAAAAACGGCTCATAAATTGGGTATCAAAGAAGCTGATTTGGTCCCAACCAATCAAGGAGTACGCGCCTATGACGGCACTCGTCGTAAGGTTACGGGGCTTATCACCCTAACCATTACAACCGGACCTTTGGAAAGGCAAACCAGTTTTCAGGTAGTCGACATCGACGCCTCCTTCAACTTGCTTTTGGGACCGCCCTGGATTCACGCCGTCAAGGAAGTTACTTCAACCCTTCATTAGAAAATCAGGGTCCCCTTCAACGGAAAGATGATCACAATTCCTGCTTCCCCGATCAAAGCCATCATGAAAAACGGAATAGCCTCCCAAGCCATTGAGGAGGACGATAGTGAGATGTGGGGATTCCAAGCTATGAATGCCCTATCCGATGAATCAACACCCTTTGATTGTGACCCGTTTACCGACCTCACAGTCAACCGCATTCTAATGCGCCAGGGTTATTTCCCAGGTTTACCCCTCAATCTGCTAAAAAGCACCTTACCTCCCTTGAAACAGGCTAAGGTCCCCAACATCCCCTTTGGGTTAGGCTTTGAGTGTTATAAATCTATATCTCATTACTTGACATATTCATATATGTTCTAAATTTATTTAGTCATAAAATAAATTCTAGATGTTATGCATGCAAACTAAAAAGGTAAGAGAAGAAATCATGTTCCTTACTATGATAATTTCTGTCATCATATGGGCACCAACAAGATCTCCTTCTTGTTAGTTCTTGAGCTTTCCATTAATGGATGAACATTCATGACTTCAAATTAGAAGCCCTCCAATTAGTAGCACCCAAAACTATCCCTCAATCCCACAAACTAACATGTACTAGATGTTTGTAATGTAGTTTACCTTAAAATCGATTACTAATACTCAGATATTACATTAATAATTTTAGTAATCTTTCATGAACAATTGAATTAAAATCTCATCTTTTTGATGAAGATTAAGGAGAGAGAAGAGAGAAAATACATGAACCTTTTGCATGTGGATTGAATGGTAGTGTAAGAATAATAAGATAAAAGAACTAAAACTCCTCTAATAGGAGTAGTAGAGCCGGCTAGCAAGAGGCCAAGGGAGAGCATCTTGCTTTCCCTTTTTGTCTTATCAATATTGTAGGTGTAAGGCTATGTAATAATAGGTATGATTATAATAATTTTAGGCATTAAAATAATACACCCATTATCCTCCACTACCTACAATATTTCGGTCCATATGTAAAATGGACTACCATTTTATTTTGTCAATTTGTCACTTGTCACACAATATGTCACATGTTATATGATACATGTTATTAATTAATTTAATGCGTATTTATCACATAAATATCATTTCATGAATTAATTAAATTACATACAACAAATTGACTAGTGATACTTGATCACATAAATAAAATGGGTCATATAATTATAATTCACAACTTCTTGTAATTATAATTAACCATTCATTCTTATCTTTATTGTTTCTCAAACAATAAATAATTTTAGTAACAAAGCATTTTATTACTAAAATAAATCTTATTTAATCCCATTACAATAAGATATCAATATTCTCTCTCACAAATTGAATTGTTCAATTTTAAGGAATTAATTAATCAGACGGTATACAACTAATTAACCTTTTCAATTAAGGGAATCGTCCTTTAGGTGTGACCTCAAGGGATCAACTGATCACCACCGTCGCACGACAGTAATGTCAAACTCTAGCCAGCCAATCATTACCGATATGTGTGGACCAGTTGACTATATATGTAATGTATCATCCCTTCCGTATTCTTGTAATGAGATCTAATAATGATATTTAAATCATGTGATCGCACTATTGTTGAGGACACATTTCCCAACAATCTCCCACTTGTCCTCGACAAGTGTGCGTCACCAATTCTCTTGTCCTATTACTATCTCCCACTCAATGCAAGGTGTCTTTCGGGTCGTACTTGCAAGTGATCATATCGAGAGTGGTTTCCTCGATCTGGAGAATAACTGATTGACCGGAATTTATCCACCATGGATACCCTCCGAGCGTGGCCACGCATTTCAAGTTTATTACTCCTCGAGTGGCCCTGAGATATTGTTTTAACCCTGACAAAGGGGTGGACAATTCCTATCGCACTTATTCCCTTCGACTAGCCACAACCATCATAACCCAAAATATGCTCATTTGACCCCATTTACGAAGGTCGTAGTAACACAAATCAAAGTTAATCTGAAACTGTGCCATCTTAGGCGAACAGTCTATAGTCAAAAGAATCGACTCATTAGAATACTATATTAGCTCTCGCCACGACCAGGCTATATAAATTTGCCAGAACTCTATAAGCGGTCTGATACCCGTCGTTGTGAGTACCAAAGATAAAATTTATAATCTCCTATTAAGACTAACCTAGGCTAGTGCTAACAGGGTCGAACCACAAGGAGGCAGTTGTAAACTTTAGTTGATTTATGTTCAGTCCGAGGTAACTATTGTGGGGGTTGATTTGAATTGGTCTATAGCTAATAACAATAAAAAGAAAATAAACTAAAAATACGATTTAAACAGATAAAAGAAGGGTACTAGGATGGTCAGGTCGTTATAGCTTCGGCGGCAGCAAACTAAGTCGGTCTGAATCAAACACAGGTAAGGCGGGAAATAAGAGGTCCTCTCGGTCCACTCCTAACAAATAGCATCTTTCGATCTCGCTATAGGTCCCTAATGTCACTAATACTAACTTTCGTCCTGAAAAGCGACTAATGGTCTAAACTATACCTATCTTTCGATCTCAGCACAGTTTAGTCGATTTAATTGATGGTCAAATAACCTTCCCTATCTTTCGATCTAATGGGTCGGTCACAAAATAGGTATCTAATTGGTCGCATGCATTCGATTTGTTAAATACAAGATTAAAAACAATTAAAACGAAGGATAACCTTACAAGGTCAGTCGATCGACCAACAATGTCAGTCGATCGACTGACACGCGGGTTCAGTCCGTGTAAAATCTAATGCCGCCTATGCTACAACTCGCCTACATCCTAGCACGAACTATTTAGCTACTCATGGCTATGATGAAAACTATAACAACATTAAAGATTAAGACTAAGGAATTCATGCTTGAATTAACGGTATAAAGAAATTGCATAAGATGATAATTACGGCTTTCGGGAAACTAACTAGCAAATCTATCTCTACGAATGCAATAAAGATGAACTGAATTAAGAACAAGGAAATACCGAAATTGCAGCGGAACGATTAAGAACAAGAACAAAATTCCGATGCTCACAATGTCTCCGAACCCTAATTATTGATAAACTAAATTGAATGTGAAACTAGGTAAAACTCAGATGTAATTCGATAAAAGCTAGATACCCATTCTGATGTTTTTAGGTTACGTTATATAGCAAACTAACGTAATAATTATTTCCTAAACCTAAACGTCACGGGCTTCAAGTTTCTCAATCTTTTAATTCCCGTCTGGAATAGAAACCTGGTCGATCGACTGATAATGCTGGTCGATCGACTGGATCTCAGCAACAGTGACTTCTGGAACCCGAGCATTGGTCGATCGACTGAAGGTGGTAGTCGATCGACCGATTGAGCTGCTAATTGACTTCTCAAAATACGTGGACTTGTCTTTTGGGCCTTGGATTGCGCACCAAGCTCGTTCCTTAAGCAGTTCCTTTACGTCATTTGCAATGCAGATTACTCGGGGGCGGATTTGGCTTGATTTCCCGCTAAATTCTTCACATTTCTGCAATAACGTACAAAATACGGAAGTAGACGGAAATAGGGAGAAATGTAGCATATACTACACAAATGAGCTCTGAAATGCGTGTAAAAAGAGATGTAAAACATCATATAAATGACACGCATCAAACTTACCCAAACCAAACCCTTGCTTGTCCCCAAGCAAGAACTAGACTCGATCTAATGACCTAATGGAACGAATTCAATCTCAGAGCGAAATGCAAACTTTAAGGCCTAAACCAATTTAATGCACAACCAACAATCAATTAGTAATGTGAATCATGCAAACGAATTATAAGGTCGTCAAAAACTACTGAACCGTTGACTGTAAAGACTTATCAAACTGGACTCTCACGGGTCACTCAAAACACTCAATAAGCACAGGTGATATTAATGTAAGATAGAAAAAAGTAAATTTTGTACTGACTCTCACCTAACTGCGACCTATGAAAACATGCCAGCAATAAATTATGAAGATGACCTCTATGACCGTACATACGCATTCCAACCAAACAGATGACCATTGACACATGCCGAGGTATAATTATGGAAATGTGAGGTATGGGTAAGAAGAGGCAAAACATTTTATGGTAAAGTGGAGGTACAGGTGATCAAGCTAGTACCAGAACGGAACCAAAGGACAACATCCAACTTCTTTCTCATAGGCAAACAACACGGTGCTATAGCAAGCACAAACTCACAAACTCCAAGATAGAAGTAATCAACTAACTCCCCATAAGATATAAATGAAATATGGGAGCAAAAATCGCCAAAAGATAAGGTATAAGGTATGCGAATTGATTTTTTTCTTCTTTCACGGACTTCAGTCGATCGACCTAAAGGAGCAGTCGATCGACTGCTCTAAACAGTACAAAAACTTTTCTTTTCTTCTTTTTCTTTTTTTTTTTTCGAATTTCAATTTTTTCTATTTTTTTTTCTATTTCTTTCTTTCCTTTTTTTCAGTTTCCCAACAACATCTCAAACGAGCAAACACCACCAAAAATGAGTAACAACCCCAAGAACACAGACTACTAGCTTGACAAAGGACAGGCTAAATATAGGATGTAGTAAATGGGACAAAAAGGATATTTTTGGCAGTGTGAAGCTTATGGGTAAAATGAGAAAAAGGAAACCTCTACCACATGTGTCAACTAACCACAAACCGAATGCATACAGGTATTAAGTAGATCAAATTCATAATTATGCAAATTAAGGAAACATGTCTCATAAGGAGTACTACCCACATTCCTAGATAAACTGGTCATGAATATCACCAGTTGTAGGCTCTAAACCTCAGAAATATGATGTAGCTTGCCAATTATTAAAGTCAAGTCTCAAGATTCAGCAAGTAAATTAACGAAAACTCGTAGATATGCACATACGATTCTACTAATAACATGTTAATCTAGCAAGGCTCAGGCAAAACAGATGCAAATGCAGTATCATCCTTGAAATACTACCGTTCCGACTCAACCTATATGCTAAAATAAACGTGCATTTTATGAAATTTTTGAAATTTTTCAAATTTTTTTTTGAATTTTTCTGTATATATAATGGAAATAAACAATGCAAAACAAAAAAGTAAACGTGAATGCTATGCAAGTGATATGCGACGCAAAACCCTTCCCCAAACCAAATCGCACAATGTCCCCATTGTGCAAAATCATGTGATGAAGAAAAGAGAAATGGGAATTTGCGAGAAAAGAAATAACATAATGACATGAAGTAAAGACAGGAACTCACAAGACTTTGAGCGCAGAAAAGGAAACCTCCCCAAACCAGCGTTAGCTAGGAGGTTTCAGTAGCCAGCACTGCTACCAATAAGGACCTGAAGAGACAATTAAAAACCACGCATAAGACTGAGAAAACAATTTTGAAGCGTAAAAACAGTGCACAAATGGGCAAATAGAAGAAATAGATAATTCGACGGAAAATAAAGTGGAGTAGAGGACTCCCTTAGGTCCCCATATCGACCAAACACAGCAGGGGAGAGGTCGTGAATGAATATAGCAGCAGAAGTGGTCGATCGACCACTTAACCTAGTCGATCGACCAGGTGGACGTGAACAGTAGCTCCTGTAAACCTGCAATTCAGTCGATCGACCAATGGTGCCGGTCGATCGACCGAATACACTGCTGCAGTGTCTTATTTCTTCGTAATTGCTCAATGATTTGAGCTAACAAGCTCTAAATACCTGCAAATGCACAATAATACGCGCACAAAATTGCGCAAAACCCAGAAGAATGTCGAAAGTACTTAAAAAATCCTAAGCAAATAAAATAAAAGCGAAGTTCTCGCGCACACAAAAGCAATAAAATGTCTTAACAAAATTAAAATGAAGTTTATAACGCATTTGATCAACTTAATAGTTGATCAAGAAGGACCACGGTATGGCCCACTTCGTCGGCTTTTGGCTACTAGAGGTAGCCTCAATGGTGCTCATCTTGTCAGTTGCACCTTTCTTAGCATCGACAGTCGGAGAACTCAGCTGATCAACTTCGTCATCTCCCCAATCAAGGATTTCCTTGGAATCGTCGGAATCCAAATCAGACCATCTCACCTTGGCGGGCTCATCTTCCACTTCCTCATCAGTCCCATAACTTAGGCATCCAAGACCGCCTCTTAAAACGATCTGCTCTATCGCAGCTGGAGCATCCAGCTGCTCTTCCTTCCCCAAACCAGCTCCTGCAATGTCTAAAACAACAAGTTTTTCCTCTTTTTCGCTCCCAGTCTGGGGCGGAGGGGTTAATACAGGAGTAGTAATAGGGACAGGTAATTCAGGGAGCACAAAGTACGATTTCTTTTCAGAAACCGTATTACAAGTGACCGGCCACATGGGATCCTTTTTCTTAGCCGGCTGGGCAAAGACAATAGAGTGCTTTCCCACTTTGAAAGTCAAGGTACCTAGACCGACATCGATGACTGCACCAGCAGTGTGCAGAAATGGCCTACCCAAAATGATGGGAATATGGTCATCCTCAGGCATATCAAGGACAACAAAGGCAACAGGGAAGAAAAACTTCCCTATCTGGACGGGTATGTCCTCTAGGACTCCTATGGGCTCGACCGCAGATCGGTCAGCCATCTGGACTGTCATTTCAGTAATAGCAAACCTGGTCAGTTTAAGCTTCCTAGCTAGACTCAAGGGCATGACACTTATGCTAGCTCCTAAATCACATAAAGCCTTTTCGATAGAAAAGGTACCTATGCTACAAGGGACGGAAAAACTGCCCGGGTCTTCTAACTTATGGGGCGCAGTGTGAGACAAGTAGGAGCAAGACTCTTTAGTTAGTGCAACAGTATGAACATGTTCAAGCGATTTTTTCTTTGACAATAACTGTTTCATAAACTTAGTGTATGCTGGCACTTGGTTAACTAACTCAAGGAAGGGTACCTGAACATTCAAGCTACGAATAACTTTCTCAAATTTACTGAAAGATACCTGTTCCTTTGTCGGCACGAGTCTCTCCGGATATGGGGTCAGAAGGAGCACCTTAGCCCTCTCCTCTAATTCGCGCGCGCCGGCGTCCTTGGACTTTGGCTGGAAGTCCGTCACCTTTTATTTGTTGAAGCTAGACCCCTCCTCAGACCGTCTAAGATGAGAGCCATTAACCGTCATTGGATCGAACTTCGGAGCCGGGACTAACCCATCAAGACTCGGTTCCGCCCCAAAATTTTCGGATCGTGGTACCCCGAAACAAGTGGTCTCGTAGATTAGTTGGCATTAAAGGACGAAATTCTTCAACATCAGTAGTGATATTGGTCGATCGATCAACCTCCTCAGTCGATCGACTGGGTTGCACTGATTCGAAGCTCAGAACCCGTGTTTCGATCGATCGACTAGATACGTCGATCGATCGATCAAATACCCGCAGACATTTTTTTTTTGATTTATTCGTTACAGCTTTGTTTGGACTCGGATCTGCCTCATTCTTTTCAACAGCTTTCTCGACCATGGCAGGACCCTCAAGGGTGGACCCGCTCCTCAAGGTGATGGCTTGTAGGGTCTCCTTTTGTTCGGGTTGAGTGGGTAAGTGTCCGGGAGCTCGAGTGTTACTTTTGCTAGCCAACTGAGCTATTTGGCTCTCTAGCAACTTCATCCCAGCCTCTCTTGCTTGGGACTCCTTCAGCAACAGATTCTTTAGCTCGAAAAATTCAGAATTTTGTGTTTGTTGCTGCAGTGGCACATAAGGAGGCTTTTGATATTGCTGTTGCTTTTGATGCGGAGGCACATATGGCTGCTGCTGTGGCGGAGGTTGAGTTGGATTCAAAACATTCTGGCTTCTCCAACTCAAGTTTGGATGTTGTGGCTCGTAGTAGGTATTGGTCTGCCTATAGTGTTGAATGGCAGCGCATGATTCAAAGGGGCTAGGGCAGTTTTTCGAGACATGGCCCTCAACTCCACGCCTTTCACAGACGAAGGGACCGTCTGACACAGCGTTGAATTGGTACATCCCACCTTTAGAAGCTCCTCCCAGCTCATACTTGTCAAATCTTGCGGTGAGAGCCTCAAGTGCAGCAACAGAGGAAGATTCAGCAGCTCTCCTCTGGTTCCCTCTCGAATTCCCATACTCAGCCTTGTGGGTAGCTAGATCATCGATGATCTTCTACCCCTTGGTTGCTCCCAAATTTTCAGCGAATCTTCCATTGGCTGCAGCATCCAAAATGGCTCTCTGGTCGTCGTACAATCCATTGTAGAAATGATTGCACAAACTCCACTTTGCAAACCCATGGTGCGGTATGGTTCGCACCAACTTCTTGAATCGGACCCATGCCTCGTGGAAATTCTCATCTGGCCCTTGTTTAAAGCCCGTGATTTGAGCTCTAATAGCGATCGTCCTTGAAGCAGAAAAGTACTTCTTATAGAACGCCAATGCCAATGTATTCCAATCAGTGATCTCCTGAGCGGCTCGGTCCAGATCTCTATACCATTCCCTTGCATCATCGCGAAGGGAGAAGATGAACATAGTATCCTTGATCTGGTCATGGGTCACGCCAGCTGGTGGGGGAATGGAGCAGCAGTAGTCAATGAAGGTCTCCATATGTTTAACTGCATCTTCATTTGCAGCTCCCCCGAACTGGTTTCTCTCTACCATAGTAATGTAAGCAGGCTTTGGTTCAAATTTCCTGGCATCTCCCGGTAACTCGAACCCCTTGTATAAATTGTCGGCTGTCGGCTCAGAAAAACTAGCTATACTTGCTTCCTCGGCCATGACTGGAATTTCCGGAGAAGTAACTGTCTCGGCTGAAGAAGTGGAAACGGGTGAAGACTGTGGGTCTTCTTCGAACAGTTCGTTCTCGTGATAGCTTGACAGAGTACTCAGCTCTTCCTCTGTCGGTAATACTCTTTGTGTTCGCCTCAACTCGCGCAAGGATCTCTCAAGCTCAGGGTTCAATGGTACTAATTCTCCACCCTGTGACCTGCGCATAAGAAGAAACTACAAAAAGAATATAAGAAGAGTTTAAGGAACAGAAGTCCCTTAAACTGAGAAAAACTAAAAATAAAAACAACTAAAATTAGGACCATTGCCTCCCCGGCAACGGCGCCAAAATTTGATACCCGTCGTTTTGAGTACCAAAGATAAAATTTATAATCTCCTATTAAGACTAACCTAGGCTAGTGGTAACAGGGTCGAACCACAAGGAGGCAGTTGTAAACTTTAGTTGATTTATGTTCAGTCCGAGGTAACTATTGTGGGGGTTGATTTGAATTGGTCTATAGCTAATAACAATAAAAAGAAAATAAACTAAAAATACGATTTAAACAGATAAAAGAAGGGTACTAAGATGGTCAGGTCGTTATAGCTTTGGCGGCAGCAAACTAAGTCGGTCTGAATCAAACACAGGTAAGGCGGGAAATAAGAGGTCCTCTCGGTCCACTCCTAACAAATAGCATCTTTCGATCTCGCTATAGGTCCCTAATGTCACTAATACTAACTTTCGTCCTGAAAAGCGAGTAATGGTCTTAACTATACCTATCTTTCGATCTCAGCACAGTTTAGTCGATTTAATTGATGGTCAAATAACCTTCCCTATCTTTCGATCTAATGGGTCGGTCACAAAATAGGTATCTAACTGCTCGCATGCATTCGATTTGTTAAATACAAGATTAAAAACAATTAAAACGAAGGATAACCTTACAAGGTCAGTCGATCGACCAACAATGTCAGTCGATCGACTGACACGCGGGTTCAGTCCGTGTAAAATCTAATGCCGCCTATGCTACAACTCGCCTACATCCTAGCACGAACTATTTAGCTACTCATGGCTATGATGAAAACTATAACAACATTAAAGATTAAGACTAAGGAATTCATGCTTGAATTAACGGTATAAAGAAATTGCATAAGATGATAATTACGGCTTTCGGGAAACTAACTAGCAAATCTATCTCTACGAATGCAATAAAGATGAACTGAATTAAGAACAAGGAAATACCGAAATTGCAGCGGAACGATTAAGAACAAGAACAAAATTCCGATGCTCACAATGTCTCCGAACCCTAATTATTGATAAACTAAATTGAATGTGAAACTAGGTAAAACTCAGATGTAATTCGATAAAAGCTAGATACCCATTCTGATGTTTTTAGGTTACGTTATATAGCAAACTAACGTAACAATTATTTCCTAAACCTAAACTTCACGGGCTTCAAGTTTCTCAATCTTTTAATTCCCGTCTGGAATAGAAACCTGGTTGATCGACTGATAATGCTGGTCGATCGACTGGATCTCAGCAACAGTGGCTTCTGGAACCCGAGCATTGGTCGATCGACTGAAGGTGGTAGTCGATCGACCGATTGAGCTGCTAATTGACTTCTCAAAATACGTGGACTTGTCTTTTGGGCCTTGGATTGCGCACCAAGCTCGTTCCTTAAGCAGTTCCTTTACGTCATTTGCAATGCAGATTACTCGGGGGCGGATTTGGCTTGATTTCCCGCTAAATTCTTCACATTTCTGCAATAACGTACAAAATACGGAAGTAGACGGAAATAGGGAGAAATGTAGCATATACTACACAAATGAGCTCTGAAATGCGTGTAAAAAGAGATGTAAAACATCATATAAATGACACGCATCACGGTCACTGCCCGACAAAGTTTTCCTAACAGTCTGCCTATGTGATCGACTAGTCATCTCACATGACTCTATGGCACTTGAACTTGCCATCAATCGCATCACACTCTAGTCACTTCGAGACGTCACCTCATACAAGTGACTATGGGCGAATACTATGTTAATCTGAGTTCACTTTAACGGGGTTCAATTGTCTCTACAACCCGTTTGGATGTAACATGGTATAAAAGGAGTTTTTAAGATTTAAAAACACGAACGACAAATGCGATTATCACATATGAATAGTCAATGTCTGATTACTATTTCATGTTCTATAATCTAATTTGATCTTGTATGTAGTTGTTCATTTCAATTCAATTGAAATGACATGACTCATCATGTTTAGCCTATGAGAAGGCTTTGGTTAGTAGGTTTTATCAACTTCTTGTACCTTACTCAACCTTACTACATACTCGTTTTCCTTTGTAATGTATACATTTGCATCACAAAACTTTCTGAGTACGTGTCGAGATCCAATCAAGACATAGGCCCTCTAGCCTAAGAATAGCTCCCACTGTTTTCACAGTGTGCGGGACTCATCCTCTTGCACATCTCATGATTGCAAGTGTACTCAATTTCCGTTATAAATATCTCTTATTGTTCTTTATTGCCTAGAACGATTCTAGAAAATCTATTTCTTAAATAACATAGCCACAATGGTATCTTAACCATCCTAATGTGTTTTGATTATGGTTTTGTCAGAAACCATGCGCAATCTCAATTGTCAATTGTCACTTGTGTAACACCCTTACACAAAATTGCATCAAAAAACACTTTGCATTATATCCTTAATGTTTCTGCAAGCACTTAAGGGTAATCAATATGGCTACTTGGTAATTATTTCGTGAATTCGATTTTGAAACAATTCATCATACTCAAAGTATATGAAGTGTTATACATCATTTCCTATTTAATTGATTCGGCAGCGGAAGCAAATGGAATCAATCAAATATGTTCAATTCATTGAACCAGTCATGAATCTTATCAACATGAGACTTCTTATTTGACGCTAATATCATGTAGATTTATCTTCATAAATCCGGATATTAAAGATGTATTATAATACTCCAAAAGTCTTAAATCATTCTCAATGATCAATATGTCATCCACATATAAGACTAATTAAAATTTCCGTAACTCCCACTAAACTCCATGTATAAACACAACTTCTTGACTTATCGAGAAAAGTTTTATAACATGATAAAAACATTGATTCCAACTCATTGATGTCCTACTTAAGATTCTCTCTTAAGTTTCATATTATCTTAGGATTGCAAGAATCTACAAAACTCAAGACATGTATTGAATACATTCCTTCTAATTGAACAAGTGGGTTTTATATTCACTCGCTATGTATTTTATAATAATGAAACACAATCCCTAATAAGATCCAAATAGACTTAAGCATTTCAACCAGTGCAAAACCCTTTGCTACCAATCAAGCCTTTTATATCGGATTTTCATGGCTCTAAGCATTGTATTGAGTTTGTGACTTAAACACTCTTATGTAAGTCATATCTTCATTAATTTCCAGAAGTAATCAACTTGAATCAAACAATTTCTTTGTAAGTTGCAAGCTCTTTACTTTCTTAAAAAGTAGCATGAATTCATCACTTTCAACAAGTGACGAATTTAACCTCCTAGGTTTTAAAGAAACAACATTTTACACAAAACGTCTCATGTAGTCAAGAAAGACCATTTTCTTGCGACATTTTCTTGCGACATAACATTCTCAGTGGAATTCTTTGTGGCTCTTGAATAATTTCTCCCACTCTGTCTTCTAGAAATAAACTTGTATTTTAGAAAGACAGCTTCACGAGCCGCAAACCCGTCGTACTCGTGATAATTGAAGGGGAAAAATGAGCATTTGTTTCTTGTGAAAACTTACAAATATGGTACTCTACCATTTCATATCTCATATGATTCGTTTAGATTTAGTGGTAAAATAACTTAGACAAAGTGATAAAATCCCCAAAAGAATCAGCAAATCAAAATAACTTGATTGAAGTCCAAACCATATCTAATAGCGTTTGATTTCTTATCCAACCACACATTATTCCATAATGCGTGCTTAGAGAGATTAACTTGTGATACTATATCACATTTCCTTTGACTTATATCAAAGTCTTCACTTTGATAATCCCATCACGATTAATTCGTGCTTCTTTGAACATTTGAACTTCTTCAAAGATTTCTCTATTTACCTTATTAAGTGAACACATTAGTGTCAACCTAAATCGTTGGTAAAATAAAATGATCAACCTATTTTGGATCCATGATTTACAACCACGATCTCCTTTTCAACCAAAAGGCACGAGACATCTTGCTTTGAATACAAGATACGCATATACCATAAGATTAACAATCTAATGGTTGCAAGAGTACTCGATAACTCTTTGCGTTCATCATTCCAAAATCTAAAGTTTAATCTTGGGTTACCAATTTGAGTCTTTCATCATCTACATGATATATCATTCTAGTTTGGTTTAGAATATAACCACCTTGATAATGGGCTAGCCATACATCAAATCGTGGTGTATAGGGTCACAAAAGTGAAACCTCTTTTGTATCTTAACAAGTTTGTATTCTTATTTAGAGTTTATGTACTTAATAGTCACAATTACCTACAACTCTAAACCCAAAACTGGATTGAGTTCATAATGACTCTATCCCTCGACATTAATTGATGCTAGTCGTCATATTCTAATCATCCTATGTATCACATGCAATGATGAAAACCACCATCGGTTTCTAATATTGACGAAATAGTACTAGCAAAACTTATGTCAATCAAATAAACATTTAAAGAAGAAGGTCCCATTAGATGTCCCACAACTAATTTGTTGATTCTTCAATAATTTGGGGTAGTTTCCTTTCTAGTGTCCAACATTTAAGACAATGGAAACTTTATCGGTCGGGATTGATAGGTTTAGTATCGTCATTCTCAACAACTTTACCTTTAACATTACCTTGTATCAATTCCATTATAATCTTTACTTGTTGAACCTCGTCCTCATCTTAACGGTTTAAGAGAACGCTCCCACTCATTTCAATGAGTCTTTGCTTTGAGAAGCAAAATTTAATTCATGAAGATTACTCTTCATTTGTTCGTTTTAGTTTTAAAACTTTCATTGTAGTGGTTGCTTTATTTTGGCCAATTACGAATTCTGACAAATCTAATTACCAAAACAATTTATCATTTCAAGGTACTTAATTTAATTAAGTATATGAAAAACAATCCATTGTAAGTAGATGTGTTAGTCAAGAATCAAAAACCTGTTTGATAATGAATAACTTTTATCTATACTCTTTGCAAGAGATCCTTCCAATGGATAACACGAGGATTTAGAAGAAAAATTCATATTTGTCTTTAGTTACGATGGATTAATGGAGATATGAATCAAAAATCGAAATGATATCATATATGAATTGTGGTAAAGAAATAGAACAATATGATAACGGAATAATGCAAACAAAACATTCATCGTTATAATAATACTTGTAAACAAGTATGGAATTTACATAGTGACCTCTACCCAACTATATTAAATGATTCCAAGATCCAAATTCATATTAACTTGGCCACGGTGTGGCCGATAAAACCCTTATCAATATAACTCGCTGGATTAACCTTTTAATCGATTCTACTTTTAGAACTCTTGGTCGATAAAATTACATTAATACTTTATCTTTAGCCCAAAACACATCCAACAAGGGCACGGTGTGGCCGATAAAACCCTTATCGAAAAACTTTCGTTGAGTTCAATCCAAATTTCGAATAAATGTGTCCATGATCCAAACCCATATTAATTTGGGCACGGTGTGGCCGATAAAACCCTCATCAACATGAATTCGGTGGATAGACATTTATCACCCACTTCCCCTACGTAACAAGGTTTGTACCCCGGTGTGGCCGAGTGCACTCCCTCACGAAATAGGTTTTCATGGTTTCTACTCTTTGGTAAGGCTATGTCTCAATTTATTGTTTTAGCGAGAGGTCATGTAAATTTATTATCTATCACGTTTTAAGTGAACTAAAGCGGTGAACTACGATAATTGTAATTGACACGGTCGATAAACTCGATAAAAAGAATAATGCATGTTTTAGTTATGGCGATTTAGCGATGCATGCGACATATAAATAAAATGCAAAGCATAAATTAAATCCTAGTATGGCCTTTCTAAAATAGAAAATCTAATTAACTATTACATATTCGGAAACCAACTCCATTGGTCCCTTGAACTTCGGTTGAGGCACCCATCTCGAGGTAACACCGTCTTTATGTATCGCCTTCTTGAATGACACCGTCTTCAAGGAACTCCGGAATAATTAAATTACATAACAAATTACATAATTTCCTATTATACATTTGTAATTAAAATAAAAATAAATCTATTAAATTACAAAACGGTGATACGAGATCACAATAAATTACAACCGAATCGATATTCCCATACATTTCGGGTAATACCAATTAAAAACTAAGGCCATACTAAGTAAAAATTACATAAAATAAAATTACATAAAATAAAATTATGACAATCATAAATAAAATGCAGCATTATAACATGTATGAACATGCCCAAGTTTATGCTAAATCACCTTTAAGGAGCCAATATCGTATATTAAACGATTTTTACGGATTTGCGTGATTCAACCTTATAAAATCACAATAAATTACATAAATTCATATTTATGCACAAGTTAATTACCCTAACCTATTAGAACTCAAAATTAGTCTCCACTAAGTATTTGACTATAATTAACTCATATTTCTTAAAATTGTTCATTAATGGACCCAAAAATTACAATAAAATGCTATAAACTTCAAATAAATCACAAAAATTTCAAATAAATTCAAAATTCAAAATTTAAACTCATGAACATTCTGGAAAAATATCATGACACTCATAATGTTCTAAAACTTAGGTTAAAAATTTCGAAATTTATCCGGAAAAACAATGTTGCGGTTTATCGGTTTTAACAAATATAATCATAAAAACATTAGAAAAATAAATTTATCAACTTTTCCATTTTAGATCTGAAATGGATAATAAAATGCAACATATGACGTTTTTCCTTTTTCATGGAGTATGTTTTAGGAATTATTCACTAATTAAGTCACTATTTATTCTATTTTTCATCAAAAATTCATAAATCATGCATTAGGACTTCAATATAGCCTATTATTTTACACACATCTTGTAAAATTTCATGTGACAACATACTAAATTTCTATGACCAGATTCGAAATTTATCTCATATTAACCTATTTTTCTTCTAAATCCGATTTTAAACATGAAAAATCCATTTTTCGAGCATAAGAACTCCAAAAATTATGAAAATTTCCAGATCAACTAAAAATAATATATGTAAAAACATATCCAAAAACCACTGGAAAATTCGAAGTTTAGCTAATTTTAGTCCAAAAATGACATTTTTATCATAAAAATCACATTTTAATGTCAATATTATATAAAATGAACAATAAAATCCATAAATTAACCAAAATATCCTAAATACATTGTAGGATCAGAAACTTTAACATGCAAAAATTATTTTCGTGATATATCATAATAACACAAATTTACAAGTTTTATATGTTAATCGTATAACTCGGAAAAACTATAACCGATTTGCATGCAAACAACCTTGTGCTCTTGATACCGCTTGTTATAAATATATATCTCATTACTTGACATATTCATATATGTTCTAAATTTATTTAGTCATAAAATAAATTCTAGATCTTATGCATGCAAACTAAAAAGGTAAGAGAAGAAATCATGTTCCTTACTATGATAATTTCGGTCATCATATGGGCACCAACAAGATCTCCTTCTTGTTAGTTCTTGAGCTTTCCATTAATGGATGAACATTCATGACTTCAAATTAGAAGCCCTCCAATTAGTAGCACCCAAAACTATCCCTCAATCCCACAAACTAACATGCACTAGATGTTTGTAATGTAGTTTACCTTAAAATCGATTACTAATACTCATATATTACATTAATAATTTTAGTAATCTTTCATGAACAATTGAATTAAAATCTCATCTTTTTGATGAAGATTAAGGAGAGAGAAGAGAGAAAATACACGAACCTTTTGCATGTGGATTGAATGGTAGTGTAAGAATATAAGATAAAAGAACTAAAACTCCTCTAATAGGAGTAGTAGAGCCGGCTAGCAAGAGGCCAAGGGAGAGCATCTTGCTTTCCCTTTTTGTCTTATCAATATTGTAGGTGTAAGGCTATGTAATAATAGGTATGATTATAATAATTTTAGGCATTAAAATAATACACCCATTATCCTCCACTACCTACAATATTTCGGTCCATATGTAAAATGGACTACCATTTTATTTTGTCAATTTGTCACTTGTCACACAATATGTCACATGTTATATGATACATGTTATTAATTAATTTAATGCATATTTATCACATAAATATCATATTTTGAATTAATTAAATTACATACAACAAATTGACTAGTGATACTTGATCACATAAATAAAATGGGTCATATAATTATAATTCACAATTTCTTGTAATTATAATTAACCATTCATTCTTATCTTTATTGTTTCTCAAACAATAAATAATTTTAGTAACAAAGCATTTTATTACTAAAATAAATCTTATTTAATCTCATTACAATAAGATATCAATATTCTCTCTCACAAATTGAATTGTTCAATTTTAAGGAATTAATTAATCTGTATCGGTATATAACTAATTAACCTTTTCAATTAAGGGAATCGTCCTTTAGGTGTGACCTCAAGGGATCAACTGATCACCACCGTCGCACGACAGTAATGTCAAACTCTAGCCAGCCAATCATTATCGATATGTGTGGACCAGTTGGCTATATATGTAATGTAATGTATCATCCCTTCCGTATTCTTGTAATGAGATCTAATAATGATATTTAAATCATGTGATCGCACTATTGTTGAGGACACATTTCCCAACAATGAGCCTACCGATGAAGACATCTAGGAGATGAACCTCCTAATTCAGAAACGCAAGAAGAACGAAATTATCCTCTGTCCCTACCATCTGACCCTCAATGGATACTTGGTCCCCGAGGGAGAGTCCGAGCTTTACCACGGCTTTCTAGAGCCGATCTATGATTCTGTGTCCAAGGTCAGACACCCGGGTGTAGAAGTCTTCCAAGACTGCTACTTCATCCCCGACAACACTAAAGTTGCATCAACTAAGTCTAAGTCGTCCCCGCGCCTCGACGGACAAGTTGTTACTCTCCTCTTCGGGGAAGATAACATCAAGCACCTCCACTAAGAGGACATCATCAACATTGCTCTAAAGGACAACCAGTTTGATCCCACCGCCTTAATCTCTGATACTGACCCAGAGAAAACTACCCAAGGCTGGAGGAAAACCGTCAAGTGGACTGATCGTCAAGGCTGCATTCTGAAGATCACAACTGGAGAAGGCCCTATGTTCAAAGAGAGAAGTGAATAAGAATCTGAGTTTGAGTTAGAGTCGGAGTCTGTTTTAGCTCCTGGCACTCATGCCCCAGTCAAGGTCCCCTTCCCACTGCTTTATAACAAACCTGTGGCTGCTTCAGATGCTGAGTCAACTAGGGTCATCCCCACTCCCATGGAAGGTGACAACCTGGAGCCTATTCCAAGGGTCACCTCCTCTGCTGTGTTGCCTCTGAGCCCATGAGATATCTGTCCTATCCGAGCTTTTCGCTCGAGTCAACTTAATGAACGCTAAGTTTGCTTATGACTTGTCTCAATTTAACTGTAATGCAATTCTAAATGACTATGAGGAATTTGACTTGAGTGACTACCCACCTCACATAGCCAAAGAACTTGACAAACGGGAAACTAGGACCCCCATCATTGAGGAGACCGAACCTATTAACCTAGGAACCGACAACACACCTCAAGAACTTAGGATAGGGACAGCCCTTGACCCCTCGGAAAGACAACAGTTCATTGACCTCCTGCGCGACTACAAGGACGTATTTGCCTGGTCCTACAGAGATATGCCTGGGATCGACAGGGAAATTGCAGAGCACAGGATACCCATTCAACCCAGAGCTAAACCCGTGAAGCAAACGTTGCGCCAAATGCGTCCTGAATGGGCCCTGAAAATCAACGAATAAGTGGATAAACAGTTCAAGGTTGGGTTCATCAAAGTGTCTGACTACTTTGACTGGGTGGCCAACATTGTGCCTGTACCCAAGAAAGACGGAAGAATTTGGGCTTGTGTCGACTTCAGGGATCTGAACAAAGCAAGTCCAAAGGACGACTTTCCTTTGCCATTTGTTGACATTCTAGTGGACAATACCG
Organism: Silene latifolia; assembly: GCF_048544455.1. Taxonomy (NCBI): domain Eukaryota; kingdom Viridiplantae; phylum Streptophyta; class Magnoliopsida; order Caryophyllales; family Caryophyllaceae; genus Silene; species Silene latifolia. Next base: position 33,659,391 of record NC_133536.1, read on the forward strand.
CCGAGCTTGCTCTCCTATCATTCATGGACGGGTATGCTGGGTACAACCAGATCAAAATGGCTAAGGAAGACATGTACAAGACTGCATTCACTACACAGTGGGGTACATATTGCTACACGGTCATGGCCTTCGGTCTAATCAAAGCCGGAGGAACCTATCAAAGAACCGCTACCACTCTCCAACATGATATGATGCACAAGGAGGTAGAGGTATATGTCAATGACATGTTCGTCAAATCAAAATAACGAGACGGCCACATCAGCAGCCTTCGAAAATTCTTCGCCCATCTGCGGAAATATAACATTAGACTAGGGTCACTTCCTGGAAGCTCCTTGGACACGTCATCAGCAAAAAAGGTATTGAGATTAATCCAACCAAAATCAGAGCCCTTCAACAAATACCTCAGCCTAAGAACGAGAAGGAGATTCGAGGATTTCTCGGTCAGGTTCAGTACATCAGCCGCTTCATAGCCAAGCTCACCATTATTTGTGAACCAATCTTCAAGAAGTTTCGCGCCTCCGATCACACCGATTGGGACGACGACTGTCAAAAGGCCTTTGTGTGGGATTTATCTGTATGCATCCCCTTAATTTTAAGGATTATAACAAAATTTATAATGATGAAACTAGTCATAAAATAAACTGCATAAACAAAATTGTAAAGGATTAAGAAATAACCTTCGGTCCTAGCAAAAACGGCCTAAGAACAATATCAAAGTTGATATTCGCCTATCAGTTGCACCCAAGACGATAAGATTAATGCCCTTTGATTATGCTAGAATCGATACAAAAATTAACTAATTAATTTTTAGGTTTTTGTGTTTTTCTTTTGACGAGATGGAGGCAAGAATGGGAGAAGAATTAGATTGAGAAAAAAAAACCCTACTCTCCTCTTATTGTCACCGAAATTAGGGTAAAGAGGGAGATATTTATTTCTCCTAAATTCGGCTCATCTGACCGAAATTAATAAGGAGTATTATTTCCTTATTTTCGGTTATTCCAAAAATGTATAAAATGTGTTAAAATATAAATTGTCATCTAGTGACGATCGATCCCACAACCTCTTGGTTTGGGTACCCTCACCATTACCACTATGACACATTCATCTTGTTGATTAATTATAACCGATTACATTTAAGTACGAATTAACATATTAATTCGTCCAATCTAACATTATATACATTAATTAAATATAACTTATTATATTTAATTTTACAAATTGACAGTTAATTCGTCATAACAAATATTATTTAATCTTCATTAAATAATTGTCTCATCAACACATTGACTAACTGTTTAGTCATATAAGGCATCAATGTGATTACATTTCCATAACCACATCTCTCAAACACATCCTATAGGTGTGACCTTTAGGGACCAGTTGATCACCGCCATCTGTATGATAATAACGTCAAACTTTCTAGCAAGCCAACCGTTATTAGGTAATCGTTAATCAACTGATTAAAATACGAAGTATACCCTTGTGAACCTGTAAGAGATTTACAAATGTTATCACACTAATTTGTGGATGACACAAGCTCCAACAAACTCCCACTTGTCCTCACAAGTGTATGTGCGATAGCCGATTCTCATATCCTAAAATTTCACCCACTCAATGTAAAACAATTTGCAAATCCGTATTCACAAAGGTCGTATTTTACAAGCGATCATTATCAAGAGTGGTTTCCCCGACAAGAGAGTAACTTAACTGATAAACGAATCATCATTCGAGCATGGCCATGCATTTCAGTTACAACTCCTCGAGTGGCCCTGAGAAATAACTATACCTGATCAGGGTTGGATATTTTCCTCAACTCGAATCCTGTCGATGTAAGCGCAGTATGAAATGACCCAGAAAAAATCTACTTAGCCTCCAGTTACGGCAGACCGTGAGAAAGAAATCAAAGTCACCCAAAAACTGCCTTAATCTCAAGAGACAATCGATAGTCAAAAGAATCGACTCTAGGAACACAATGGATGTCCTATCCACGACCTGGCACCGAATGTTTTTAAACATTTAGGACACCATTGCGTTGTCAAAAAAATTTGTCCTACGAGGTATCGTTATAATCTCGCATTTGTGATCGATCAGTCAACAGTTTGACTTATGGCTCGTTGAACCCACCATCAATCGACTGCACAATATAATAGCCAGAGTTATCAGCTCATTAAGGCGATTACGGACCAAACAAAATATAATGTAATTCAGTTCACTTTGTGGCTTACAAAGTTGTCAGTACAATCCACATGAAAAACAAAATATTATAATAAAACGATGAAGTTATAAATAGTATATGAAAAGGATAATGTATCAAATCCATAATTAACTACTACAACTCAGGAACATGTTTAATTCCCATGGAAATAACGTGCCCTTCATGCTTATCAAAATTCAACGGTTTAGTGAGAGGGTCCGCGATGTTATCATCCGTCGCAATCTTGTCAATCACTATCTCTTCTTGCTCCACGTAATCACGGATCAGGTGAGCTTTCCGATGTACATGTCTAGATTTGTTGCTAGACTTAGGCTCCTTAGCCTGGAAGATGGCACCTCTATTGTCACAATAGATGGTGATCGGGTTATTCGAAATAGGAACTATCGTAAGTCCTTGTAAGAATTGACGCATCCAAATCGCTTCCTTAGCTGCTTCCGAAGCGGCATAGTACTCGGATTCAGTAGTAGAATCTGCTACAACACTCTGTTTGGAACTCTTCCAACTGACCGCAGCACCATTAAGAGTGAAGACGAACCCGGACTGAGATTTTGAATCATCTCGATCCGTTTGGAAGCTAGCATCTGCGTAACCGATTGCTCTGAAGGAAATGTAGATCTTTATACATATTTAACATACTCATATATGTCTAATTAATTTGTCATAAAATTAAAACGGATTTTATGCATGCAAACAATAATAAAAGAGAAGAGAAATAATGTCCTTACATTGTAGATTTCGGTTTAGAGGGCACAAAAGAGATCACCTTTCTCTCTTGTTCTTGAGCTTATCCTTATGGAAGAACAAAGATCTAAGTATAAGATCTCTCCCTAAGCTTTATACCCAAGGCTTCTCTTAATTTGATTAATATTACAAATACTAGTATAATATTAATCTTATAAAAATTGAACCAAAATAGTTGGTATTTAATCTCCTAAAACCGGGTAGAGGAGAAGAGTTTTTGGAGTAAATAATCTCTCTAACTTATCATAAAAATAGAGAGGAAATTATCTTTCTAACACTAGAAAATAATAATTGAATGAATGAATGATTTTTTTAGAGGAGAAAACTCTATAAAAAGCTCTAGGAAAACCGGTGGTGGGAGGGACTTTTAGGGAGCCAATGCATGCCCATATTTGTCTTCACAAGATAATAGGGTTGCATGGCTACTAATAGCTTTTAATCATTATGTTTTCTATTTAAAATATAAACATAATTTAAGCCTAATCCTTCTCCATTATTTCGGCACTTTTACTTAATATGGAGTCCATATTATTTTTGTCAATTGTCTATATGTTACATGTCACATGTCACATATATTTGTTATGTAATTTTAACATATTAAAATTCAACGTATTATCAAAAATACGTCATATACAAAAATCGACTTAGTAATTTCATAATTACTTGTGCCAAAATATTTTACCATTTATAAATCACAACAGATTGTATTTATAATAATTCATTCAATTTCGATTGTTTCTTTAAACAATAATTTCATCCGAGTAATGAAACAATTCGATTACTCAGACCGTATCTCATTTGATCGCATTTCAATATGATACGTAAATTTTACTTCCAAAATCGTCCGTCAATTTTCAAGTAATTTAATTAACTCGTAACGTTATACGATTAATCAAATAATCAATTAAGAGTATTGCCCTTTAGGTATGACCTAGGGGTCAATCGTCACCACCGTCACACGACAATAATGTCAAACTCTAGTCGCCAATCATTACCGATATATGTTGACCATTGACAAGAAAACAAAATTACTTCCCAATTGTATTCTTTAAAATGAGATTTAATAATGATATTTAAATCATGTGATCGCACTATTGTTGAGGACACATTTCCCAACAATCTCCCACTTGTCCTCGACAAGTGTGCGTCACCAATTCTCTTGTCCTATTACTATCTCCCACTCAATGCAAGGTGTCTTTCAGGTCGTACTTGCAAGTGATCATATCGAGAGTGGTTTCCTCGATCTGGAGAATAACTGATTGACCGGATTTATCCACTCTGGATACCTTCCGAGCGTGGCCACGCATTTCCAGTTCATTACTCCTCGAGTGGCCCTGAGATATTGTTTTAACCCTGACAAGGGGATGGACAATTCCTATCGCACTCATTCCCTTCGACTAGCCACAGCCATCATAACCCAAAATATGCCCATTTGACCCCATTTACGAAGGTCGTAGTAACACAAATCAAAGTTAATCTGAAACTGTGCCATCTTAGGCGAATAGTCTTTAGTCAAAAGAATCGACTCATTTGAATACTATAGCAGCTCTCGCCACGACCAGGCTATATAAATTTGCCAGAACTCTATAAGCGGTCATTAGGCCCGACAAAATGTTCCTAACATCCTGCCTATGTGATTGACTAGTCATCTCACATGACTCTATGGCACTTGAACTTGCCATCAATCACCTCACACTCTAGTCACTTCGAGACGTCACCTCATACAAGTGACTATGGGCGAATACCATGCTAATCCGTGTTCACTTTAACGGGGTTCAATTGTCTCTACAACCCGTTTGGATGTAACAAGGTATAATAAAAGAGTTTTTTAAAAAAAATAAAACTCGAACGACAAATGTGATTATCACATATGAATAGTCAATGCTTGATTACTATTTCATATTCTATAATCTAATTTGATCTTGTACGTAGTTGTTCATTTCAATTCAATTGAAATGACATGACTCATCATGTTTAGCCTTTGAGAAGACTTTGGTTCGTAGGTTTTATCAACTTCTTGTACCTTACTCAACCTCACTACATACTCGTTTTCCTTTGTAATGTATACATTTGCATTACAAAACTTTCTGAGTACGTGTCGAGATCCAATCAAGACATAGGCCTTCTAGCCTAAGAATAGCTCCCACTGTTTTCACAGTGTGCGGGACTCATCCTTCTTCCACATCTCATGATCGCAAGTGTACTCAATTTCCGTTATAAATATCTCTCATTGTTCTTTATTGCCTAGAACGATTCTAGAAAATCTACTTCTTAATTAACATTGCCACAATGGTATCTTAACCATCCTAATGTGTTTTGATTATGGTTTTGTCGGAAACCATGCGCAACCTCAATTGTCAATTGTCACTTGTGTAACACACTTACACAAAATTGCATCATAAACACTTTGCTTTACTTCCTTAATGCTTCTGCATGCACTTAAGGGTAATCTTTATGGCGTACTTGGCAAAGATTACTAAAATTCGATTTTGAAAACAATTCATCATACTCGAAGTATATGAAGTGTTATACATCATTACCCATTTAATTGATCCGGCAGCGGAAGCAAATGGAATCAATCAAATATGTTCAATTTAATTGAACTAGTCATGAATCTTATCAACATAAGACTTCTTACTGACGCTAATATCATGTGGATTTATCTTCATAGATCCGGATATTAAAGATGTATTATAATACTCCAAAAGTCTTAAATCATTCTTGATGATCAATATGTCATCCACATATCGGACTAATTAAAATTTCCGTAACTCCCACTAAACTCCATGTATAAACACAACTTCTTGACTTATCGAGAAATGTTTTATCACATGATCCAATAATGTTGATTCCAACTCATTGATGTCCTACTTAAGACCCTCTCTTAAGTTTCACATTATCTTAGGATTGCAAGAATCTACTAAACTCAAGACATGTATTGAATACATTCCTTCTATTGAAGAAGTGGGTTTTAGATTCACTCGCTATGTATTTCATAACCTCATAATGAAACACAATCCCTAAGAAGATCCAATTAGACTTAAGCATTTCAATTAGTGCAATACCCTTTGTCACTAATCAACCTTGAAATCTCTCTTTATTAGTGCAAAACCCTTTGCAAGTAATCAAGCCTTTTTATTTCGGATTTTCATGGCTCTAAGCCTTATATTGAGTTGTGACTTAAACACTCTTATGTAAGTCATATGTTCATTACTTTCTAGAAGTAATCAATTTGAATCAAACGATTTCTTTATAAGTTATAAGCTCTTTACTTTCTTAAAAGTAGCATGAATCCATCATTTTTAACAAGTGACGAATTTTAACCTCCTAGGTTTTGAAGAAACAATGTCTTACACAAAACGTCTCATGTAGCCAAGAAAGACCAGTTTCTTGCGACAACGTTTTACACAAAAACATCTCACGTAGCCAAGAAAGACCAGTTTCTTGCGACATAACATCTTTGTGGCTCTTTGAATAATTTTCTCCCACTCTGTCTTCTAAAAATAAACTTGTATTTTAGAAAGACAGCTTCACGAGCCACAAACCCGTTGTACTCGTGATAATTGAAGAAGGAAAAATGAGCATTTGTTTCTTTGTGAAAACTTACAACCATGGTACCCTTACCATTTCATATCTCATATGATTCGATTTAGTGGAAAAATAATTTAGACAAAAATGATAAAATCCCCAAAAGGATCAAGTAACTCAAAGTAACTTGATTGAAATCCAAACCATATCGAATAGCGTTTGATTTCTTATCTAATCACACATTATTCCATAATGCGTGATAAGAGAGATTAACTTGTGATACTATATCACATTTTCTTTGGCTTATATCAAAGTCTTCACTTTGATAATCCCATCACGACTAAATCGTGATTTCTTGAATTCTTTGAAATTCTTCAAAGATTTCTCTATTTACCTTATTAAGTGAACATATTAGCGTCAACTTAAATCGTTGGTAAAAGAAAATGATCAACTTATTTTGAATCGATGATTTACAACCTCGATCTCCTTTTCAACCAAAAAGCACGAGACATCTTGCTTTGAATACAAGATACGCATAAACCATTAACAATCTAATGGTTTCAAGAGTACTCGACAATTCTTTGCGTTCATCATTCCAAAATTTAAGGTTTGATCTTGGGTTACCAATTTGAGTCTTGCATCATCTTTATGATATATTATTCTAGTTTGGTTTAGAATACATTCACCTTGATGATGGGCTAGCCATACATCAAATCGTGGTGTATAGGGTCACAAAAGTGAAACCTCTTTTGTATCGTAACAAGTTTATATTCTCATTTAGATTTTATGTACTTAATAGTCACAATTAAGTATAACTCCAAACCCAAAAACTAGATTTAGTACACAATGACTCTTTCTCTCGACTTCATTGTTGCTAGTCGTCATATTCTAATCATCCTATGTATCAAACATAATGATGAAAACCTCCACTGGTTTCTAATATTGACGAAGTAGTATTAGCAAAATTTTATGTTTAATCAAATAAACATTTAAAGAAGAAGGTCTCATTAGATGTCCCACAACTAACTTGTTGATTCTTCAATAATTTGGGGTAATTTCCTTTCTCGTGTCCAACATTTTAAGACAATGGAAACTTTATCGGTCGGGATTGATAGGTTTAGTATCGTTATTCTCAACAACTTTACCTTTAACATTACCTTGTATCAATTCCATTATTATCTTTACTTCTTGAACCTCGTTCTCATCTTAACGGTTTAAGAGAATGCTCCCACTCATTTCAATGAGTCTTTGCTTAGAGAAGCAAAGGTGAATTTTATAAAGATTACTCTTCAATTCAATCGTTTTAGTCTTAAAACTTTCATTGAAGTGGTTGCGTTATTTTGGTCAATTACAGATTAAACAAAACTAATTACCAAAACAATTTATCGCTTCAAGGTACTTAATTCAATTAAGTATATGAAACATAATCCATTGTAAGTAGAAGTGTTAGTCAAGAATCAAAAACCTGTTTGATAATGAATAACTTTAATCTATACTCTTTACAAGAGATCCTTAGCAATGGTTCATTTGAGGTTTTAGAAGTAAACTCATATTTGTCTTTAGATACGATGTTTTAATGGAGTTTTGAATCGAAATGATATCGTATATGAATTGTGGTAAAGAAATAGAACAATATGATAACGGAATAGTGAAAACAAAACATTTATCGTTATAATAATACTTGTAAATAACAAGCAAAGCATTTACATAGTGACCTCTACCCAACTATGATAAATGATTCCAAGATCCAAATTCATATTAACTTGGGGCACGGTGTGCCGAAATACCCCTCATCAATATAACTCGGTGGATTAACTCTTTAATCGATTCTAGTTTTAGAACTCTTGGTCGCTAAAATTACATTAATATTTATCTTTAGCCCGAAACACATCCGGAAATACGTCGTGAATACTTTCGTTGAGTTCAACCCAAATTTCGAATAAATGTGTCCATTATCCAAACCCATATCAACTTAGGGCACGGTGTGCCGAAATACCCCTCATTAACATGAATTCGGTGGATAGACATTCATCACCCACTTCCCCTACGTAACAAGGTTTGTACCCCGGTGGGGCCGAGCGCACTCCCTCGCAAAATAGGTTTTCATGGTTTCTACTATTTGGTAAGGCTATGTCTCAATTGATTGTTTTAGCGAGAGGTCATGTCAATTTATTATCTATCACGTTTTAAGTGAACTAAAGCGGTGAACTACGATAATTCTAATTGACACGGTCGATGAACTCGATAAAATGACAATGCATGTTTAGTTATGGCGATTTAGCAATGCATGTGACATAAAATAAAATGCAAGCATAAAAATAAATAAATCCTAGTATGGCCTTTCCTAAAATAGAAAAACTCTTTAACTATTACATATTCGGAAACCAACTCCATTGGTCCCTTGAACTTCGGTTGTGGCACGCATCTCGAGGTAACACCGTCTTTATGTATCGCCATTCTTGAAGAAATCCGTCTTTGGGAACTCCGGAATGATAAAAATTACATAATAAATTACATAATTTCCTATTATACATTTGTAACTAAAATAAAATAAATCTATTAAATTACAAAACGGTGATACGAGATCACAATAAAAATTACAACCGAATCGATATTCCCATACATTTCGGGAAATACCAATTAAAATCTAAGGCCATACTAAGTAAAATTACATAATTCAAAATTACATAAATTAAAATTATGACAATCATAAAGAAAAATGCAGCATTATAATATGTATGGACATGCTCAATTTTTATGCTAAATCGCCTTTAATAGCCAATATCGTATATTACTCGGTTTTTACGGATTTGCGTGATTTCAACATTTTACAATCACAAAAATTACATAAATTCATATTTATGCATAAGTTAATTACCCTAACCTCTTAGGACTCAAAATTTAGTCTTCACTAATAATTTGACCATAATTAACTCATATTTATAAAATTGTTCATTAATGGACCAAAAATTACAAAAATAAGCTATTTAAACTTCAAATAAATCACAAAATTTCAAATAAATTCAAAATTCAAAATTTAAATTCATGAACATTCTGGAAAAATACCATGACACTCATAATGTTCAAAATCTTAGGTTAAAAATTTCGAAATATTTCCGGAAAAACAATGTTGCGGTTTATCGATTTTTAATTAAAATAATCATAAAAACATGGGAAAAATTATATTCATTAACTTTTCAATTTTAGATCTGAAAAAGATAATAAAAAACAACATTAGACGTTTTTCCTAAGTCATAGATTATGTTTTATTAATTTTTCACTAATAATGTCACTATTTATGCTATTTTTCTTCAAAAATCCATAAATCATGCAAAACGACTTCTTTATAGCCAATTATTTTACACACATCTTGTAAAATTGCATGTGACAACATATTAATTTTCTATGATCAGATTCGAAATTTAACTCATATTAACCTATTTTTCTCTTAAATCCGAATTTAATGATGAAAAATTCATTTTTCGAGCATAACAAGTCCAAAAATTATGAAAATTTACAGGTTATCTCAAAATAATATATGTAACAACATATCCAAAAACCAAGTGAAAATTCGAAGTATAGCTAATTTTCGACCAAAAATGACATTTTTACTCATAAAATCACATTTAAATGCCATTATTGTTAAATATGAACAATAAAAATCCGAAAAATTAACCAAAATATCCTAAAACACTTTAGGACCAGAAATATTAACATGCATGGATGAATTTCGTGATATATCATAATAACACAAAATATACAAGTTTTATATGTTATTCTTTATAACTCGGAAAAACTTTTAACCGATTTACATGCAAAAACCGTGGCTCTTGATACCGATTGAAGGAAATGTAGATCTTTATACATATTTAACATACTCATATATGTCTAATTAATTTGTCATAAAATTAAAACGGATTTTATGCATGCAAACAATAATAAAAGAGAAGAGAAATAATGTCCTTACATTGTAGATTTCGGTTTAGAGGGCACAAAAGAGATCACCTTTCTCTCTTGTTCTTGAGCTTATCCTTATGGAAAAACAAAGATCTAAGTATAAGATCTCTCCCTAAGCTTTATACCCAAGGCTTCTCTTAATTTGATTAATATTACAAATACTAGTATAATATTAATCTTATAAAAATTGAACCAAAATAGTTGGTATTTAATCTCCTAAAACCGGGTAGAGGAGAAGAGTTTTTGGAGTAAATAATCTCTCTAACTTATCATAAAAATAGAGAGGAAATTATCTTTCTAACACTAGAAAATAATAATTGAATGAATGAATGATTTTTTTAGAGGAGAAAACTCTCTAAAAAGCTCTAGGAAAACCGGTGGTGGGAGGGACTTTTAGGGAGCCAATGCATGCCCATATTTGTCTTCACAAGATAATAGGGTTGCATGGCTACTAATAGCTTTTAATCATTATGTTTTCTATTTAAAATATAAACATAATTTAAGCCTAATCCTTCTCCATTATTTCGGCACTTTTACTTAATATGGAGTCCATATTATTTTTGTCAATTGTCTATATGTTACATGTCACATGTCACATATATTTGTTATGTAATTTTAACATATTAAAATTCAACGTATTATCAAAAATACGTCATATACAAAAATCGACTTAGTAATTTCATAATTACTTGTGCCAAAATATTTTACCATTTATAAATCACAACAGATTGTATTTATAATAATTCATTCAATTTCGATTGTTTCTTTAAACAATAATTTCATCCGAGTAATGAAACAATTCGATTACTCAGACCGTATCTCATTTGATCGCATTTCAATATGATACGTAAATTTTACTTCCAAAATCGTCCGTCAATTTTCAAGTAATTTAATTAACTCGTAACGTTATACGATTAATCAAATAATCAATTAAGAGTATTGCCCTTTAGGTATGACCTAGGGGTCAATGGTCACCACCGTCACACGACAAGAATGTCAAACTCTAGTCGACCAATCATTACCGATATATGTTGACCAGTTGACAGTAACAAAATTACTTCCCAATTGTATTCTTTAAAATGAGATTTAATAATGATATTTAAATCATGTGATCGCACTATTGTTGAGGACACATTTCCCAACATGCTCATTGCTTAGTATCGCCTCCATAAGTCAATACCCTATCCTTAGTCCTCCGTAGGTACTTGAGGATATTTTTAACAGCTATCCAGTATGTTTCACCTGGATTCTTTTGGTACCGACTCGTAATAATCAATGCGTATGCCACGTCTGGACGTGTGCATATCATGGCATACATGATTGATCCTATTGCAGATGCATAAGGAACACGACTCATGCGCTCAATCCCTTCAGGCGTCGTGGGTGACTGAGACTTGCTCAACAGCATCCCAGACGTCAATGGAAGGTTCCCCTTCTTGGAGTTGGTCATGCTGAACTTCTCAAGAATCTTATCCAAATAAGACTCCTGACTAAGTGATAACGTCCGTCGTGATCTATCTCGGTAGATACGGATTCCTAAAATGCGCTGTGCCTCACCCAGATCTTTCATCTGGAAATGGTTCTTCAACCATTCTTTAACCGAAGATAGGAGAGGAATCTCATTCCCAATCAGGAGTATGTCATCGACATATAATATCAAGAATACTATCTTGCTCCCACTCGACTTGATATATAAGCATGGTTCTTCGACCGATCGAGTGAAACCATACTCTTTTATCACCTGGTCGAAACGATGATTCCAACTCCGAGAAGCGTGCTTAAGTCTATAAATGGAGCGCTTAAGCTTGCATACTTTCTTAGGATGTTCAGGATCTATGAAACCTTCGGGTTTCACCATGTACAACTCTTCCTCCAAATAACCGTTTAAGAAGGGGGTTTTCACATCCATTTGCCAAATTTCATAATCATGAAAAGCGGCAATCGCTAAGATTATCCGAATGGAACGTAGCGTGACTACAGGTGCAAAAATCTCATCATAATGCAATCCGTGCACTTGAGTGAAACCGTTTGCCACTAGTCGTGCCTTATAGGTATCTGGTTGCGCGTCTACAGAACGCTTTATTTTGTAAAGCCATTTGCACTGTAGAGGTTGTACCTTATTAGGTAAATCAACTAGATCCCATACGTCACTCTCATACATGGAGTCCATCTCGGATTGCATGGCTTCGAGCCATAGCTTTGAGTCGGAACAGGCCATAGCACCTTTTTAGGTAGCGGGTTCATTACTCTCTAAGAGTAAAATGTCATTATCCTCGACCATACCAATGTATCTGTCCGGAGGATGAGAGACTCTACCCGACCTCCTAGGTTCCTCGGGAATATTAACCGTGTCATCAGTTGGTGGAACAACTTCCTCCATCCGTTCCTCAGTTGTTGGTTCAGGAATCTCCGACAGCTCGAAGGTTCTATTACTCGTCTTGTTCTCGAGAAATTCTTTCTCTAAGAACGTCGCACTAGCCGCAACAAAAACTCGATGTTCGGTAGGCGAATAGAAGTAATGACCAAATGTTCCTTTTGGATAACCTATAAAGTATGTCTTGACCGATCGCGGGCCGGGCTTATCCTCGTGTCTCCACTTGACATAAGCCTCGCAGCCCCAAACCCGAATAAAGGACAAGTTAGGGACCGTTCCCTTCCACATTTCATATGGACTCTTGTCGACAGCTTTAGTCGGACTTTGGTTAAGTATAAGAGCAGCTGACAAAAGAGCAAAACCTCATATTGAATCAGGCACTACCGTGTGACTCATCATGGATCGAACCATATCAAGTAAGGTTCGATTTCTCCGTTCAGACACACCATTTAATTGAGGTGTTCCAGGTGGAGTTAACTGTAGAACGATTCCACAGTCTTTAAGGTGTTGATCAAACTCATTTGAAAGATATTCGCCACCCCGATCTGAACGGAGTGCTTTAACCTTTCTACCTAGTTGGTTCTTAACCCTGTTCTGATATTCCTTAAATTTGTAAAAGGACTCCCTTTTATGCTTCATTAAGTAGACATATCCGTATCTACTCAAATCGTCCGTGAAAGTGATAAAATATCTATAGCCATCTCTAGCGGTAATTGACATAGGTCCACAAACATCAGTATGTATGAGTCCTAATAGGTCACTAGCGCGCATTCCAACACCTATGAAGGAAATTCGAGTCATTTTCCCAATGAGACATGATTCACACGTGCCATATGTAGAAAAATCGAATGCGGGAATAGTCCCATTATCGACGAGTTTCTTTACGCGTTTCTCATTTATGTGTCCCATTCGACAATGCCATAGATAGGTTTGATCTTTGTCACCAACCTTTAATTTCTTATTATTCATGTGTAATACTTCCGTGGTTTGATCTAAGATGTAAATTTCATTCATGGAAACTGCTTTGCTATAAATCATTTCATTGAAAGAGAAAATACAACTATTATCCTTTATTGAAAATGCAAAACCGTCTTTAGCAAGTACGGAAACAGAAATAATGTTCTTAGACAAACTGGGTACATAGTAACAGTTATTTAAAAATAACTTAAAACCACTAGGGAGTTGGATTACATATGTTCCCTTCGAGACAGCAACAACTCTTGCTCCATTCCCGACTCGCAGGTCCACATCACCTTTTTCGAGAGGTATGATGTTCTTTAGGCCCTGCAAATGATTACACAGATGAGAACCACAACCAGTATAAAGTACCCAACTTCCGAAACTTGCATGGTTAATCTCAATCATATGAATATAAGATGACATACCAACAGGAACGGCGCGGCCTGCTTTGATGTCCTCACGGTAGACGGGACAGTTCCTCCTCCAATGTCTAGTCTTGTGACAATGGTGGCACTCAATGTCACTGCCCTTGCTCTTTGCCTTGCCTTGTGAGCCACTAGTCTCACCAGGCCCACTCTTAACGTTTCCTGGCTTTTTAAACTTTGGCTTACCTACAGCTAGGTCGCCATGAGCCTTGCCCTTACCTTTACCCTTGTTGGAAATCTTGAGAACATCCTGCTTCATGCTCCCACTCAATTTCATATCCTTCTCGGTCTATACGAGAAGGGAGTGTAGCTTATGAGGACTCTTTTTCAAGTCATTCATGTAGTAGTTCACCCTGAAAAGGGTAAAACCATCATGAACAGAATGAAGCATTCGGTCAATGACAATGCTCTCACTGATTTTGCAATCAAGAGCCTCCAGCTTCTCGACATTCTCAATCATGTGAAGAATGTGTGGGCTAACCGGTTGGCCCTTCTGGAGTTTCACATCAAAGAAGCGACAGGTATGCTCATATGTAACGATTCTCGGCGCTTTTGAGAACTTGTTAGTGAGCGTGGTGAAAATCTTGTTCGCACCTTGGGCAATGAAGCGTCTCTGCAAATTGGTTTCCATTGCAAAGATGAGTACGTTATTTATCGCACCAACTTCCATAACGAAGTCACTATAAGCGAGTTACTCGTTGACTCCTGCATTGGGGCCTGGGTTTACCGGTATTGGCTCAGTTAAGTACCTGAGCTTACCGTCGATAATGGCAAGATTCCGCATCTTTGCCTCCCGATCCATAAAAAGTTGGACCCGTCGTTTTTCAGACGTGTGAACTGATTCATTTGGTCCATGAATATTTTCAGCCAGGACTCGCGTCTAAGTGTGGCACTAGGCATTTGGATTGCGTTATTTCCAGACATTTTGTTGTAACAGTAAAATAAACGTGTTCTACACTGCGAAAAGAAGAATAAATAATAAGCATGAGCATCGATTTTAATTTAAGTCTAATGATCTAATGTCATAACGCGAAGACTCAAAACATTTATACAATTGACCTTCCTCAAGAATTATATAAATGATCCCAAGACTCAATTATCTGTAAATTGATAAGCTAACCTTTTAGCTAATTCTACCGTTAGAATTCTTGGTCGATAAATTTCTGTAAATTCTATCTTTAGTCCATCATATCACGAGAAACTCTTCGGACTATAATGTTGAAATAAACTAAGTCAACACAAACTACTTACCCAACGTAGAAGGGGTCATATTATGCCTACCGACGAAGAAGGGATTCATAGTTTTTTACCCTTATAAAGACTAATCTCAATTTCCGTTTTAGAGGAAGATCCCATCAACTTTATTTTAATTCATTTTAAGTGAACTAATATCTAGCATGCGTGAATGAATAAACTAAGATGATGGCTTAATAAACATGTGACATCTGTATGTCTATGAAAACTAACATACAACCTATATGTGTCAATTTTCATGCATTTTTGTAGTAGTAGGTGGTTTGGTTTTAGGCGGAAAATGATGCATAAACTATCATGTGAATGAAAAGCAATAGGAATGAAAAACGTAAAAGCAATAATAAAGTCCTAGTGTGGCCTATCCTATCAAAATGAACATTAAATACAAATTTGGAATCCATCCTTGGACCCGAGAAGCTTGTCTCGATGTTCCATCTTTATCCATGTAGCGGGAGTGAGCTCCAATCTCCATCTTTAGTCTTCTTTGAAAATTACAATAAATAAATTTACATAATAAACCTATTTATTACATTCTAATTTCAAAACCCAAAAACTAAAGAAAAATAAAGGAGATTCGAGATCTCATAATTACATAAATATTATGTTTCCTTCATTACGAAAACATAATTTGACTAAGGCCACACTAAGTATTACAAATTACAACCGATTGCAAAAAAAATACGTAAATAAATTCATTCAACGATTCATTCAACAAAAATAAAAGCATCAACTAAAAAAAATTAAACATGCAAGACATAATTCTTTAATTATGTAGATTAATTTTATCCAAACCACCTATTTAAATTATCAAATTAAGTGACAATTCCTCAATTAATCACATTAATTTCAATCTTAATTCATATTAAACTTGTAATATGAATTTAATCCATCAATATTTTAAACTGCTTTAAAATAATTAGGTATCTTTTAATTATGAACCGCTTCACAATAATTAGTTGGCCAAAACAAACAAAAACAAAATCCCTTTTTTTATATGTCTCGGCTAAAACAGGGGGAAACAAAATTTTTTTTTTTTTTTTTTTAATACCAGCTGTTCTCGGCAAAAAAAACCAGAAATTTTCTTTATTTTTTTTTCTCTCTCGGTATATACGAAAACGAAAAAAAACAGCCCCAATACTCGGTATTTCCTCAAAACCGAGAAAAAAAACAGAAATTTTTTTTTTATTAAGCTGTTCACGGTGAACAGTAACAGAAAACAAAAAAAACCCTTTTGCATTTGGCATAATGCCCTAATTGCAAAAACATGATATTGATGAACAAAAATCGTTTATTGTTGCTATTAAGAAGATTGGCTTATTCATCTTTTAATTTAAAACATGTAAATTTATGATACATGATTCTAAACAACAATTTAGAACCATTTATGCCCAAAACAATATAGCAAAAAAACAATTTTATCATCAACAAGACGATTCCATTTACAATTTAATTTAATCCGAATTAAATCAAAGCATCTACCAATTCTTCATATAATCATTCTAACTGATTAAAACAACAATATGAAAAATTAAAATGGAAATAATCATCAAAAACAATAACAAAATCTCGGCAGCAAAAAAATTTCAAATCAGCAAAAAAAATTTTTTTTTACCGAAACCCTAAATTTTTTTTTTTCGAAACCCTTATTTTGTTTAACCCAATTTTTATGAAAATCATCAAAATAAATTCGTGGCCTTGGCTCTGATACCACTTGTGGGATTTATCTGTATGCATCCCCTTAATTTTAAGGATTATAACGAAATTTATAATGATGAAACTAGTCATAAAATAAATTGCATAAACAAAATTGTAAAGGATTAAGAAATAACCTTCGGTCCTAACAAAAACGGCCTAAGAACAATATCAAAGATGATATTCGCCTATCAGTTGCACCCAAGACGATATGAGAAATGCCCTTTGATTATGCTAGAATCGATCCAAAAATTAACTAATTAATTTTTAGGTTTTTGTGTTTTTCTTTTGATGAGATGGAGGCAAGAATGGGAAAAGAATTAGATTGAGAAAAAAAAAACCCTACTCTCCTCTTATTGTCACCGAAATTATGGTAAAGAGGGAGATATTTTTTTCTCCTAAATTCGGCTCATCTGACCGAAATTAATAAGGAGTATTATTTCCTTATTTTCGGTTATTCCAAAAATGTATAAAATGTGTTAAATATAAATTGTCATCTAGTGAGCATCGATCCCACAACCTCTTGGTTTGAGTACGCTCACTATTACCACTATGACACATTCATCTTGTTGATTAAATATAACCGATTACATTTAAGTACGAATTAACATATTAATTCGTCCAATCTAACATTATATACATTAATTAAATATAACTTATTATATTTAATTCTACGAATTGACACTTAATTCGTCTCAACTAATTTTATTTAATCTTCATTAAATAATTGTCTCATCAACACATTGACTAACTGTTTAGTCATATAATTAGACATCAATGTGATTACATTTCCATAACCACATCTCTCAATCACATCCTATAGGTGTGACCTTTAGGGACCAGTTGATCACCGCCATCTGTATGATAATAACGTCAAACTTTCTAGCAAGCCAACCGTTATTAGGTAATCGTTAATCAACTGATTAAAATACGAAGTATACCCTTGTGAACCTGTAAGAGATTTACAAATGTTATCACACTAATTTGTGGAGGACACAAGCTCCAACACTTTGACAGGATAAAGTAAATCCTATCCAAACCTCCTGTCCTCATGCCACCTTAACAAGGAGTTCCCTTATCAATGTACCTAACTGTCACCGACACAGCCATGGGAGCAATGCTAGCGCAAACATTCGACGGAGAAGAACGAGCCATCTACAACATCAGTAAAAAGTTCATTGAGTATGAGACAAGGTACACTCAACTGGAAAAGACATGCCTTGCCGTAGTATGGTCGACAAAGAAGCTGCAGCACTACATGCTCAGCTACACGTTCACATCTACTCCAAGATAGACCCGGTCAAATACATCTTCGAAAAACCCGTACTAAACGGAAGGCTGTCTAGATGGACACTCATGTTGTCCGAGTTTGATCTCAAGTTCGTACCCTTCAAGGTTATCAAAGGAAGGGCAGTCGCCGATTTCCTAGCAGAAAATCCCATCAACGAGGATCCAACGACCGACACCTGGTCACTTCCTGATGAAGACATCTTTGTACCGACTCTGACACATGGGACCTATACTTCGACGGTGCATCTAATCTGAGAGGCTTCGGGGTAGGATTCCTTCTAATATCACCAGTGGGAGAACATGTTCTGATCTCGATCAAACTAGACTTTGTCGTCACCAACAATGTCGCCGAATATGAAGCATGCGTCATCAGCTTCCAAGCAGCCATAACAATTGGCATCAAGAGACTGAGGGTCCACGGCGATTCCTCGCTCATCATCAATCAGGTGTCCGGATCATGGAAAATCTGAAGTGACAGCTTAACTCCCTACCGAGCAAAAATTAATCAAGAGGCCGAGTTATTCGACCAAGTCGACTACTTCCACCTGCCATGAGAGGAAAACCAATTTGTTGATGCCCTGGCAAAACTTGCCGCGCTCGTCAACATACTTGACGACATGACATCAATGCCTCCATGTGTCGACAGAAGGAGCGAGCCAGCTCATATCTGTGCCATCAACAACGACGAGGAAAACCATGATGAACCTTGGAACCAAGCCATCCTCAATTACAAAACCAAAAACGAATTCCATCCCAACTCTGATCCAAGAGGACAAAGAGCCATCCGTTTAGTTGCATCACAATTCGTGATAAACCAAGAACAATTATAAAAAAGAACACCCCAGGGGATTATCCTCCTTTGCATTGATCATCACAAAGCCAAAAAAGTCATGGGAGAGGTCCACGATGGAGAATGTGGCCCTCACATGAGCGCAATGATGCTGACCCAAAAAAATATGCGGTTAGGTTACTATTAGACCACCATGGAAGCCGATTACCGCAACTACGTCAAACATTACCATAATTGCCAAATTTTCGCCAACATACAACACATACCACCATCTCTATTATATACCATGACATCACCCTGGACTTTCTCGACCTGGGGCATCGACATCATCGGTAAAGTCAACTCGATAGGCACCAAAGGGCGTTGATTCATCCTCGTCACCATCGACTACTTCACCAAATGGGTGGAAACACAGTCCTATGCAGTCTTGACCGCCAACTAAGTGGCCAAGTTCATCCAGAACAACATCATTTGCAGATATGGGGTATGTTTTGGTAAGATTTTACCGACTAAAGATTTGTGGGTCAATGCGGCTATTTCAATTAAAATATGGTGTTTGAAGACTTAAGCAAGTCAGTAGTGAGAACACAGCGAGAACGAAAGTAAATAACTAGTATGAAAGGAAAGCAAACGAAAAAGAAAGAAAGATAAATGACACAAGCGAAAATGATGACGCGGGAAACCGAAAATGTGGGAAAAACCGCGGGGGGTAATGGTATCCCACCAATGATCCACTAGTAGTAATAGTATTCGAGGATAAACCTAGCTGGAACAATCAGGAGGAATAGAAGTAATCTCCAAATGACTAAGTACAAATGATACGAAATGTGTATATGATTCTAAGTGTGTTAATTATTGAGTGTTTCAGGTTGGAGAGCGATATTTCTTCGGGTGGAGTGAATATGGAATGAGGAATCTCATGTTTGTTGCTCTTTTTATAGTCTTCCTTGAATTGTCGCACATGTTCCTATATTTGCTCAACCATATGCTCCACTTCCTCGGGTCTGGAAGTGGTTGCTGACTTTGTCAAAACTCCTGCTGATAACCGCAATATTCCTGCTGACCATTTCAACGTTCCTGCTGGCTGTTTGTTATTTGGTTCAACCGTGGCCTTCGTTTTACTTGAATGTCCAGGTTCATCCCCCCTTGTTCTTCATGGTGTCTAGCAGTCTGCTGCCTTGTCATTGATCTGTCTGCTTCTGTTTTACCCAATAGCGAGTTGCCACGTCATGATGAAAATGAGAGGGTATTTTTACCCATACAATTACCCCCAAGCAACTGACAGGTTCTCTTCTTGCTCAATGGATGCTGGGAGTTGCTTCCCTCCTGAATGTTGCATGCAGTGGGGATGTCGTAGCGTGACGTCGACCCACTTGAATTTTTACCCACTGAGACTGACCGTTAGAGGTCAAATCAATCAGTTCCTCTCAGTAACTCCCCACCTCCCCCACGTCTCCTTTCCCTCGATGGCTCCCCAACCTAACTTCTTCCCTTAACTCTCTTCTGCTAACCCCTTTTCTTAACTTCCTCTTTTTTGTTATAAATACACCCCTCCCCCTCCCACTTCCCTTGTTCCCGTCTTTATTAACCTCTTTCTAAAAAACCCTTTTACTCTCCCTCTCCTATAAAATCTCCTTATCTACCAGGTAACTTCTCACTTTTTACTCTCTCTCTTAAATTTTTTCGCCTTTAATTCTGCAATTATGGTTGAGAAGTCCATCCGTCGTACCGTTCCTCCTCCTTCTCCCCATGGGGGTCCATCTGCTGTTTCTCTCTCTCTCCTCCAATCCTCTGGCATTCTCGCAGACCACTATCTGTATGATTCCAGTTTGGCTGACACCCCCCTCGAGGAGGTGAGAGAGAGGTTTGGCCTTGGGCAGGAGGTCGTGAAACACATTCCTCAGCCTGGGGAGGCGCCAGATGCCCATAATCCCGGTTGGGTATGCCTGTATGAGTACCCTTTTACCCAGGGTTTGTCTTTTCCCTTTCCTACTTTGGTGCAAAGGATCTTGAGCCACTATAGGTTGGCTATCTTCTAACTTGCGCCTCATGCATGGCGCGTT
Source organism: Silene latifolia (assembly GCF_048544455.1). Lineage (NCBI taxonomy): Eukaryota > Viridiplantae > Streptophyta > Magnoliopsida > Caryophyllales > Caryophyllaceae > Silene > Silene latifolia. The sequence goes on from NC_133536.1 coordinate 33,680,680, forward strand.
CTAGTCTCGCTCTGTATCGTTGCTGAGGATCACGATCGGGGGATTGGTCTGGGTGACCTCGCCCGGCTCTATACTTTCAGGCCCTTTATTGCCGGGCTTATCAATTTGAGATCCTGCGACCGCATCAACCCTAGCGTTATCCTTCCTCCCATAGTGAGGGATGAAGGCTGGAATACAAAATTCATCTTTGTTAAGATTGACTCTCTTACCCCTACCTCCGAGTACTTATTTGATAAGTGGGGGGCCTCTAAAGGTAATTTTAGTTTCTGGGTGTCTGTTGTTTTTCTTTTACCCTAATGTTCTTACTGGTGTACTGCTGCAGGTTTGAAGCAGCCAGTTCCCTCAAGAGATCATAGTGTGGTTAACCGTTTATTCGCTCTCCCTATTGTAACTCGTTCTTACCCTGGTGTACTTTCTTCCCCTGTTGGTGCATCTGCCTCCGTACCTCTTGACATTAGTGAAGTAGAGCAAGAGGAGGAAGAAGAGAAGGAAGAAGAATAAGGGGAAGAGGAAGAGGAGGAATAGGAAGCTGGTACCTCCACCAGTCAGCAAGAACCCCTAGTTGCCGAATTCCAGATGTTGTCTGGTAAGGCTTTGTTTTTTATGGGTTTTTTTTCCTATTATGGTCCTTTATGTTTATGTTCTAACTGTGTTCCTGTACTAGGGAATACTCCTATTTCCTCTCTTTCCCTGCTGGATAGAAAGAGTGATGGGTGATGTCGTCGGGTCTCTCAATCAAACACATTTATAATACTCAACAAAAAACTAGTTAGCGGTAAGTCGAGGTCGATCCATGGGACGGTGTGCTTTGGGTTCTAAGTCTATCTCAATTTATGCTAGTGTCACAATTTGTTTGGGTTTGTAGTTGTGTCCTAGACTAATGCAAGCAATAAAGTAAAACAAACAATAAAAGGAAGGATGTAAACAAATGATTAAAAGTACTAGGATATCATGGGTTCATAGGGGATTCATGAGAGTTGACCACATAAACATGTTCACAAAGTTGCAAGCAATTAATGTTGTGGAGGAACCGAGTTGGTTTATGTCTTACGGTTCTTAGGAAGAGTAGGGTTCCGGAGCCGAATCGATTAGATTGTACAACGCCTACAAGTCGACTTACTTTCCTCCTAATCACTTCTATGCATGGTCTAACAAGACTCGAGTTGGTTTATATCTTACAAGTCAAGTTGAATAGATAAGAGATGGTTGTAAATGCAAGGATTCATAGGCTTAGCATTTCATCAAACATAACATGTGCATAGGTTGACATCACAACAAGCAAGCAAATTTATTATGAAAATATATTAGATTAAGCATGATTATTCCCCATGTTGGTTTCCCCTAATTACCCACTAATCCTAGTTAAGAGACTACTCACTTATTATAATGGTAAACATGTCATTAATGGTGTCAATCATCACAACAAGTGTAAACATGATAAGAGAATGAGGAAACAAACAATGAAGAGTAAAGGGTAAAGGAATTATACCAAACTTGAGATGATCCAAATAATAAAGCAAAGAGTAAAAGAAGAGAACTTGATTGACTGATGAAGGGTTGTCAATCCTCCAATAATAACCCAATAATCTTCAATTACCCAAAAGTAACAAACTTGAACAATAATTAAGGAGAGATTAATGTGAAATTTGTGGAAAGATTAAAGAGCAATCTATTCTAATCTACTCCTAATCTAATCTAAGAGGAATTTCTAATATCGAAGGCCTCCCTTTGATCATCATCAAAATGGGGTATTTATAGTAGGGATTAGGTGCACAAATTAGGGTTACTAAGGGCTTAAATGACGATTAAGTCCTTGAGGAATCGCTCCTCTCAAAGGAGATGTCGGTCTCCTTTTTGCCGGTCTTTCATAAATATGTGCATCTTTCATGGAGCAAGAAGAAGACCTATGGGGCTGTAAGAGAATGCGGGCGTCCAAGGGGTCGGGACGGGCGGATTGTGTGGTGGCTGGATGGGCGTCTTCTTGGCTGGACGAGCGGATTGATGGCAAAGACGCTCGGATTGCTGAAGTGTTTTTCTTCATTCTTGTCTGTCAAACAATCCAGGCGTCTTGAAGGAAAGACGCTCGTCCTGCAGGAGACGAGCGGATTGGGTCTCGGGACGAGCGGATTGGCGGACAGCTTCTTTGTTTGAGCTCGGATTGTAAAATGGACGTCATTTTCTCATCCGGACTCCTATTAGAGTGATTCAAAAGCCTAGATCACTTGATTTTTCGACGCCGTTCCATCTAGCATACTTTCAGAGCCAAAGGAGCAACCCTTGGTTTGGTTCCGAGTAATTTCTTCTTGCATTGACTTCCTTCTCGTCATCCTTGCTTTTTAACCCTATGAGCCTTCTATATACTCTTTATTCCTACATCCTTGGTCATCATTCTTGCCTCCTCTTCATACTAGTCCATCTAATATCATCAAAAAGCTTCCAAATATGCACGAGAGACGGGAATTTCCGCCTAATTATCCCCTTTTCTACAAAACATATGAAATGCACTATAAAAGCAAATAGGAAGGTTTTGACGGATAAAATGGCAATGAAATGTTATAATAGTATGCAAAATAGGCTCAATTAGGAGACTAAATGTGCGCCAATAATAGTCACATCAAATATCCCCAAACCGAACCTTTAGTCGTCCCGAGTAAAGAGGTGACTAGAACTAGACCTTTATTTAAATTATCCTACTAATATCACCGATGTGAGACAATTAGTGGGTCTCACTCCGCCCCTTCAACTCAAAACAAGACAACCATGAGGTAGGATGCCTTCTTGCAAGGCAAGGTGGGTCTTGCCAAAATGGCGACACATCCAAGCATTTAAGCACACACAACAAGTAATGGATGCATCTACAAAAGAATAGCCACTTTCCTCATCTAAGTGGCGAAAATTATCTAAAGGGGAAGCAATCTAAGGGTACACATTCCTTTATAGATATGGTTTCTTCAAACTACTAAGCCTAGAAGGATACCAATAAATCACCTCCAAGTTGTGTCAAGCTAGGGTACCTTTGTCCTCAATCGTTAAATGATTTTGTCAAGAGTAGACTCCCTATGGTGTTAGAAACACTGGAGGATTGCGGAATTCCCCTTCTTGCCTAGACAAGAAGAAGGGTCGTCCCCTCTCTACCATGCACAAAAGTGGATATGATGGAAAAAGGGATCAATAGATTTTGAGTTTCATGTGGGAGTTTGCTTTTGTTGTTTGTTTTCCCCCCCAATTTCTTGTGGCATATAACATTTGACAACACTTTTTTTTTTGCCATTTCTTTTGATGTTTGGCATTTCAATACTTGACAACTTTCAACTTTTTGCATTTTCTTTTGAACATTTTCAAATCTACTCTATATGTAGTGAGGGTGCCTTATATTTGAAGCAAAATAGGAAGCATTTTTTTTTACTCCTCTTTTCTTTTTGATGCAATTGCAAACTTTTTCTTTTCTTTTCTTTTCATTTCTTGAACTCAAATTTTTGAACAATTTCTTTTTGTGCCCATTCCCTTTGATGACAAAATCTATGGTAGAACATGGATGAATGATGGTTGCATGGTTTCAAGGGTCACCTTGGAATAAACGGTAGCCAAGGAGTTATCACACCACAAGGTACTCTTGACTAGGCCTTAATCCATGGGTCAAAGGATACTAGCATGACACATCCTAGGGTGTTTTCCAAGTATTCTAACAAGCAAAGTCTTAGGAAGAAAAAGCATCTACTAGGGCCTATATACACTTGTCAAGCTTCCCAAGTAGACGGTTTCACAAAATGTTTCTAACATGCAAACTACATGTCATGATGCAACTAATATGTATACATCCTAATGCATATGATTCTACCAACTAGTATGCCAATTAAACTAAATACAAGTCCTAAATTCACATTGTTTATACCGCATCAATCAAAATAAAGCCACATAGTTATTAACATAAAGAGGAAAAAAGAAGATTGGAAAGATCATACCATGCGGTCTTCAATATCCTCATTTCTCGGATGTGGCATAGTCGATCAATGTGAACAAGGATGAACAAACACAATATATACAAACAATATATACAAGACTACACTACAAAGGAAGTGAAGTTGTTTTTGGATTTTTCAATTTTTCAAATTTTTATGGTTTTAATGTTTATGAAACAAAAAGACATGTTTTTGTGATTTTTCAAAATTTTTCAATTTGTTTGGGTTTGTAGTTGTGTCCTAGATTAATGCAAGCAATAAAGTAAAACAAGCAATAAAAGGAAGGATGTAAACAAATGATTAAAAGTACTAGGATATCATGGGTTCATAGGGGATTCATGAGAGTTGACCACACAAACATGTTCACAAAGTTGCAAGCAATTAATGTTGTGGAGGAATCGAGTTGGTTTATATCTTACGGTTCTTAGGAAGAGTTGGGTCCCGGAGCCGAATCGATTAGATTGTACAACGCCTACAAGTCGACTTACTTTCCTCCTAATCACTTCTATTCATGGTCTAACAAGACTCGAGTTGGTTTATATCTTACAAGTCAAGTTGAATAGATAAGAGATGGTTGTAAATGCAAGGATTCATAAGCTTAGCATTTCATCAAACATAACATGTGCATAGGTTGACATCACAACAAGCAAGCAAATTTATTATGAAAACATATTAGCCTAAGCATGATTATTCCCCATGTTGGTTTCCCCTAATTACCCACTAATCCTAGCTAAGAGACTACTCACTTATTATCATGTTAAACATGTCATTAATGGTGTCAATCATCACAACAAGTGTAAACATGATAAGAGAATGAGGAAACAAACAATGAAGAGTAAAGGGTAAAGGAATTATACCAAACTTGAGATGACCCAAATAATAAAGCAAAGAGTAAAAGAAGAGAACTTGATTGACTAATGAAGGGTTGTCAATCCTCCAATAATAACCCAATAATCTTCAATTACCCAAAAGTAACAAACTTGAACAATAATTAAGGAGAGATTATGTGAAATTTGTGGAAAGATTAAAGAGCAATCTATTCTAATCTAATCCTAATCTAATCTAAGAGGAATTTCTAATATGGAAGGCCCCCCTTTGATCATCATCAAAATGGGGTATTTATAGTAGGGATTAGATGCACAAATTAGGGTTATAAGGGCTTAAATGACGATTAAGTCCTTGAGGAATCGCTCCTCTCAAAGGAGATGGCGGTCTCCTTTTTGCCGGTCTTTCATAAATATGTTGATCTTTCATGGACCAAGAAGAAGACGTATGGGGCTGTAAGAGAATGCGGGCGTTCAAGGGGTCGGGACGGGCGAATTGTGTGGTGGCTGGACGGGCGTCTTCTTGGCTGGACAAGCGGATTGATGTCAAAGACGCTCGGATTCCTGAAGTGTTTTTCTTCATTCTTGCCTGTCAAACAATCCGGGCGTCTTGAAGGGAAGATGCTCATCCTGCAGGAGACGAGCGGATTGGGTCTCGGGACGAGCGGATTGGCGAACAGCTTCTTTGTTTGAGCTCGGATTGTAAAACGGACGTCATTTTCTCATCCGGACTCCTATTGGAGTGATTCAAAAGCCTAGATCACTTTATTTTTCGACACCGTTCCATCTAGCATACTTTCAGAGCCAAAGGAGCAAACCTTTGTTTGGTTCCGAGCAATTTCTTCTTGCATTGACTTCCTTCTCGTCGTCCTTGCTTTTTAACCCTATGAGCCTTCTATATACTCTTTATTCCTACATCCTTGGTCATCATTCTTGCCTCCTCTTCATACTAGTCCATCTAATATCATCAAAAATCTTCCAAATATGCACGAGAGACGGGAATTTCCGCCTAATTATCCCCTTTTCTACAAAACATATGAAATGCACTAGAAAATAAAATAGGAAGGTTTTGACGGATAAAATGGCCATGAAATGTTATAATAGTATGCAAAATAGGCTCAATTAGGGGACTAAATGTGCGCCAATAATAGTCACATCAAAGAGGAAGCAGGTTGCTTCTGTCTCCTCCGGTCCTTCTCCCAGGAAGAGGCCATCGCTCCCTGCTGAAAAGGAGTCGGTTAGCATGCATGTCCCTATTGAGGTGGCTCCTCTGGCTGCAGTGGCTCCTAGGCCACCCCTGCCCAATACTTTTACTATAATCCGCCTTCCCAAGGGGTATGGCTCCAGCGGGGTGCATCTCTGGCCTCACATGGAACAGTTCTTGCTCCCTGCTGCTGTCCACTCTCTGGGAAATACCCCTCTTCCTGTTGTACTAGATGAGTCTCCTGGACGCGCCCTGCAGGTATCTTTTTTGGTTCCCTTTATGCTTCTCTGCTCCATTTTGTTCGTGCTGCTGACTTTTCTTCTTGCATGTTTTGCAGGACGGCCTGTTTCTGCGCAAGGAGGTTGTTAGATTGATGGGGGGGGGTGAACAATCTTAACGTCAACCTGGGAAAGGTGGAGGCAGATTTGGCGCTGGCTAGGAGGGAGAAGGGGGTTGCCCAAAAGAACCTGACTGAGGAGAAGGCGGCTGCCCGGAAGCATTGGATGCTGAGAGGAGGGCTGTAGAAGGGTGTATGGAAGAGGCTCACAAGGAGGTGGAGCTGATGAAGCACCTGCTCTTGGACTCTACATTGGTTTCTGCCTGGGAAACAAAGATCAAATGGATCAAGGAGTTTGAGGCGGGTGAGCACTCCAACTGGGACCTTGCTGAGGAGGAACGGCTGTTCAACGTTGCATATCCAGTCAAACCGGACTTCAGCCTCATCAACGACTTGTTGGGTGGTGACGATGGAGAGACAAGTGCTAGGACTGAACAACCAGCTGTCATGTCAGTTGAGAGGTTAGGGAGGAGGCCCTCGTCGCCCAGGGAGGGGAAGGCCCATCTGGCGGAGAGGCTACTGTGGAGCCTAACATCCCTGTGGATGTTCCTGCTGATGCCGCCTCAGATTCTGCTGTTGCTGCCTAGTTTAGGCATTTAAATTTTATTTTATTTTTATCTTGATGTTTTGTTAGGCACCTTGTGTGGTGGCCCGTTGTAATCTAACTCTTGGTGCCTGGCACCTTTTGGTACTTTTGTTTTTGCCTCGTAGGAGGGGCAAAAATACTTTGTTTTTCAACTTCCCCCTGCTGAGGGGTGTTTATGAATTTTCGTTTTGTTCCTTCTGTTGTTTTGCTAGCAATTTTTCGTTCTTTCTGTTTGTGTGCCGGCTTCGTACTTGTTGAGGTGTCTATGGTGGTTCAGGGAGCTTTCTGTCCATCAGGATGCTCGAATCCCTCTGTTTCGACCACGCGCACATTGGGTACTTCCTGCAGGAGGAATAGTTTGCTAGTTCCTGTTCATCTATTAGTCTACTAGGACATTGCCTTAATATTCAACTTACCATATTCACATTCAATCCATAAACAATGATAAACCTAAAAAATTGAAGCAATTTCATAAATCCAAAATAGTTTGGGGAGCACAAAGTGTGTTCCTCCAGAGTTTTACAACAACTTAAAAGAAATAGAGTTTTATTTTGGCCGTTTGAAATACTAAGTACGTTGCTTCCATATTTTGCTCCTTGTGACACCTGTGAAGTTGGCACCAAGGGAAAATAAGAAAAAGGATTTTGACTCAAAGGATTCGAAAGATACATTGTAAGTTGTCATTTCCTTAGTATTACTTGTTGAATACAGGAGACTTAGCACGTGCGTACTAAACGAAAGACTTTGCCTGGTGACTTAATTGTTCCTGCTGTCAAAAGAGATGTTACTGTTAGACCTACGCAGGGCACAGTCAGGTGGTACAAAACAAAATGATTAGTTTTTTGCGTATGTACCTCATGAGAGAGTGAGTTGTGGCTCCAGTAAGTGGGTTCAGGGGTTGTTCCCCTTCAAGCGATAGCTGCTTAATCAAAGACACTTTTAGCAAGTTAGTTTATGTTCTAAGGTTTCTGGAGTACTGAATGCTAGGATTCAAGGGTCCTGGGATGTACCTGTTGGAGGTGGAACTTTTGGGTCCTGCACCTGGAACCTCAGACATAATACTTTTTAAGGTAAATGATGTTCCAGGATCTAGGGACAGCTTCCCCATCCATAGTCCCCAACTTGTATGCCCCATTACCCACGATGCCTTCTATGCGGTAGAGACCTTCCCAGTTATAGGCGATTTTACCTGCGCTCTGATTCTTGGTGTTTGAGAATACCTTTCTGAGTACCAGGTCCCCTACCTACAGCGTTCTCAGCCTTACATTTTTGTTGTAACTCCTGGCTATTGTCTGCTTGTAGGATGCCATCCTGATTTGGCCGCTGGTCTTTGGTTCATCAATGGTATCTAGGCTGCTGGTCATTTCAACCTGGTTCCTCTCTTCGGTGGCATTGGCATACCGATATGTGGGTACTTGCACCTCGGAGGGGATAACTGCCTTGGCCCCATATACCAGACTGAATGGTGTTTGAACTGTTGCCCCTTTGAGGGTAGTTCTATCAGACCACGGCACGAAGGAGAGCTCATCTGCCCAGTTGGCTATTATCTCCTCCAGCCTGCTTTTCATGTTGTTCATGACTATCTTGTTGTTGGATTCTACCTAATCGTTAGACTGTGGATTTCTAGGAGTGGACTTAAACAGCTTGATGTTCCACCTGGCGCAGTAGTCTTCTGTTCTGTTGGATATAAATTGTGACCCATTGTCACATATGATTTCTGAAGGGATGCCATATCTGCTGACTATGTTCCCCTTGATGAAAGATATCACATACATCTCCAGGACCTGAGGGAAAGCTTCTGCCTCTATCCATTTAGAGAAGTAGTCCGTAATCGCCAGCAGCATGTACGTCTTGTTTCCAGAAGCACAGGGTAATGGTCCCACAATGTCCATTCCCTATTTCATGAAAGGCCAATGCAAGATGATCGGATGCATGTGTTCTGCTGGCTGGTGGCTGACAGAGGCGTGCCTTTTGCATTCTTCACATTTCTTGACGTAATCTATGGCGTCCTTCCTCATGGTAGGCCATAAGTAACCCTTCCTTTGTGCCTTGTTGGACAGTCTCGTAACCCCTATGTGATTTCCACAATCACCACTATGGATATCATACATCACTGCCTGTGCCTCCTGTATGCTCAAGCACCTCAGATAGGGTCCTGCCAAGGACTTCTTAAATAGGATACCATCAATGAGTACGAATCTGGAGGATTTCATTTTGAAGCTCCTGGCGTCTTTCTGGTCAGTTGGTAATACCTCATCACGTAGCCAACTAATGTAAGGCTTGCGCCAATCATCAGTTTCTTTCTAGGGTGTGGCAGTACACATTATCCCTACTTCATATGTCCACTGGGTGGTTGCAGCCTTGATGGCGTTCTGCTGTTCATTCTGACGTATGGCAGGTTTCATGACATGTATGAAAGGTATAGTACCCACTGCCTCTAGAGTGAAGGCTGCTCCCAGGGTGGCGAGAGCATCCGCTTTAACATTCTGATCCTTGGGTATCTGATGGATGTAGAAGGAGCCAAAGCGGAGTTTGAGCTCCTTCGCCACTTCCAGGTAAGCTACCAATTTAGGATCCCTGGTCGTGTATACGTTATTCACGTGGTTCACAATCAGTTGGGAGTCACTATACACTTTGATGTGTTGATTTTTATTTCTAAGGCTAATTGAAGTCCTAAGATTAGGGCCTTGTACTCAGCCTCGTTATTCGTTGCTTTGAACTCACACCGTACTGCCTGTATTATCTGTTCCTCCTGAGGTGATTTCTAGACCAGCCCTAGCCCTGCTCCCTTTGTGTTGGATGCCCCATCAACATGTAATTCCCATACCTGCTCCCCTTTAGCCTCACTTAGGGTCAGTATTTCACTGTCGGCTTGTTCTTAAAGGGTGGGGCTAAAGTTTGACGCAAAGTCAACTAGGGCTTGGGATTTTATGGCTGTTCGGGGTTCAAATTTCAGGTTGTACCCACTTAGTTGGACAGACCACTTAACCATTCTCCCTGAAATTTCGGGTTTCCTCATTATGGTTCTCAGGGGGTAGTTGGTCACGACTGAAATTGTATGTGACTCAAAATTAGGACGCAATTTGTACAAAGCAGTAACAAGTGCTAAAACGAGTTTTTCTAGAGATGTGTACCTGGTCTCTGCAGGTAACAGAGACTTGCTTATATAGTATACTGGTTTTTGCATACCCTCGTGCTCTCGTACCAATACAGCACTTACAGTCGCCTCCGTTACTGACAGATACAAGTAAAGTGGTGTTGGGAAATGTGTCCAATAGCCACAATTGGAGGATCCTTGGAGATCCAAACGAGGGAGCTTCTCAATAAGAGCCCTTCTTGTCCAAAGCTTGGATGATCTCGCCAAGCACCAACCATGATGGTGTTGGGAAATGTGTCCTCAACAATAGTGCGATCACATGATTTAAATATCATTATTAAATCTCATTTTAAAGAATACAATTGGGAAGTATTTTACTGTCAACTGGTCAACATATATCGGTAATGATTGGCTGACTAGAGTTTGACATTACTGTCGTGCGACGGTGGTGATCAGTTGACCCCCTAGGTCATACCTATAGGGCAACACTCTTAATTGATCATTTAATTAATCGTATAATATTACGAGTTAATTAAATTACTTGAAAATTGACGAATGATTTTGGAAGTAAAATTTACGTATCACATTGAAATGTGATTAAATGAGATACGGTCTGAGTAATTGAATTGTATCATTACTCAGATGAAATTATTGTTTGAAGAAACAATTAAATATGAATGAATTATTATAAATACGATTTATAAATTGGTGAAATATTTTGGTACAAGTAATCATGAATTACTAAGTTGATTGTTGTATATGACGTATTTTTATTAATACGTTGATTTTAATATGTTAAAAATACATGACAATTTTATGTAACATGTGACATGTGACATATTGACAATTGACAAAAATAAAATGGATTTCATGTTATCCATTTGGACCGAAATATTGGACATAATTAACATATTCTTATAATGTTAATTAAATAGTGGAAGATGTAATCATTCTTTTTACAACTAGGCATGCATACCTAGTGCTTCTTGTGGAAGAGCACCTAGCCCATGCATTGGCCTTCCTCTTCCTCCCAACCGGTTTCACCTAGAAAAGAACAAGGGTTCTTTTGCTTATTTTGATTATTATTCACCATATGAATGTGTGGGTAAAATTATTATTCATTCATCTCATAAAAACTAAGTTTTAGAAAGAGAAATTAATCTTCCATCTTCTCTCTCTCCCAACCGGTTTTTGGGAGCCAAAAACCAAATATTTTTGGGTCATTTTTCTTATAAAATTAATATTACCTAGTATACATAATATTGATTTTAATTAAGAGTAAGCCTTGGGTATAAATCCTTGGGAGAGATCCTACACTTGGATCTTTTGTTCATCCAAAAGGAAAGCTCAAGAACAAAAGAAAAGGAGATTTATTTTGTGCCCATTTGAACCGAAAACACCCAATGTAAGGATATGATTTCTCCTCTATTTTACTCACTTGTTTGCATGCATAAAATCCATGTTTAATTTTATGACAAATTAAATCATAACATATATGAATATGTAAGTATTTAGATCTACTTATCCTTCAATCGGTATCAAGAGCCATGGTTGTTTGCATGTAAATCGGTTAAAAGTTTTTCCGAGTTATAAAGATTAACATATAAAACTTGTAAATTTTGTGTTATTATGACATATCACGAAATTAATTCATCCATGTTAAAATTTCTGGTCTTAAAATGTTTTAGGATATTTTGGTTAATTTTACGGATTTTTATTGTTCATATTATACAATAATGGCACTTAAATATGATTTTATGAGTAAAAATGTCATTTTCGGTCTAAAATTATCTATACTTCGAATTTTCCATTGATTTTTGGATATGTTGTCACATATATTATTTTGAGATAACCTGTAAATTTTCAAATTTTTTGGACTTGTTATGCTCGAAAAATGGATTTTTCATTATTAAATTCGGATTTTGGTGAAAAATAGGTTAATATAAGTTAAATTTCGAATCTGGTCATAGAAATTTAATATGTTGTCACATGCAATTTTACAAGATGTGTGTAAAATAATTGGCTATAAAGAAGTCGTTTTGCATGATTTATGGATTTTTGAAGAAAAATAGCATAAATAGTGACATTATTAGTGAAAAATTAATAAAACATAATCTATGACTTAGGAAAAACGTCTAATGTTGTTTTTTATTATCTTTTTCAGATCTAAAATTGAAAAGTTAATGAATATAATTTTTCCATATTTTTATGAATATTTTAGTAAAAACCGATAAACCGCAACATTGTTTTTCCGGAAAAATTTTAAAATTTTTGACCTAAGATTTTGAACATTATGAGTGTCATGGTATTTTTCCAGAATGTTCATGAATTTAAATTTTGAATTTTGAGTTTATTTGAAATTTTGTGATTTATTTGAAGTTTATAGCTTATTTTTGTATTTTTTAGTCCATTAATGAACAATTTTATAAATATGAGTTAATTATGGTCAAATTATTAGCGAAGACTAAATTTTGAGTCCTAAGAGGTTAGGGTAATTAATTTATGCATAAATATGAATTTATGTAATTTTTGTGATTATAAAATGTTGAAATCACGCAAATCCGTAAAAACCGAGTAATATACGATATTGGCTAATTAAAGGCGATTTAGCATAAAATTGGGCATGTTCATACATATTATAATGCTGCATTTTCTTTATGATTGTCATAATTTTAATTTATGTAATTTTTGAATTATGTAATTTTACTTAGTATGGCCCTAGATTTAATTGGTATTTCCCGAAATGTATGGGAATATCGATTCGGTTGTAATTTTATTGTGATCTCGTATCACCGTTTTGTAATTTAATCGATTTATTTTATTTTAGTTACAAATGTATAATAGGAAATTATGTAATTTATTATGTAAGTTTATTCATTCCGGAGTTCCCAAAGACGGATTTCTTCAAGAATGGCGATACATAAAGACGGTGTTACCTCGAGATGCGTGCCACAACCGAAGTTCAAGGGACCAATGGAGTTGGTTTCCGAATATGTAATAGTTAAATAGTTTTTCTATTTTAGGAAAGGCCATACTAGGATTTATTTATTTTTTATGCTTGCATTTTATTTTATGTCGCATGCATCGCTAAATCGCCATAACTAAAACATGCATCCTTTTTCATCGAGTTTATCGACCGTGTCAATTAAAATTATCGCAGTTCACCGCTTTAGTTCACTTAAAACGTGATAGATAATAAATTGACATGACCTCTCGCTAAAACAATTAATTGAGACATAGCCTTACCAAATAGTAGAAACCATGAAAACCTATTTCGCGAGGGAGTGCACTCGGCCATCCCGGGGTACAAACCTTGTTACGTAGGGGAAGGGGGTGATGAATGTCTATCCACCGAATTCGTGTTGATGAAGGTTTCATCGGCCATCCCATGCCCAAATTAACGTGAATTTGGATCATGGACACATTTATTCGAAATTTGGGTTGACCTCAACGAAAGTATTCGTGACCGTAGTCGCATGTGTTCCGGGCTATAGATAAATATTAGAGTAATTTTATCGACCAAGAGTTCTAAAAGTAGAATCGATTAAACGTTAATCCACCGAGTTATATTAATAAGGGTTGCATCGGCTATCCCGTGCCTAAGTTGATATGAATTTGGGTCTTGGAATCATTTATAATAGTTGGGTAGAGGTCACTATTTAAATGTTCATTTCTTGTCAATTTTTACAAGTATGATTTAAAAAGACAAATGTTAATATTTCCTTTTCCTCCATATTTGTAGTTCTTTACAATGAATCCAACAAATGCTACCGCACCAATAACTATTGAGTCTTACCACAATGTTCTTGACGACATTTGCTCCAACAATGATTTCGATACAACTAGAGAACTTCATTTTGGGATAGGTTCGGATGGAAACCTTAACTTCATCACTTCTTCTAAACCACCTACTACTACTAGACCTCGCGTGAGTCCGTCTCAGGAAGACTACCTCATACAATCTATAGGGTCTTTGTCTTTGGAAGATAAAGATGCCAAAGCTAGTGGGAGCTCAAGCAATCAAGTTCTTGCTTCAAAGGGCAAAAGGTTCAAGAAAAAGGGAAAGAAAATCAAAAACTTCAAGCAAGTTGATGATGAGTGCCATTATTGCTATGGCATGGGACATTGGCTTAGGAACTGTCCCGTATATTTGCGAAATATAAGGGAAGGACTCATTACTCCAAAAGGTACAATTCCTAAAGAAATTTATGTTATTGATATAAATTATACTTCCACTACGACATGGGTACTAGATACCGGTTGTGGTTCTCACCTTTGTAATCATTTACAGGGTTTAAGAGATGTGGAGAGGCTTAGCAAGGGAGATGTAGATCTACGCCTTGGAAATGGAGCTCGGGTAGCGGCCGAATCCAAAGGAACTTATGTTTTAGCTTTGCCTAATGGATTTGAGTTGTATTTGCATAATTGTTTTTATGTGCCTACACTCTCTAAAAACATTATTTCAATCGCCATGCTAGACATGGACGGTTTTTATTTTGTCATTAAGAACAATCGTTGTACTATTTCTAGGAACGACTTGGTTATAGGCCAAGCTTCCTCTATCAATTGCATTTACATTTTAGAGACCTCAAATCCAACTAATGATATCTATAACATTCAATCAAAGAAACTCAAATCAAGTGACCCAAGTGAAACGTTCATTTGGCATTGTCGATTAGGTCACATAAACGAGAATCGCATCAAAAGATTAATTTCAACTAATGTGATTACACCATTTGATTATCAATCATATGGTACATGCGAATATTGCCTACTTGGCAAAATGACTCGTAATCCTTTTAGTGGTAAAGGGACACGAGCTAGTGAGCTATTGGGACTCATACACACCGATGTATGTGGACCAATGAGTATCACCGCTCGTGGTAATTATGACTACTTTATAACCTTCACCGATGATTTGAGTAGACATGGTATGTCTATTTAATGAAACATAAGAGTAAAGCGTTTGAGAAATTCAAGGAATTTCAAAACAAAGTAGAGAACCAATTGGACAAAAAGATAAAAGCACTACGTTCCGATCGTGGTGGAGAATATCTTTGCCTTGAATTCGATTCACACTTGAAAGGTTGTGGTATTATATCACAACTTTCTCCACCCGGAACACCACAACTCAATGGTGTTGCCGAAAGGAGAAATCGAACCCTACTTGATATGGTTCGATCAATGATGAGTCAAACCGATTTACCAAACTCGTTTTGGGGATTTGCGATTCAAACCGCAATTATATCTTTGAATAATAGTCCCACAAAGGCCACCGGAAAAACTTCATTTGAAATGTCGAAAGGAAGAGTTCCTAATCTATCCTACATGAAAATTTGGAGATGTGATGCTTACGTCAAAACCAAGAATGACAACAAGCTTGCCCCAAGATCCGAAAAATGCATCTTTGTAGGTTACCCCTCAACCTCTCGAGGATACTACTTCTACAAACCTCAAGATAACAAAGTGTTTGTGTCTTGCGAGGCTCTCTTCTTAGAAAGAGAATTTATTTCTAAGAGACAGAGTGGGAGAAATTTTGAACTTGACGAAGTTCAAGAGCCACAAACCGAGGAAGAGACGCAAGAAGAAGTTCCTTCGTCGTCTAATGCGGTTGTACCTCCTCCACTAAGAAGGACGGGTCGAGTAATTCACCATCCCGATCGATATGTGGGACTTATCTAGGAAGATGGAACACTCGATGTGTTGCTTATGGAAAGTGACGAGCCCGCCACCTACAAGGCCGCAATCTCTAGTCCAAATTCCTCCTTATGGCTTGAAGCCATGAAGTCTGAAATGGATTCTATGCATGAAAACCAAGTTTTGGACTTGGTAGATTTGCCTAAAGGGGCAAGACCTCTTCAATGCAAATGGATATTCAAAATCAAGAATGGCAAAGAAGGACATGACGATGTCTACAAAGCTAGGCTAGTGGCAAAAGGATTTACCCAAATCCAAGGTCTCCATTATGATGAGACCTTCGCCCCCGTAGCCATGCTGAGATCCATACGGATTTTGTTAGCGATTGCCGCATTTCATGATTATGAAATATGGCAAATGGATGTCAAAACCTCTTTTCTAAATGGGCCTTTAGAAGAGGAGGTGTACATGATACAACCCGAAGGTTTTGTTGATTCTAAAAATCCTAACAAAGTGTGCAAGCTTAAGAGATCCATTTATGGTCTTAAGCAAGCATCTAGAAGTTGGAATCATCGATTCAATCATGTTATAAAGGAAAATGGTTTCACTCGAAGTGTTGAGGAACCATGTTTATACATGAAATTCAGTGGGAGCAATGTTGTGTTCCTAATCTTGTATGTCGATGACATACTACTCATTGGAAATGATATTCCAATGTTGTCTTCTGTTAAGAAGTGGTTAGGTAACCACTTCCAAATGAAGGATTTAGGAGAGACACAACGCATATTAGGTATCCGGATCCATAGAGATAGATCCAAGAGGGTATTGGCACTAAGTCAAGAGTCTTATGTTGATAAGATTCTTCGACGGTTCAGCATGGACAAATCCAAAAGGGGTTTGGTACCTATGGTAACAGGGACAATATTGAGCAAGACTCAATGTCCCTCCGAACCCCATGATGTTGAACGCATGAAGTTGATCCCTTATGCTTCCGTTGTTGGATCAATTATGTATGCCATGATATGCACACGTCCTGATGTCTCGTATGCCTTGAGCATGACGAGTAGATATCAAGGAAATCCAGGTGAGAGTCACTGGATTGCAGTCAAGAACATCCTTAAGTACTTGAGAAGAACTAAGGATTCTATCCTAGTGTTTGGAGGTGACACTGAGTTGCGTGTTAATGGATACACGGACTCAAGTTTTCAAACAGATAGAGATGACTTGAAATCACAAGCTGGTTTCGTTTTCATGCTCAATGGTTGTGCCGTAGGTGGAGAAGCTTCAAGGAAGTCAGAATCATGGATTCTACAACGGAGGATGAGTACATCGCAAAGATCGAAGCTGCTAAGGAAGCTGTTTGGATCAGGCAATTCACGGAAGGTCTAAAAGTAGTACCTACCGCCAATGATCCCATCACTCTCTATTGTGATAATAGTGGGACGATCTTCCAAGCTAAGGAGCCGAAGTCTAGTAATAGATCTAGACATGTACTTAGAAAATATCATGTAATAAGAGATTTCATTGAAAGAAAGGAAATTGTGATTTGTAAGGTTGGGACGGATGACAACATAGCCGATCCGCTCACCAAGCCTTTATCGCAGGCTAAGCATGATGGACATGTTACGTCCATGGGACTTAAACGTGTACCAAGTTTTTGTTAGATTTTGAAATGAAATAAAAGTGTTGTTTTTGTTCATGTTCATAATCACATTTGTCTTTTATCTTTAATTTGTACATTGTTACATCCAAACGGGTTGTAGTGACAATTGAACCCCGTTAAAGTGAACATGGATTAACATAGTATTTGCCCATAGTCACTTGTATGAGGTGACGTCTCGAAGTGACTAGAGTGTGATGTGATTGATGGCAAGTTCAAGTGCCATAGAGTCATGTGAGATGACTAGTCGATCACATAGGCAGACTGTTAGGAACATTTTTGTCGGGCCTTATGACCGCTTATAGAGTTCTGGTAATTTATATAGCCTGGTCGTGGCAAGAGCTACTATAGTATTCAAATGAGTCGATTCTTTTGACTAAAGACTATTCGCCTAAGATGGCACAGTTTCAGATTAACTTTGATTTGTGTTACTACGACCTTCGTAAATGGGGTCAAATGGGCATATTTTGGGTTACGATGGCTGTGGCTCGTCGAAGGGAATGAGTGCGATAGGAATTGTCCACCCCTAGTCAGGGTTATAACAATATCTCAGGGCCACTCGAGGAGTAATAAACTGGAAATGCGTGGCCACGCTCGGAAAGTATCTATGATAGATAAGTCCGGTCAATCAGTTATTCTCCAGATCGAGGAAACCACTCTCGATATGATCACTTGCAAGTACGACCTGAAAGACACCTTGCATTGAGTGGCAGATAGTAATAGGACAAGAGAATTGGTGACGCACACTTGTCGAGGACAAGTGGGAGATTGTTGGGAAATGTGTCCTCAACAATAGTGCGATCACATGATTTAAATATCATTATTAAATCTCATTTTAAAGAATACAATTGGGAAGTATTTTACTTGTCAAGTCAATCAACAACATATATCGGTAATGATTGGCTGACTAGAGTTTGACATTACTGTCGTGCGACGGTGGTGATCAGTTGACCCCCTAGGTCATACCTATAGGGCAACACTCTTAATTGATCATTTAATTAATCGTATAATGTTACGAGTTAATTAAATTACTTGAAAATTGATGGATGATTTTGGAAGTAAAATTTATGTATCACATTGAAATGTGATTAAATGAGATACGGTCTGAGTAATTGAATTGTATCATTACTCAGATGAAATTATTGTTTGAAGAAACAATTAAATATGAATGAATTATTATAAATACGATTTATAAATTGGTGAAATATTTTGGTACAAGTAATCATGAATTACTAAGTTGATTGTTGTATATGACGTATTTTTATTAATACGTTGATTTTAATATGTTAAAAATACATGACAATTTTATGTAACATGTGACATGTGACATATTGACAATTGACAAAAATAAAATGGATTTCATGTTATCCATTTGGACCGAAATATTGGACATAATTAACATATTCTTATAATGTTAATTAGAGTAGTGGAAGATGTAATCATTCTTTTTACAACTAGGCATGCATACCTAGTGCTTCTTGTGGAATAGCACCTAGCCCATGCATTGGCCTTCCTCTTCATCCCAACCGGTTTCACCTAGAAAAGAACAAGGGTTCTTTTGCTTATTTTGATTATTATTCACCATATGAATGTGTGGGTGAAATTATTATTCATTCATCTCATAAAAACTAAGTTTTAGAAAGAGAAATTAATCTTCCATCTCCTCTCTCTCCCAACCGGTTTTTGGGAGCCAAAAACCAAATATTTTTGGGTCATTTTTCTTATAAAATTAATATTACCTAGTATACATAATATTGATTTTAATTAAGAGTAAGCCTTTGGTATAAATCCTTGGGAGAGATCCTACACTTGGATCTTTTGTTCATCCAAAAGGAAAGCTCAAGAACAAAAGAAAAGGAGATTTCTTTTGTGCCCATTTGAACCGAAAACACCCAATGTAAGGATATGATTTCTCCTCTATTTTACTCACTTGTTTGCATGCATAAAATCCATGTTTAATTTTATGACAAATTAAATCAAAACATATATGAATATGTAAGTATTTAGATATACTTTTCCTTCAGATGGATCTCTACCATGCTCCATTTTCTCAACCACGTGCACAAGGGTCATGCTACCATAGCATTTTGGCCCCTCTTTCTTCAAAGCATCAACAAAAAGGTATGCATGGACAAGGCAAAAGGCAAGAGCCCTGATACCCGTCGTGAGGTGTCAAAAATAAATTTATAATTCCTAACTACAACTATAGATAGTGGTAGCAGGGTCGAACCACAGAGAGGCAGATGCAATTTCTAGTTCTCTAAATTTCGGTCTAAGGTAACAATAAAGTGGGGGTTTGAATTGATTTGGTCTACAGATAAAGGCAATAAAACAAATTAAACTAATTAAACGGATGAAAATAGATATAAAAGAGGTACTAGGATGGTCGGTTCACTATAGTTTCGGCGGCAGCATACTAAGTAGGTCTAAATCAAACACATGAGGCGGGAAAACAAGAGGTCCTCTCGGTCCACTCTCACAGGTAGCATCTTTCGATCTCGCTACAGGTCCCTAATATCACTAATACCGACTTCCGTCCTGAAAAGTGACTAAAAATCTAAATGATACCTATCTTTCGATCTCAGCAAAGTTTAGTCATTTTAATTGGTAGTCTAATAACCTTCCCTATTCTTCGATCTAATGGGCCAGTCATATACTAAGTATTCAACTAGTCGCATGCATTCGATTCGTCGAATATAGAATTTAAAACAATTAAAACGAAGGTAACACCTCACGTGGTCAGTCGATCGACCAGGTATAGCAGTCGATCGACTGACACGCGATTTCCGCCTACTATTCTCTAATGCCGCCTAATTCTACAGTTCCCCTACATCCTAGCACGGGCTATTTAGCTACTCATACTGAAAATAAAGGCAACAATAAAATTGGCTAAATAAACTACAGAATTCATGATTAATACGGAGAAATAAACAATTAACATAAAACAATAAATTGGCTTCAGGAGATCTAACTTAGCAATTCTATACTACGAATAAAAACAATAAACGAAATATCAGAACAGAAGAATATCGCGTATAGGAATTGTAGAGGAAAGATCAAACCCGATTGCAAAAGTAAACTTTATTGATGAAAGAATAAACTAAAACTAATCTATTGAATTGTATCTATAGAACTTGATTAATAAAACTCGATGCCAAAACTAAAACCTAAAGCTACGTTATATAGGAATATAACGTCACACTTATTCCAAAACCTAAGAATACATTGGGCTTTCTAATTCTCGATCTTTTATTTTGCGTCAGACCCGTTGTTCAGTCGATCGACCATAAGCATCAGTCGATCAACCAACTTGTGCTGTACACGAGCTTCTGTATGTCGTGCTCTGGTCGATCGACCATGTAGGTCGGTCGATCGACCAAGGTCTTTGTCATGCACTGCATTCTGTCGATTCCTGCAGCGCGCACCGATCTTAAAACAGCTGCCATTTCTTCGTTACTTGGTCAAATCAGGCGTTCTATGCGGCGTTGGAAAGCTAAGAGGATAAGCTTTCACGTCCAATTGGAATCACTCGATTATCAAGTCTAGAACTCGAGATATTGCCATCTGAAGTAGGCTGCAATAATGTGAAGTGCTTCTCTGCTTGTTAAACTCGTACGCACCCATGCTTTTGCTATCTTTAGGCCTTGAAACGCGCACCAAGCTCTTTCCTCGAGTCACTACTCCATGTAAAATGCAATGCTAAGTACTTAGGGACGGATTTGGCTCGATTTCTACTCATTTCCGCATAAATCTGCAATATTACATAAAACTACGAAAGTAGACAAAATGAGGAGAATAGTAGCAATAACTACTTAAATGAGCTCTGAAATGCGTGTAAAATAGGGCGTAAAACAACATATTTAGGACACGCATCAAACTTCCCCAAACCAAACCCTTGCTTGTCCCCAAGCAAAAACTAGACCCGATCTAAAGGAACGAGTTCAAACTCAGAGCGAAATGCAATTGAATAGCCTAAACCAATTTAATGCAATAACCAACAATCAATTAGCAAATGAATCATGCAAACGAGTTATGGAGTCGTTAAAAATATGCTGAACCGTCAACTATAGAGACTTTTCAAATCGGACTCTCACGGGTCGCTCAAATCACTCAAATAAGCAAAGGTGAATAATGTAAAGATAGAAAGAATTCATTTTGTAGTGACTCTCACCTAACTACGACCTATAAGGACATGCCTGCAGTCTAATATGAAAATAATCTCTACAACCGTACATATGCATTCCAACCAACAAATGACCATGACACATGCCGAGATGTATATGGATATGTGAGGTATGGGTAAGAAGAGGCAAAGATAATTATGGGAGTGTGGAGGTACAGGTGATCAAGCTAGTACCTAACAAAGCCAAATGACAACATCCACTTCTTGCTCATAATCAATGATAAAACCCGGTGCAAATGATTAGCACAAATCTCGCATTCTCCATAAAAATAAATCAATCAACTCCCCATAAGGTATAAATGCAACATGGGAGCAAAAATCGCCATAAAAATAAGAACTTTGAATTATGCGAATTGATTTCTTTCTTTTCTTCTCGGGCATTGGTCGATCGACCAAGATGGGCAGTCGATCGACTGCCTCAAACAGTACAGAACTCTCTTTTTTTTTCTTTTTTTTTCATCTTTTTTTTTTCTTTTCTATTTCTTTATTTCCTTCTTTTCATTTTCCCAACAACATCTCAATCGAGCAAATACCACCAAAAACGAAGTAACAATCTCAAGAACTAAACTACTAGCTTGACAAGGGCAGGCTATATGTAGGATGTAGTTAACGGGACAAAAAGGCTATTTTTGGCAGTGTGGAGCTTATGGGCAAAACGAATAAAGGAAACCTCTTCCACATGTGTCAACAAACCACAAACCGAATGCATACAGGTATTAAGCAGATTAAGTTCATATTTATGCATATTTATGTAACATGCCTCATAAGGAGTACTACTCACATT
Source organism: Silene latifolia (assembly GCF_048544455.1). Lineage (NCBI taxonomy): Eukaryota > Viridiplantae > Streptophyta > Magnoliopsida > Caryophyllales > Caryophyllaceae > Silene > Silene latifolia. The sequence goes on from NC_133536.1 coordinate 33,702,951, forward strand.
CCTAAATAAACCGGTCATAGATGTCACCAGTCAGAAATATGATGTAGTTTGCCAATAATCTAAGTCAAGTCTCAAGTTCAGCAAATAAATTAACGAAAACTCGTAGACTATGCATATGATTCTACCAATAACATGTTAATTAGCAAGGCTTAGGCGTAAACAAATGCAAATGCAATGTCATCATGGAAATACTACCGTTCCGACTCAACCTAAATGCTAAAATAAACGTGCATTTTTGTTTGAATTTTTGAAATTGTTTAATTTTTTTGGATTTTCTGTATATATATAGGAAATGAAATTACATATGCAAAACAAAAATGTAAACGTGAAACAGAAATGCAATAAAACTTATGCAAATGCGACGCAAAACCCTTCCCCAAACCAAATCGCACAATGTCCCCATTGTGCAAAATCATGTAATGAAAGAAAAGAGAAACGGGAATTTGCGAGAAAATAATTAAATATGACATGAAATAAAGACTCGGAAACTCACAAGACTCTAAGCGCAGCAAAAGGAAACCTCCCCAAACCAGCGTGAGCTAGGAGGTTTCAGTAGCCAGCAGTGCTACCAATAAGTACCTGAAAAGACAGAAAATACCACGCATAAAACGAGAAAACAATGTGGGAGCGGTAATTACGTGCAAAGTTACTAAAATGGAAGAAATCAGAAATGAGTCGGGAAATAAAATAGAGTAGAAAAACTCCCTCAATCCCGAAAAACGACCCAACACAGCAGGGGAAAGGTCGTGAACAGTCAAAGAATGCGGTGGTCGATCGACCATAGATGGCGATCGATCGACCAAAGTGAACAGAACAGAAACTCCTGAGATGCGCAACTCAGTCGATCGACCATGGAAGGCAGTCGATCGACTGGGAAAACTGCTGTAACTTTCTGATTTCTTCGAATTAGCTCGATAACTTGAGCTAATATGGTCCATATACCTGCACAAGCACATAATAACGCGCCCAAAATTGCGCAAAACCCAAAGTATCCAACTAAAGTGTTGCTAATTATTAGAACACACAAAAACAAATAAAGCTAAATGTTTCAAAACCAAATTAAACGAAATGTTTCAAACTCCGGGTTGCCTCCCGGTAGCGCTAGATTAGACGGTCCCAGCTCGACCCACTTTTCGATCATCAAAAAGCACAAATCACTGGCTCACTATTGGGCTTCTGACTGAACGTAGTGGCTTCAGCAATTGTCAAATATATTCCCGGCCTCCACAACATGGCAACGGAAGAACAACAACGTCTCGCAGCATCCGGATCCCAATCTTTCGCCCCAGCGCACGGCTTCTTCTTAGACGGCATATCCTCATCAGGACCTCCTCATGGATCATATTTCCGGGCAGTTCCAGACTTCAAGCTAGGAACACCCAACTCACCTCCGCGGTCTTGGAACTTGCCAAGACCTGTAGAAAGAGAAACAAAGCGATGTTCCTCCAATTTGTCCCAAAACTGGGGCGGAGGCGTCAATTCTACAGCAGCAAATGGTTCAACAGAAGGTGTAAGAAGGTATACATAATCGACTAAAGGAGTGGAATTACCTCTAATCGGATAGGAATGGTCTTTATTTACCTTCTCATCGTCATCCGGAATAGGCGTTGGTGACGATTTAACAATTCCCAAGGCTGCGGGGGTTGATCGAACAGCATCACTACTCGATCGAGTAGTTTCCTCCTCCAGCATAACTGGTCGATCGACCACTGGTTCCAGTCGATCGACCACTCTCCCTTCTGCAATGTCATTCGTTCGACCACACAAATCTGCTTGATCGAATTCTTCATGTGGCACAGCATTGAAGTCTTCAATTGACGCTTCATCTTCCTCCAAATCATCATCCTCCGAGTCATACATATCATCATTTTGTTCGGCGGCTACTTGAGCCAATAGAAGCTCAAGTCTTTTGAAAGAAGCTTCTCTCTGTTCAGCGACTTCTTGCATTTGGAGTTTAAACATCTCCACCATGGACTTCAATTCCGCAATCTCTTCAGAAAGAAGAGGGTCTTGCTGAGGCGGTGCAAAGGAATATGAAGGCTCTTGGAAGCCTTGCTGATAGCACGGATGTTGACACGGCTATCGCAACTCGATCAAAGATAAAACCTAACGGTCTCAACTAAAATGTAGTAGAGGCAGTCGAGTATCGAATCCACAGGGAGGTAATGTAATTATAGCTGTCTAATTCTAATCCTACGGTAACAATTGGGGGGTTGTTTAAATTTGGTTCTAAACTACGAAGTTTGAAAGGGAGATAAATAAAGTAAAGAGCAGTAAAGGCAATAAAATATGATTAAACTATCAAGAAGAGAGGGACATGTCGGGAATTCGGTTCACTACGGTAGTCCTGTGACTCAGCTGTAAATGATTCAGACGAACTAATGTGAGACGGATGCTGAAAGGTCCTTTCGTTCCACTTTATATCCTAAAATACCACTAACTTAACTTTCATCCTCATTAGGGTAGTCTACTGTTTATAGCAGGTCTATTTAGTCCAATCTTTCGATCCAGGATTAATTTTAGCCAGATTAAGGGGTGACATAGAAGCGTGCACTCAACTAAGTCGAATAAATACAATTAAATTGCTATAGTGACAGAGTCTCACGATTAATTCATCTAATTCATTCACTATATCGTCACATTTCTACCACAGATCCCCTAATCCCAACATGAACGGGGTTTAGTTACACATATCGCTAATTAAACTAACAGCAATTAAATTCCCAGCAGAAAACATTATAAATAAACAATAAATTGCAATAAGGAAAATTAGGGCAAAAGAAATAATAACACAAACGAGAAATTAAAGCAACCAAATGATTAATTATTATTAAGAAGGAGAAAGGAATTACAATCCAAGCGAATCCGGCGTAAAGAACACAGATTCCAAGTGAAAGCAATCCCGAAATAAAGTAACAGTGAAGAAGAAACAGCAACGTTCTAAAGTTTACAGTAGAGTGTTTTATAATATGAAAGATGATCCTAATTAACCTAGTAAAGCATGCTTAAATAGCAAAAGAAACAAGTTTAGCGAAATAAAACATCACGCGGGCTAATTAAAGCCCAAACCTATCAAAACCACTCGATCGAGTGGATTAAAACCACTCGATCGACCAACTCTTCAGCCAAAACAGCTCGATCGACTGGAAAGTTACTCGATCGAGCAACAGCTCTTTCTGCAGCTTAAGGATCGAGTACAAAGTACTCGATCGACCACTTCTGGGATGTAGAAACCACTCGATCGAGTGGAAAACAGCTCGATCGAGTGACTTGACTTCATTTCACCTCACGTCCTCGCCTAAATGCCTCGTAATGCGTGCCACGACGCTTCCAAATGCAGTATCTCACTCTGGAACAATCCTGTCTCCTCTAAATGCATGCAAAAAGGACGAAAAAGAGTACGGTTCCACTACTTCCGCGTTCATTTCTACAAAAATGACAAAACGCACAAAAGTAGCCAATTCGGGGCAAAAATACCATAAAAACAGTATAAATATGCATAGAAATACGTGCTGAAATAGGTTAAAAAGACTATACATTAGGCACGTATCAGATGTGGCGGCGCATAATGATCTTGTTTATAATGCCAGTAAGCATAGACTTTGTCCATATCTGCTCGGCACATAACAGAAGCATGCCCCTTAGCGCCACATCTCCCATAAATCTCCACCTGCTGCTACCAAGAATGGAACATGAGTGGACTCTCCTGAAGTACTGCAAATAAACAACACTAAAGGAGAAGATAAGAACTGCCTCAAGGTACTCAGTCTTCCCTTGAGGCGAAAAACAGACTAAAATAAAGACAACCAAAAATTAGAACAATTGCCTCCCCGGCAACGGCGCCAAAATTTGATACCCGTCGTGAGGTGTCAAAAATAAATTTATAATTCCTAACTACAACTATAGATAGTGGTAGCAGGGTTGAACCACAGAGAGGCAGATGTAATTTCTAGTTGTCTAAATTTCGGTCTAAGGTAACAATAAAGTGGGGGTTTGAATTGATTTGGTCTATAGCTAAAGGCAATAAAACAAAGTAAACTAATTAAACGGATGAAAATAGATATAAAAGAGGTAATAGGATGGTCAGTTCACTATAGTTTCGGCGGCAGCATACTAAGTAGGTCTAAATCAAACACATGAGGCGGGAAAACAAGAGGTCCTCTCGGTCCACTCTCACAGGTAGCATCATTCGATCTCGCTACAGGTCCCTAATATCACTAATACCGACTTCCGTCCTGAAAAGTGACTAAAAATCTAAACGATACCTATCTTTCGATCTCAGCAAAGTTTAGTCATTTTAATTGGTAGTCTAATAACCTTCCCTATCTTTCGATCTAATGGGTCAGTCATATACTAAGTATTCAACTAGTCGCATGCATTCGATTCGTCGAATATAGAATTTAAAACAATTAAAACGAAGGTAACACCTCACGTGGTCAGTCGATCGACCAGGTATAGCAGTCGATCGACTGACACGCAATTTCAGCCTACTATTCTCTAATGCCGCCTAATTCTATAGTTCCCCTACATCCTAGCACGGGCTATTTAGCTACTCATACTGAAAATAAAGGCAACAATAAAATTGGCTAAATAAACTACAGAATTCATGATTAATACGGAGAAATAAACAATTAACATAAAAAAATAAATTGGCTTCAGGAGATCTAACTTAGCAATTCTATACTACGAATGAAAACAATAAACGAAATATCAGAACAAAAGAATACCGCGTATAGGAATTGTAGAGGAAAGATCAAACCCGATTGCAAAAGTAAACTTTATTGATGAAAGAATAAACTAAAACTAATCTATTGAATTGTATCTATAGAACTTGATGAATAAAACTCGATGCCAAAACTAAAACCTAAAGCTACGTTATATAGGAATATAACGTCACACTTATTCCAAAACCTAAGAATACATTGGGCTTTCTAATTCTCGATCTTTTATTTTGCGTCAGACCCGTTGTTCAATCGATCGACCATAAGCATCAGTCGATCGACCAACTTGTGCTGTACAGGAGCTTCTGTATGTCGTGATCTGGTCGATCGACCATGTAGGTCAGTCGATCGACCAAGGGTGCTGTACAGAATTGCATTCTGTCGATTCCTGCAGCGCGCACCGATTTTAAAACAGCTGCCATTTCTTTGTTACTTGGTCAAATCAGGCGTTCCACGCGGCGTTGGAAAGCTAAGAGGATAAGCTTTCACCTCCAATTGGAATCACTGGATTATCAAATTTAAAACTCGAGATATTGCCATCTGAAGCAGGCTGCAATAATGTGAAGTGCTTCTTTGCTTGTTAAACTCTTACGCACCCATGCTTTTGCTATCTTTAGGCCTTGAAACGCGCACCAAGCTCATTCCTCGAGTCACTACTCCATGTAAAATGCAATTCTAAGTACTTAGGGACGGATTTGGCTCGATTTCTACTCATTTCCGCATAAATCTGCAATATTACATAAAAATACGAAAGTAGACAAAATGGGGAGAATAGTAGCAATAACTACTTAAATGAGCTCTGAAATGCGTGTAAAATAGGGCGTAAAACAACATATTTAGGACACGCATCAAGCCCTTCTCCTAGCCACCTCCGAAACATTGACATCCAACCGGTTTGAGAAAATGTTGATAAGAGCCAACATATCCACACTATGAGGAGCACGGAGAAAATTGACTTGACTTGTTGACAAGCCCAACATCGAACGGAACTTCTCCTTATAACACAACCGAGTAGGAGGAAGCACCAGAACACAACCCGGCTACCCACTAATGGCTCCTACTTCTTCGGCAAGAGGACAAATTTCGCCTTTCGGGAAAACGAAAACATGATGTTTTGAATCCCAAAACCGAGAGCATGCTCCAAGAAATGAGGATTGCACCTTGACTTGTCGAAGCACCAACAATTGATCAACTCCCATGCAAGTAAGTTGATACTTCCCGGTAGGTGACAAATCCCGACACCAATGCCGCAACCTATTTTCAAAAGCATCCATGAATAATTTTGTGGAAGAAGAAGAAAGGGTTTTGTAGAGATGTTTTTCGTGTTTCGGATGATGAAACATTGAAGCATAAACGTCCCTATTTATAAAAACAATCAGCGCCTTTTTTCTGAAAAAAGGGGAAGCCGGCTTCTATCGCCAGTTGGCTCGCGCCTCTTTGGGCTGTTCCTCAGGATTCCCACCTTGAATTGTCCCTTTCAAGTTGTGTTTCTTCCTGACACCTCAAACCTCCCGCCGCAGGGCTCGTGATTCTTCGGGCCTATCCAGGATGTTTTGTATTTTCTCACACTCACATTTCCTTGTTTTCGCGTTTTACGAAATCCGACACGGTTTCCATGACGCAGCTTTAAACATATGGGTTTTTCACTTTTTTTTCAAAAGGGGAAGGGCTATTCCCCCCAATCCGCGACGGGTCGTTTCCATGTCAGTCGAAATTCCGAAAAATTTTCGCTTTTTCGCATTTTCCACAAAATCGAAAATTGATGATAACACGACGTCAGTTTTCTCCAAAATTTCAAGCTCTCACAAATCCGAGTCTTGATCTCACAAAAATCAAATCAAATACACTCGCAAAAATCCATTTTTGAATTCACCCCTGACGATTTAAGTTTGAATTTTTCGAGTTACAAATCAATTTCGACAATTTCGATGCGATTTAATTCAAGACACGAGTTAATTGCACAATTTTCAAATCAATTCTTTTTTAGGAGTCCGAACGTGATGACTTGTCACGGAATTTTCAAAATATCAATTCAAATTTCAATTTTTAACTTCGAATCACCGTGGTTAATGTTATTTTCAATCAAATGCTTTTTACGTGTTCACATTTTGCATATGTGCTACATGTTGCCTGTTTTCTACACTAACGATGTAGGAACTACTGCGAATCAAAGGAGAACTGACAACCGACAGCACTTCTACGAAACACAACACAAAAAAAGCCAAAAATCACAAATAAACCACAATTCAAAAACACATATATACAAACCGCCTCACGCAAATTACATCGACACACGTTTGATACAAACGACTGACCATACAAACAAGGCCTAGTACAAACATCTATCATACAGACACTAGCCTAAAACAACGAACCGAACTAAACACTCCCCATCCTTCCAATCAAGAAAGGAAAGGAGCGACAACAGAAGTAGAGGTTGTTACCATGACGTTAATACCACATTCCTGCTCCGCGGCAAAAAGGAAAATGATGCCTGGCAGATTTCGGATGACATGACAATCGGGGATCGTAACTCAGCACGTTATCCCGATGTTGACCTCCAATCGTCACAATTCGGCAATGAAAATAAGCCATGAAACCGGGCGCTACCCCGATGTTGAACCCATTCATCAGAATTCGACAACGATCAAAGACAGCAACGTGGAATAATGCATCCGTCTTGAACCCCAATCATCAGACATCCAAACCTCTGCAAACGACGACCAACGATCGATACCCGATTATTGGCCTGGCAAAGGCCGCCAGGGAGAAACACAACCAAGCCTGTAATAAAAAAAATGTCGTCTCTCCTCCTCCAGGATCATCCTCGTCCTCCGAAGTCTCAGCAATTGACCAGGTAGGCCCCGAACACTCCCCTGCAATAAAAAGAACATCCATGGAACGTCAGCCATAATTTCGGCATTGCGACGGCACAAAATGGACAAATCCAAAAAAAACCTGCAAAGCAAAACAAGGGCAATCCCGCCCAAACCCAGCCAAACAAAAACAACAAAACAATCCACAAAAAAACCGCACAAAAAACGACTCGCCCCTCTTTTTAAGCAAAAGAAAAGTCAAAACAAAAACAACAAAAACGGCACCTCAGGAACCATACAAGGTCCACCAACAACAAACAATATACTCCCGACGCAATGGGGTATTTTCCACGGCTAAAAAAAGGCAATTTTACGCCGATTTGAGCACAAGCAGGTTCAAATTTCAAAACACGACCACGACAGGGTAACGTGATTTTTATCACGTCTCAAAGCGATCTATATTACCAATAAGGTCCATTTCAAGGCAAACTGACTCAAATTGAGCTCAAACAGATGCTCACCTTGTCAGACATAAGACCGCTTCAAAAGCGAAAATTGCAATTTTGCCCACAATACCCCAACGAAGGTTCAAAGTGGATAACATGGTCTTCCTCGACTAAAATACAACCTAGTGGGGCCCACAACTCAAGCAAACAAACTTGACATTCTGAAATGAGAAGGTTTCCTCGTCTCATTCACGTTTTTCGAGCATAGGGAGCGGGAACGGGGACCAAAATACAAACTAAAAGCACCCCTATACTCCTAAACAGGTTTCTAACCTAATGCAATCATCAATTTTACTCGAAAATGGCTCAATCAAAAATGCCCAAATAGATTTTTGAGGGTTTAGGGTTTCGCCCTAATTCAATCAACAAAACAACAAGCAAATTCAAATGGATTTAAGAGGAATTACATACCTTGAGATAACATTTCGACAAAGGCACGAAGACAAGCAAGGAACCAACCCAAAAATGGCGATTTTTTTTCGGGCTTTTGAGTTTGTTTGAAGAAGACGAAGTGAATGGGATCTTCCTGATCCTCGCGTCTTTTTACAGAAAAAAGGGAAGCTCCCTTCCTTCGCCGAGTAGCTCGCGCCTCATTGAGGCGTCCCTATTTCATTCAGCGGAACTTTGGGCTTTGGCCCAGTTCCATACACATTTTCTCAAATCTTCAATGACGGAATTAAAAATCGTCATTTTCAAGTTAAAAGTCAATAATAGTTGTGGACAATGGGGGCCCACGGGGGCACTTGGGAAACAAGCGTTTGCATTTGTGGAGTCGCCACCAATTTTTATGGGAAATTGGAACCGTTCGAATACCTCGTGTCATGTCAAGACACAAAGTAGAGACATGAACACCAAGAACTCGTTACCCTTAACATTCTATGTCTTGAATGACTCTCGTGGATGCCAATGAACACGGATGTTCACAGAGATCTGGAGTAAGGGGTGAGGGTACATATTAGGAAGCTCTTTTGATCGAACACCTAATCCCGCCCGCCTCGATAGCGGCCTCTACTAATGATTAGGGAAATCGTCTATACTCGATATATCGTTGATTATATGCATGCAATGCAACATCCAAGTTTTAATCCTAGCATGTGAAGATTAGACTAAGTCGGTGAACAATTAATTAGCAAACAATTTAGTCAAAGTTGGGATTTATGTTCAATTACATGTGAAGACATACAAATGATACAAAATACAAAGATAAATACAATAAAGAAAAATTACAATAATTACAATGGGTTTAGCGATTTATGTCGAAAATACCTTTAAAATGGATAATTTGAGAAAATAAAAAGAATAAAGGAACGAATTAACGAACATGAATTAGGCGATAATATGAATAATAGTTAATTATATGTAAGCTAATTAAACTAGGTCAAGGCAGAACGGAAGTTCAGAGACAGAAATCAACCTGAACAGTAAGAAGAGATCGCCCTTTGGAAGAGGCGCAAGCCCGATTCTTTGCGTCTGTTCCAAGGGTGAGTTCTGGCTGTGAAGCCGGAACTGCAAATCGTTAATATTAATTGGTGATTTTAATGATCGATTATGATATTTACTCGGATGGAAGTGATTTAATTCATTAATTACATGTAAGTGAGTCATAAAAGCAACGAAACATGGATGAGACGGAATTAAGATGAATTATTTACATGAACGAAAGATTGATTAGTGACATAAGTGAACAAAATAGGTTAGATATAACGAATTAATGACAAATTAATGACGATTGACAGATGAAAATATATCAAAGATCGAATTCTAGAAACCTAATATGAACAAATCGAATTTCTACAACCCGGATTGACTTTAATGACGAAAACCGGCAAATATGAGATTATAAGGGATTTAAGTCGAATTTAATGACGAATTAAACGTGTTAATGATGAACAATATACATGTGAAATTATTATCCTAACAAAGAATTGACGAAAACAAATGAAGACGAATAAAAGTTGACGAATTACAGAGGACGAAGGAAGAAGAAAGGAAGCAGGAACTGCGGCAGCCTCACGAAGAGGCGCAGCAGCCACTGCGCTCCTTCGAAGAGGCGCAGTAGTTGCTGCGTCCTTTCTCGACGGTTTGTCTTTTGGTAATCCGCAAAAAGGGTTTTAAAATGGGTTTTAGAAATTCGTTTTAAGAGGTATTTTCGACATAAACCTTACATTAGTGATACAAAAAGTAAAGAACAATAATAAAAAGAGAGATTTACACCCTCAGACTTACATGTTTGACGAAACGAGATGAACTAAGTTTACGATTTAGTGATGCTCGACTCGAATGTAACGAAAGTGCCCTCGTAAGAGGAAAACGATTAGATTAATTAAGTTGATTATGGTGGAGTTGGTCAAATTGGTAGGTCATGCAAACGAGGTTGGTACTCAGAAGGATCTGAGCTTACGTGGTTGAATGTTCAAGCACGTAGACGCCAAAAAGTAAGAAAAAAGGTCTAGAATGCAAAGAGAGAAGAGAAGGGCGGACACTCGCGTGAGAAATATGAGGAGCGAAGGCTCCTATTTATACTAATCACGTGAAGGAATAGGGTTTTTGGAGAGACTTTAGAAGTGAATCTCGAAAAGATATGAAAGATATACGAAAAATACGTAGAAAAGGACCTGGGAAGAGGCGCAGCAGTCACTGCGTTTCTTGGAAGAGGTGCAGCACCAGCTGCGTCTGTTCCCAGGTGGTTTCCTCCTGCGGAAGAAAGATTTCCGTGTTTAAGTTATGGAATGACGGGATAATTTGGTTTTCCTTAATATTTTGTATGAATATTACGGGAAATTATTTACCAAAGATTAAAAGATTGTGAAATATTTATAAAATATGGAATAGAAATATCCGGAACATTCCAGAACATTCTGACTCGGGATTTAACGGTTATCAGAAAATGAAGACGGTTTTAGGCCCGGACTCCAAATGTACTCTAATTACTGTCAAAAAGACCGTATCGGCACGTACATGACAACTAAGAGGTAGACATCAGTGTTTGAGCAATCACTTGACGATAAACTTATCAACTGTCACAAATCGTTCCGCGTACCAAACATGCGGCCCAATCATCACCGGGTGGTTTGCGAGAGGTTCAGAAACGAGGTATCTACAGAGCCCCCACTTTGACTGAGGCTTGAACAAGGCGAAAGTCAAAGTATAGCCATCAAGTCAATCGAAGATTACAACCTGACGACTATGGCGACGCGAGGCGGCTCAAGGGGTCTGAACCAAGGACTTGTCGTCGGGAACATTTTAGAGTCTGTCGACTATCGGGGAGGGTCGTTTAAAGTCCATTAGACCACGTAAGGACAGAGCCGCTGGAGAAGGCCTATCCCGTGGTGAGGGATTGGGTGATGTGTCGAACGAGGAGCAAGCGTTCCTCTCACGGTATTTACCGGCGGGACGTGAACGCTCTTCAGCTGGACAGCGTGAGCATCTCACTTATATTCATTTTGCTTCTTCATTACTTCTTAACCGATCATAAGAATGATTCCTTGTTTGTCTTGTCCCAGTGGGTGCCCAGGCCTTTGGCGGAGTACGCTGGAGCGCCTCCTTTTGTGGCTGAGGTCCTTTGACCTAGGAGCTCGAGCCGGCTGTTGTTGAGGACGTCGATGGGTCCTGTGTGGTACTTAGGCGAGCGCTTGGCTCGTCGGTGCTCTCGGGATGTCTTGACGGTTCCCATCGATCCTCCTAGGACGATGTTCAGGAAGCCTTCCGAGGCTGAGAGGGAGGCTGACTTGGCTGGCGTTGGTGGTGACGCCCTCCTTCTTCCTGGTGAGGACTACTCGGCGTTCCTTTACGGGATATTGGCATACTGGCCGGTTGTGGTAAGCATTTTACTCTCCTTCTTTATCCTTGATTTTGAGAATACGATGAAAGATCATCAAATAATGAGAAACACTTGACTTTGCCGGAGGTTGAGGCGGCGGGCATCGAGCCCCCAGAGTACCCCGAGACCCTCGAGTACACTGACACGACCGGGAGGACGACGATCTCCGAGCTGCGTGACTTTGACGTGGCTGTGACGGATGCTGGCCTGGATGATTGGCAGCATCTGATTCGGAGGGTGAGCCTCTAATTTGCATGATTTTTTTGTGTAAGAACACATTTGATTGAACTTATTCAATTATTGAGAATTTCTTTTTGAAAATGCAGGTTGCGCCATCTCGGTTTGTAGCGTTATGGAGGGTGGCCAACCGGCTGCGAGCTACTGTCGTCGAGGTCGTCAGGTATGAACCCTGTGTCTATTTCATTTTTGAATTTTGATTTTCCAACTTTTCTTGTAATTGCTTGAAATGATTGACATGAGCCAATTTTGCTGCTTGCAAGGGGATCGTGAGCTGGAGCGAGAGTTGGCCCAGTCTCGGGAGGAGACAGCTCGGTTGTTGAGGGAGCTTGAGGTTCGCGACGCCGAGGTTGCTGCTCTCACGGCAAGAGTTGCGGAGCTAGAGGGCGACCGGCAGTAGTTTTGTTTTGCTGTTTTTTGTATCTTGCACATTTGTACATTTTTAGGACCTTCATTTTGGACATTTTGGACTTTGCTTGGGGCTCGAGCCCCCAATTTGTTGTACATTTCCCTTTTTTGGCTGTATATGATGGCCTGAGTGCCTTTGCTGCTGGGTTGCGTTGCTTGTACCTGCAGGTTAGCTTTGAACATGTTTGGTAGATGACGGTTTGTGTCGTCATGCTGCCGAAATTTACATAGAAATCACGCAGAACACACGTTTGTATATACATATGGCCTAGATTAGCGCAAAACGAATGACTCAAAAGTGAAAAAAGAATGCAAGAGAAAGTGCCAAAAATGCAAAAAAAATGTCGAAAATGACCGGACGGTAGGGAGGGTTACCCCTAAAAAGAAAATGAAAAAATATAAACCTATTAGTTAGGAATGAAATGATTACAAAAAAAAACAAAAATAAAAGAAATATATATAAGTTTTGAAATAAATTAAAAAGAAAATTATTTCCTAAAATGAAAATAAACAATTGTGTTAAAATGACGAAAGTGCTGATATTGCCTCGAAATGCGTGCCCGCGGATTTAGGAAACACCAAATATGGCAATTTCCACGTATTTACCAAAATAATAACCCGTAGGAATAGGAAATTATTCGTCAAGGAATTGAGGAAAGATCCAACGCGGGAAATCACAGAAACCTTGTTGAGGAAGAGGCGCAGCATGAGCTGCGTCCCTTTGAAGAGGCGCAGCACTGTTCCCAAGTGTGTCTGCTCTGGCAGATTTTAGGAGACAAATTTTAGTATAAATAGAGACGTCGATAGTGTTTTTATTCGCACAATTCTTCCGTCTCTTCTTCGTCTTATTACATAAAATTCTCAATATAATCACTCATCATGAATACTTTGGAGATTCGCCTAAAAGAGTGGACCAACGAGTTTTCCAACATGGAGAAGCACGACATGGGCGCTTATAATCTTGGATCATTATTGAGTTTGAAGCTTATCAAGGTTGTCAAACCATACTTAGATGCATGTCTTGATTATTGGGACCAATTATCATGTTTTTGCGTTCCCCGGAGGCGACATTTGCCCATTTCCTGAAGAAATTGCTGCGATCGGTGGGTGGGACCCAGAACACTTGCCTGCCATTCCTTCTACTTCACAAGGGTATAAGAGCAAATTTAGAGACTTGCTTGGGTTGACAAGGCTCGAGGTGGACCGTTTAGTGACCTCGAAAGGGGTGTAAATGTTGGACTTCATTGACAGATTCATTAACAGGGCTGACCCCACCGTTTCTTATGTTGCTAGGCAAAGAGCATTCGGATTTTGTTTGTTGCATGTATATGTCCTTCAAGGGCATGTTGATGAAGACTTGAGAGGTGATCCCCGTCTCTTGGGCCTAGTTGAGCAAATGGAGCTGCGCAGGAGCTCAGCTTGTTTATGTTTAGGAGAGATCCTTTTGGGCTTACCGTTACGTTGTTCCCAAGGACTAGCAAAATCGAAATAGCGAAATTCTTCTTTTTTTTTTTTTCAAGAAAAAGGAGCCAAACCAGGCGCACCATTCAGCCAGCCTCGTCATCGAGCGAGCCCTACTTCTTAGTGTGGTGCTGAGAATGAGGTTTTTAGGTTGGGGCGATTCCTCAATGAATCTCCTTACCCTCTTTTATTGAAAAACTTTACCGACATGAAATGAATCTATTTCAGCTATAATAGGAAAGCCAATCGCGACCTACCGTACTTGGGAAGTCCCATTATTCTGCAGGTAAAAGAACATTTTTCTCTCTTTTCTTTTCTTTTTCGTTCGTTTTTTTTTTTTCTTTTTCCTGTTTTTCATTTTCTTTTTTTTTCGTTTTTTTTTGTTTTTTTGTTCTAATACCCGCTTTTGGTAGGTTTGTCTTATGGAGCGTCTTCGATTGATCGAGCCCCCAGTTCATGTTCCTTCTTATCATGATCGTTCGATTGCAATGAGGACCAGGCTTTGCATGGTGGACTTGACTCGAGTTTGCAATTATTGGGAGAATAAACTGAAGAGTGATGATGGCCCCTTGATTAGGTGGATTGTACCATGGTGGCACCTCAAATCTGTCACTAGAGTGTCTTCCTTGGATCCTACTCGATCTGTGCGCATTCCTGGCTTGGAATTCATGGTATGCATCTTCCCGGAAAGGTTGATGAGACAGTTGGACTAAAGCAGACGATCCCGAAGCTTGACACCATCCCGCAGACTGCCGTGGCGCTTTCTACTGAGAGTCGAAGAGAGTGGGCCATTAAATGGGCTCAAAGAAATGTATGGTTCTTGAACTCTTCTGCTAATGCCTTATGGGTGTCGGATTCCTATCTGCGATGGAGGAAGGCTACTACTCCGGAGGAGCGCGAGAGATTGAGGAAGCGCGAGCTTGTTTACTACAAGGTGCGCGAAGTGGAAAAGGAGAAAGAGAAGCATTTGACTGAGAAAGAGGAAGAAGCCGGGTTTCGAGTTGTTCATCCTTCGAAGAAACCGAAGACCTCTCTTGCCGTGGGCAAAGTGATTGATAAGAATGGGAAGGCTAGACCGCGAGAAAGACCGTTGGTGATTAGGTCCGAAGTGGCGCAAGAGCGTCCGGCTCGGGGTCGTGACAAGAAATATGACAAGAATGACAAGGGCAAAGGGAAGATGGAGGAATAGCCCAAGTCTTTATTATTATTTACTATTATTATTATTGTAATAAGGAGGTGGGGTTTTTAGAATCCTAGCCTATTTTTATTTTTATTATGTAATGTATTATTATTAGAAAATGAATGAAATAAAAAAGGTTAATTGGGTATGCAACCGTTGTGATTTTCTATTTATTATTCTTGTCGAATACCAAATGCAATGCAAATGTCCTTCTATTTACATTTTGAAATTAATGGGTTGTATCCTGTGAAGGATTGCCTACGTATTCATTAAGAAAATGAAATCAAACCCTTGCGCGTAGTTCGAGTAAATGTAAAAGAATAATTGTTCTAAGCAAGAGCTTGTAATGAACTTAGAAAATAAGCATGAGCTTTTTGCTTACTCTTAAGGTGCAAATTTAGTTTATTTGATGATATGAGGATGACAAGTTTGTCAAAATGCAAGAGCATAGTGACCTTAGCTTATTTCAGCTTGGCCAGGGGCCGTTTATTTAGTGCCACAAGAGCGACACGTGAGGTTACGCTAGGCGCGTTTTTGTTCCTATTCTAGGCATAATACCGTTTTAGTTGGTCGAGGTTTGTCGGGTAGGAAAATTCATTCCCATCTAGGTCTGTGATTCTAACCGCACCCCTGGGAGTATGGACTTGACTAGAAATGGCCCGGCCCAATTAGGTTTGAATTTTCCCCGTGGATCGACGGGTAAAAGAGCTCTAACCGACTTGAGTACTAAGTCTCCTTCCTTGATGTTTCTTGGCTTAACCCTTTTGTTGAAAGCTCGTTTGATACGTGCTTGATATATTTGGACATTATGCAAGGAGCATAGCCTACATCCCTCTTTCAATCGGCTTCCGGGATTTGACTTTCAAGTAAGATACGCAAGGATGGTATTTCTAACTCGACTGGCTATACAGCTTCCATGCCGTAGGTCAAATAGAAAGGGGTGGCCCCAGTGAGCGTCCTAACAGATATGCGATATCCCCACAAAGCAAAGGGTATCTTGCTTGGCCAATCTCGATAGTTGTCAATCATTTTCTTGAGAATTGTGACAACGTTCTTGTTTGCTGCCTCCACCGCGCCATTAGTCTGTGGTCTATATGGCAAAGAGTGGTGATGCCTAATTTTGTACTTGGCTTGCAATTGCTCAGTCTCAGCTTGGAAATGTGATCCATTATCACTAATGATCTCATGTGGGCAACCGTATCGACAGATGAAGTTATTTTGTATGGACTTTGCCACGTTTTTAGCCGTGAGACTAGTGTAGGAAGCCGCTTCTACTCATTTGGTGAAATAGTCAATTGCCACTAGGATGAAACAGTGACCTCCTGTTCCGGCTGAGGTTATCTTCCCGATTATATCAATTCCCCAGGCAGAAAATGGCCAAGGAGATGTCATTGTATAGAGCAATGAAGGAGGGACATGTTGTACATTCCCGAAGATTTGGCAATTATGGCAATGTCCTACATATTTGATGCAATCGGATTCCATTGTGGTCCAATAATACCCCAAACGTGTGATTTTCTTTGCCATCATGGGCCCACTCATGTGAGGACCACATTCTCCATCATGGACGTCTTCCATCACTTTCCGTGCCTGTGAATGATCAAGGCAACGTAGGATTACACCAAGAGGTGTTCTTTTGTATAACTCTCCTTGCATGAGAACGTATTGGGAAGCCAGTAGGCGTATGGTGCGTTGTCCCCTTTTGTCCATATCTAGTGGATAGGTACCGTTGAGCTTGAAATTTAGGATTGCTTGGAACCAGGGTTCCTGTGTGATTTCCTCTTCATTGGTGATTTGGTGGACATAAGCTGGCTCTGACCGTCGTTCGATACATAAAGGCATTTCCACCATGTCATCTGGCATATTAATCAAAGATGCAAGTTTTGAAAGAGCATCCGCAAATTGATTTTCTTCCCGAGGTAGGTGTAGATAGGTCACGTGATCAAAGAATTGGGCAACTTGGTCTATTCTGGCTTGATAAGGCGCTAAGCTTTCGCTTCGGATTTTCCAAGATCCCGTAACTTGATTGATGATCAGGGATGAATCCCCATGTACTCGGAGGTTTTTAATGCCTAAGCTCACTGCCGCTTGTAGTCCAATGAGACCAGCTTCGTATTCCGCAGCATTGTTTGTCACCTCGAAGTCGAGTTTGACAGAGATTGGTGTATGCTCACCTTCAGGAGAAATGAGCAACACTCCTATTCCAAATCCTCTTAAGTTTGATGCTCCATCAAAGTGAAGTTCCCAGGAGTCTACATCAGTTTGGAGTATATCCTCGTCCGGAAATGACCAAGTGTCTATTATTTGTGCATCGTTGATGGGATTTTCTGCAAAGAATTCAGAAACGGCGCGCCCTTTTAACTTTTAGAGGCACGTATTTGAGGTCGAACTCTGAGAGCATCAAAATCCATCTTGCAAGGTGTCCGTTGAGGACGGGTTTTTCGAAGAGGTATTTGACTGGGTCCATTTTGGAGTATATTTTGACGGAGTAGCTAAGCATGTAATGGCGTAGCTTCTTCGTTGCCCACACAAGAGCGAGGCATGTCTTTTTAAGTTGTGAGTATTTGCACTCGTACTCCAAGAACTTCTTACTAAGGTAGTAGATAGCCCTTTCTTCCTTTCCTACAGTTTGAGCTAGCATGGCACTCATGGCTGTTTCGGTTACTGTGAGATATAAACCAAGAGGTTGATCTCGTTGTGGTGGAATGAGCACTGGTGGTTTAGCTAATATCTCCTTGATTCGGTCAAATGCCTTTTGACAGTCATCATCCCACATGGTGTGGTCTATTTTCTTGAGCTTCTTGAAGATAGGTTCACAAATCATGGTGAGTTTCGATATGAATCGACTTATATATTGCACTTTTCCAAGGAATCCTCTGACTTCTTTTTCTGTTTGAGGTTGTGGCATTTCGATCAGAGCCTTGATTTTGGAAGGGTCTATTTCTATACCTCGTTGGCTAACGACGTATCCTAGGAGTTTGCCAGATGTTACTCCGAATGCGCACTTCTGAGGATTGAGCCTCATGTTGTACATTCGTAGCCTTGAGAAGAATTTGCGAAGGTTCGCAATGTGCCCTTCTCTATCCTTGGATTTGACAATCATGTCGTCTACGTATACCTCAACTTCTTTGTGCATCATGTCATGTAAGAGTGTAGTTGCGGTGCGTTGATATGTAGCTCCGGCGTTGATTAACCCAAACGGCATGATCGTATAGCAATAGGTTCATCATTGAGTGACAAAGGCGGTCTTATGCATGTCTTCTATGGCCATCTTAATTTGGTTATAACCCGCATACCCATCCATGAAGGATAGTAACGCGTGGTCTGCGGTATTGTCTACCAATATGTCGATGTATGGTAGAGGGAAGTCATCTTTAGGACTTGCTTTGTTTAAGTCCCTAAAATCAACACAAACACGGATTATCCCATCCTTTTTGGGTACAGGTACTATGTTGGCTACCCAGTCAGAATGATCAGAAACTTTGATGAACCCGGCTTTAAATTGCTTATCGACTTCTTCCTTAATCTTGAGAGCCCATTCTGTTCTCATTCCAAGAAGCTTCTGTTTCACAGGCTTGAACCCTGGATTAATCGGGATTCTATGTTCGGCGATATCTCTGTCGATCCCTGGCATGTCTTTGTAGGACCAAGCGAAGACGTCTTTGAACTCGTGTAGGAGGTCTATGAAATCGGCCCTTTCGGTAGAGCTCAAGGTAATCCCTATCCTAAGTTCTTGGGGTTCTAGTTCGGTTCCTACATTGATGGGTTCGGTGTTCTCTATTACTGGTCCCCCTTCCCCTTCCTACAGTATTTCTTTGGCTACGTAGGGAGGTATCTCAATTGAGTCTGGGTCTGGGTCATCCTCAGTATCATCGTAAACAGAATTGCACTCAAGATAACACAAAGAGTAAGCAGAACCTGATTTATTCATATTAAAGTTTGAGAAAAGTTGAAACAAAGAAGCCATCTGATATGTGGTCAGTGGCAGTAATGGGACAGTGGTTGGGAAATTTCCCGAACTACTGTTACTATTCGAGGCTAAGCTATGAGAAACAAAGGGAATGGGGATGACGACAGGAAGAGACTCTTTAGTGACTTCTCTAGACTCCGACTCTGACTCCGACTCTGACTCGAATTCATCGTCTTCTGGTTCTCCTTTGAACATCTCTCCTTCTCCAGTGGTTTGCTTGAAGAGTCTTCCTTGATTGTTGGTTCACTTGATTGATTTTCTCCATCCTTTATGTTAGTTCGCGTTAGCTTCTGTGATTAACGCGGTGGGGTTGAAGTGAACGTCTTGAAGTATCATGGTAATGATCTCATCCTGCGCGGCTCTAACAAATTGATCTTCTCCAAACAATAGACTAACAGCTTGTTCGTCTAGGCAAGGTGCTTGACGAGTTTTGACGGTAGGAACCGTTTCTGGAGGAATGAAGTAGCAATCGTGAAAGATCTCGATTCCGGCTAGCTTCCTTTCGAGATAATGCCAAGGCTCGGGAAATCCGTGAAAGAGTTCTAGACTTCCTTCCTTAACAAAGTATCCATTTAGGGTAGGGAGACAGGGTCGCATTTGGACTCCTACGTACTTACGGTTTTGAACTTGAGCAAGCATCTCGAGAACTTCCTCTTTGGTGGGTTTGTACCCTAGTCCCAGTGGTATCCTTTTTTAGTTGCCTTCCTTGTAGGGTGCGAAGGTGTTTCTTCGGATAGGGTTCAAAGGCATTCCAGGGAAGTATCCCTGGGATTTGAGTATGTGGTTGACCACCAAGTTGGAGTAGGGATCGTAGTATAAGGGTGCCAATTCGCTTTCTATGACATTTATGCTTTGGAAGCCCCCAAGCTCATATACTGGATCTGCAAGGACTTGATTGTTCGACTTCTTTTCGATTATTGCCTTGATGGGTGACGAAGTGATTGTCACCACTTTGCCATTTAGTGGGATCTTGATCTTTTGATGAAGGGTGGATGTTACCGCTTTGGAAGCGTGAATCCAAGGTCTTCCTAGAAGTATGTTGAAGGAAGCTTCAATGTCCACTATTTGGAAATTAACCTTCTGCTCAATTGGCCTTGTGGCTATGGTTAGGTTAACGAGTCCTACTACCTTTCGTCGTGTACCATCATATACGCAAACACCTTGATTGGTAGGGGTCCAATCCGACTCTTTCATGCCTAATTTGTATGCCGTTTTGAGGGGTATGACGTTGACCGCGGAGCCATCATCAACCAAGGACATTGGCACATTCTTCTTTAGACAAACGACAGTGATGTAAAGAGCCAAGTTGTGGCTAGCGCCGAAAGGTGGCAAATCTTTGTCTGAGAAAGTAATAGGATTACTTAGCTTCGGTGATTCTTGGAAGACCAAGTTGACTACATCTTCGGGTGTGGAGTTATGCGCTACATTTAGTTTGGCCAAAGCTTGCAGTAAAGCTTGGGGATGTGGGAATGAGCTTGCTACTAGTTGCCCGACTGAAAGATCAGCCTTTGTCTTCTGTAATTGCTGGAGCAAATGATCAGTGGAGTCATCTTCGTTATCATTTGGTGTGACAACGTTGGTTGGGCCGTTTTGAGTGGTGCTTTGATATGGACGCCCCGAACGAGTTAGGTGGTCCACATCTTGGTCTTCACCATTTTGGACTATTTCCTTGACTAGGGAGTGTTCAATGAGGTACTCATCTTCATCATCATCGGCCCATACTCCATTGATTGTAACTAGTTCCCTCATTTTCATGATTTCGTCTTCTAATTGCGTGATTTGGTCAACTAGTTTATCAACCACGACGACTATTTCTTGCATAGTGGCATTTTGAGAGAAGATTAGTGGCACATGCTCCTTAGGTGTTGCGTTGGGGTCATATAAAGTTGTCACCACATTTCCTAATTCCCAAACTTGCCTATCCACACTCCTTGCTCATGTGATGAAGTCGGAAATGGTAGGAGAGATAGTAGAGTAGAACCCTTCACTCTCGATTGCGTGGATTTCATCTTCAATTGGAGAAATGAGGTGTGAACAATCTAAGGTAGATTCTTTACTTGTGATCACTAGAATCCCAAGAAGGTTCTGAGTGTTGTTGGGTTTACCTCCCGGCGGTATTGGTAGTCGACCATCCTCGATCATGTCTTGAAGCACATTTTTCAATTTGTAACATTTTTCTGTGTCATGCCCCTTACCCCTATGGTATTCACAGTACGAGTTCTCGTCCCAGAATTTGGATTTCTTTTCGGGTTCGGGAGTAGGTCCTATGGGTTGGAGTTTGCCTTGCTTCATTAACCTCTTTAGAGCGTTGGAGTAAGTGTCCCCAAGATTTGTGAATTTCCTTGGTGGGGTACTCTTCTTGGATGGCTCGATAAGGTTGACTTCATCGGTCTTGCTAGTGGAGCCGTATGAACGACTTGTTGAGCCTTGATATCCTCGACCTACCGTTTTGGACAAGAGACCTTTACGGATGTCATCTTCAATCCTTATTCCTAGTACGGTTAAGTCCTTGAAGGTTTTGATGTTTTGGTACCTCAAGTGATTGGCATAGATGGGTTTTAGATTGTCCACGAACTTCTCCACAAGGGTAGCCTTATCCGGGCGTTCAACTAGTTGGGTACTAGTCTTCCTCCACCTACTTAGGAAGTCGGTGAATCCTTCTTTGTCATTTTGGGTAAGAACTTCTAGAGTGCGCATGTTAACTTGGATCTTAACATTATCCGCATATTGCTTAGCAAACTCGATCGCGGCATCTTCCCAAGTAGCGATCTTCTTGTGTTCTAAAGAGTAGAACAATTGTTTTGGGATGGTGTCAAGAGATGAAGGAAAGATCCTTAAGAACATCTCGGGTTTGATGCCTTTGATATACATGTAATCCTTAAAAGCACGGATGTGGTTCAAAGGGTTTTCGTGCCCCTTGAATTTAGGGATATCCGTCATGTTGAAGTTGGTTGGCAATTTGGAATTTACGGCCTCATACTTGCGATTATTCTCCCTATAAATGTCATCCCCTTTGAGGTACATCAATTGCTCCTCTAAGTATTGGAGTCTTTTCTCAGCTGCAGTCATTCCCAAGGGAGGGTTTTCGTCCTTGGATTCATCCGCGAAGTCACCCACTACTTCACTTTCTTGAGGAGGCAACCTCCCCTCTACGGCGTAGATTCGGCCCTCGATGGTGTCAAGGCGATCATACACTTGGTCTTGCGTAACTTGGATTTGAGATAATGCGGCTAGGATTCGATCATTACTATCTTGAAGTTGGTTGAAGTTCACGTCAATTGTTTCAGGCATCTTGAAAACTGGATAAGAGATCGACGACGAATCAAAATACGATCGACCATTCTAACACACTTACCTAGAGAAGAAATGTTCTAACTTGTGAAGTGGGTGTGTGCCACTTGTGTTGAGTGAGTCTTGAAGAAAGGACAAAGGTTTTAAAATGTGTATCCTAGTCAACTATAGTGTAGTTGTAGGAGTGGACTCGAAGTGAGGTTTTAAAATGGGCTTGGGCCCGAAATTGGACTCGTCAAACGGACAGAGTTTTGACTCGGTTTTGCGCTAATCAATGGCCTTTTTCGAAATTTTCATTTAAAAAAGGGATTTTGATTTTTACAAAAATCGTCATGGTTTTGTTTAGAAATGGTGATCACGTAAGGTACCAACATTTATACAAGCATTATAACGGAATGTTGAGTGCATTTAAAAAGGTTTTGGTTTAAAGGGTGGGTAGCCATACCGAACAATCAAACCCGAAGTCTGTGGAAAGGCTCGTACCAAACAAGATTAAGGCCGATTCCTAGTCCATTTCCTCAAGTAGTGAAGGTCCTTGATACAAACAAGAGTAAGCATCATGGTATGGATGACGTCAATCGCTATCCATCCTTAGGCCCAAATAAGAATTAGGACCGTTTAGACGAGACGATTGGTCGAATGGGTTGGGTTGGGCCTAGGAAGGCCGAATGAAACGATCTAGGAAGACCGAGTTATGAAAACCGACAATTGTCTTATACAAACTATTCCCTAACCTTGTTCAAGTTTCACCTTTTTGGCTACACGTAAGTGTATCGTCCCCAGCGGAGTCGCCAAACTGTGGACAATGGGGGCACACGGGGGCGCTTGGGAAACAAGCGTTTGCATTTGTGGAGTCGCCACCAATTTTTATGGGAAATTGGAACCGTTCGAATACCTCGTGTCATGTCAAGACAAAGTAGAGACATGAACACCAAGAGCTCGTTACCCTTAGCATTCTATGTCTAGAATGACTCTCGTGGATGCCAAGGAACACGGATGTTCACAGAGATCTGGAGTAAGGGGTGAGGGTACGTATAAGGAAGCTCTTTTGATCGAACACCTAATCCTGCCCGCCTCGATAGCGGCCTCTACTAATGATTAGGGAAATCGTCTATACTCGATATATCGTCGATTATATGCATGCAATGCAACATCCAAGTTTTAATCCTAGCATGTGAAGATTAGACTAAGTCGGTGAACAATTAATTAGCAAACAATTTAGTCAAAGTTGGGATTTTTATTCAATTACATGTGAAGACATACAAATGATACAAAATACAAAGATAAATACAATAAAGAAAAATTACAATAATAAAAATTACAATAATTACAATGGGTTTAGCGATTTATGTCGAAAATACCTTTAAAGCGGATAATTTGAGGGAAAAAAAAGAATAAAGGAACGAATTAACGAACAGGAATTAGGCGATAATATGAATAATAGTTAATTATATGTAAGCTAATTAAACTAGGTCAAGGCAGAACGGAAATTCGAGACAAATCAACTGGAACAGTAGCGCAAAGAAGATCGCGCCCTTTGGAAGAGGCGCGGCGATTCTTGCGTCTCTGTTCCAAGCGTGAGTTCTGGCTGTGAAGCCGGAACTGCAAATCGTTAATATTAATTGGTGATTTTAATGATCGATTATGATATTTACTCGGAGGGAAGTGATTTATATCATTAATTACATGTAAGTGAGTCATAAAAGCAACGAAACATGGATGAGACGGAATTAAGTTGAATTATTTACATGAACGAAAGATTGATTAGTGACATAGGTGAACAAAATAGGTTAGATATAACGAATTAATGACAAATTAATGACGATTGACAAATGAAAATATATCAAAGATCGAATTCCAGAAACCCAATATGAACAAATCGAATTTCTACAACCCGGATTGACTTTAATGACGAAACCCGCAAATATGAGATTATAAGGGATTTAAGTCGGATTTAATGACGAATGAAACGTGTTAATGATGAACAATATACATGTGAAATTATTATCGTAACAAAGAATTGACGAAAACAAATGAAGACGAATAAAAGTTGACGAATTACAGAGGACGGAGGAAGAAGAAATGAAGCAGGAACTGCGGCAGCCTCACGAAGAGGCGCAGCAGGCACTGCGCTCCTTCGAAGAGGCGCAGCAGTTGCTGCGTCCTTTCTCGACGGTTTGTCTTCTGGTAATCCGCAAAAAGGGTTTTAAACGGGGTTTTAGAAATCGGTTTTAAGAAGTATTTTCGACATAAACCTTACATTAGTGATACAAAGGTAAATAACAATAATAAAAAGAGAGATTTACACCCTCAGACTTACATGTTTGACGAAACGAGATGAACTAAGTTTACAATTTAGTGATGCTCGACTCGAATGTAACTAAAGTTCCATCGTAAGAGGAAAACGATTAGATTAATTAAGTTGATTATGGTGGAGTTGGTCAAATTGGTCGGTCATGCAAACGAGGCTGATACTCAGAAGGATCCGAGCTTACGTGGTCGAATGTTCAAGCACGTAGACGCCAAAAAAGTAAGAACAAAGGTCTAGAATGCAAAGGGAGAAGAGAAGGGCGGACATTCGCGTGAAAAATATGAGCGAAGGGTCCTATTTATACTAATCACGTGAAGGAATAGGGTTTTCGGAGAGACTTTGGATGTGAATCTCGAAAAGATATGAAAGATATACGAAAAATACACAGAAAAGGACATGGGAAGAGGCGCAGCACCTGCTGCGTCTGTTCCCAGGTGGTTTCCTCCTGCGGAAGAAAGATTTCCGTGTTTAAGTTATGGAATGACGGGATAATTTGGTTTTCCTTAATATTTTGTATGAATATTGCGGGAAATTGTTTACCAAAGATTAAAAGATTGTGAAATATTTATAAAATATGGAATAGAAATATCCGGAACATTCCAGAACATTCTGACTCGGGATTTAACGGTTATCAGAAAATGAAGACGGTTTTAGGCCCGGACTCCAAATGTACTCTAATTACTGTCAAAACGACCGTATCGGCACGTAGATGACAACTAAGAGGTAGACATCAGTGTTTGAGCAATCACTTGACGATAAACTTATGAACTGTCACAAATCGTTCCGCGTACCAAACATGCGGCCCAATCATCACCGTGTGGTTTGCGAGAGGTGCAGAAACGAGGTTTCTACAATAGTGAAATTCAAAATTCGCTATATCCTCAAATTTCAACGACGATAATTAAAACTGTTATTTCAAAAATAATAGTGAAATTCAAAATTCACTATTTCTTCAAATTTCAACGACGGCAATTAAAAACCGTCATTTCAAAAAATAATAGTCAAATTCAAAATTCACTATTTCTTCGAATTTCAAACGACGGTAATTAAAAGCGTCGTTTCAAAAATAATAGAGAAATTCAAAATTCACTATTTTTTCAAATTTCAACGACGACAATTAAAAACCGTCATTTCAAATGATAATACTGAAATTCAAAATTCAGTATTTCTTCAAGTTCAACAACGGCGATTAAAACCGTCATTTCCAAAATAGTAGTGAAATTCAGAATTCACTATTTCTTCAAATTTCAAACGACGGTAATTAAAACCGACGTTTTAAAAATAATAGAGAAATTCAAAATTCACTATTTCTTCAAATTTCAACGACGACAATTAAAAACCGTCATTTCAAATGATAATAGTGAAACTCAAAATTCACTATTTCTTCAAGTTCAACAACGGCGATTAAAACCGGCATTTCAAAAATAATAGTGAAATTCAGAACTCACTATTTCTTCAAATTCTCACGGCGGCATTCAAAAGCCCCCATCTGTCAAAGACAAAATCAATGGCATGTCTCAAACCCGCTATTCTCACAAACATTCATCACATCTCAAATTGTCAAAAGACGAAATTGAAATCGTCCTCCTCAAACACACATCGAACGACAGAGCACGCCTCTGTCTCTTTTCTACAAAACCAACGGTAATAAAAACCGCCATCTCTCCTCGAGATTCAAAAATCGCTGCTAACCGTGGGGGCTAGGCTCACAAACCTATCCCTTTTCGGCACCACGAACAAACACCGAGATTCCCCAACTGGATACTGGGGATTCCTCACGAAGCCTGCCAATTCAAACAAACTTCTCAAACAAGCCCATCACGGTTATTTCCCCACGGTCGATCAATCGACCTTCGATATGGCTGGCAAGCCTCAAAATGCAGCACATTCAACATGGCTGGCGAGCCTTACAAACGCATATGGCTGGCGGGCCTTACAAATGAATATGGCTGGCGAGCCTTACAGCGCTTATGGCTGGCGGGCATTATAAACGCACATGGTTGGCGGGCCTTATAAACGCATATGGCTGGCGAGCCTTACAACGCACCGCGGCTGGCGAGCCCCTTTCATATACGCACCTTGGCTGGCGAGCCCCTCTCATATACGCACCGCGGTTGGCGAGCCCCTTCATATAAACACCGCGGCTGGCGAGCCCCTTCATATCCGCAGCACAGCTGGCGAGCCTTTGTCCTCAAACAAGATACAACTCAAGGACATATCCCGAAGATGCCTCGGGTACGACTCCTTATCACAGATGGCGGGCCTTTGTCCGCAAGAATGCGCAAGGACATATCCCGAAGATGCCTCAGGTATGACTCTTTTTTATGGCTGGAAAGCCTTTGTATAAAATCTAACGGACTTTAAACGACCCGCACAGACAGTCGACAGACTCTAAACTGTTCCCGACGACAGGTCCTTGGCTCGTACCCTCGAGTCGCCTTGTCGTCGCCCTTCCCGACGGCAGGTACTTGGCCCGAATCCTTTCGAGCCGCCTCGACGTCGCTTCGGTCTCTAGGTTGTAATCTTCGATTGACCTGAGGGCTCTACTTCGAGTCTCCAACAACCACCCAATGATTATCGAACTACAACATGCTAAGGAATCGCGGCGTTTGATTGATAATTTGTGTACAACTTTACGTCGGGAAACTTAAAACGATTTTGAAAATAAAATATTTTAAAACTTTTCAAAAGTACCTGGAGTGTTTAATGCATGACGACGGGGTCGCAATGACACTAACTAGAGTCAAAACCGACACCGGACCAAAAACCGACTCAAAATTCAAACCCCGACTCCAACAACGAGTCAAACCGAGTCAAACACAAAAAACAAAACCATTCAAATGCTTCTATGTTGAGGTTTCCCGGAATCTTACATAGTCAAGTACCAAACATGTTCATCACAATCCTAGGATAGAACAAATGATGATTTTCTCGTGTGATAGTGACAAGACACCTCGAAGACGTGCGACGTGGCTCGCGCCTCTTTGAGCAGCCCATGTGGCCACGTCACTCAAAACTCACACAACCACCCATTTTCCTATAAATACCTCTTAAATGCCACCATTTGAGAGTTACGCGAGTGTCCGCTCTCTCTTTATCCCTTAAAATTCTAGATTCAACTTCTCAAGTCATAATCCGACATGTGTTTACGACATACCGATCGTAAACACAAGCCTTACACATTGTTTGGTACCGTCATCGTGCATTAAATCACTTGACCGACCATCTCGACCACTACACCATCACTAAGATTAAAAAAACCCTCTTTTACTTACTAAAACGGTTTAAACCAAGTTTTCCGGCCAAACGAGTTGATACAGTTACGTCGGTTTCTCGCAACAAGCCTAGCATGTAAGTATGAGGGTGTAAAATTATTCTTTTATCATGTTTTCATATGTTTCATGACTATAACATACTAAATCATGCATAACATAATCCAAAACATGGGAAGAATAAGCCAAAACCGGATTTTTGGCTCGCGCCTAAAGCAGCTGCCCAACCTAATCCAAACCGTGTTTGGTCTCTTCATCTCCTTCATTTTCATATTTGTAATCGGTTTTTACCATTTCAAGTATTTTCAAACCATTTTTCTATGACAAGTTTTTAACCATAAAACATTAATCATCCTTGGTCCTTAATACCATGAAGGTTTAATCCGTGTTTCGGTGATAATATTTGGTTAATTACATTAAAAGGTATTTTAAAGCCTTTTTATTTCATTTCTTTACATTTTGAAGGGTATTTTAAAGCCTTTCTCATTTCTTTTCATTTCAAAACAAATGTATTAGTCACCAACACAAAGTCATCCTTGGGTCTAATATACCATGTCGGATTTTAATCCGAGTACAATGATGAATGTTGACTAATTATATACAAATGAACTTAAAACAATTAGTTCATAATCATTTTCAAAACTATTCATGTCAAGCTTGCAAAACCGAACCTGACATCGAATATTGTCAAAACAATGACGATTATTCAAGTCTTGTTCTTCAAATCAACACAAAAGCGGCCTAAACGGCGTTTTCAAATCAAGACGGGTTTAAACACCCATTTTCAATATATTTTTACAAACCCTTTCAATGGTCCGAAGACGTTTTTCATCGTCTGTTGACCCGCGCCTAGACAGGCCACTTATTTTTCTATTTTCAAACCAGGGAAGACCCATTTGCATCGCCAACAGCCTCGCGCCTCTTATAATGGTCTGATGCAAACCAGGGCAGACCCATTTAAATCGCCAACAGGCTCGCGCCTCTTGTGGCTGCCTGATGCAGGGTCTGCTCCCCTTCCAGCATTTGTCCAGGACGATCCTGACTTCGGTTACCCGAATACAGGATGGATTACACAACGAATCTGCCCATTCAACATTATATTTGCAAAATGCCTTAGTAAGACAAATGGATCACGTTATGCACCATAAACCTAATTCGGTAAATGGATGTTTAATTTCCGTCTTGCATGCAAATCAACGTTAAATACAACTCGACATCTTATACTTGATACTTGGATTAAACAAACCGACTTAGAAAGCTCACATATTATGTTTAAACTAGTGGATGCGCATTCATGCATTTACCCGTCTTATCAACTTTTGCATTTAACCAACCAAGATCGATCAGTAGAGGCCGCCACCACGGGCGGGATTGGATGTTTGATTAAAAGGGCTTCCTAATACGTACCTTCACCTCTGATACGTGCATTTTATATAGCCTTTTTAGCCTATTTTATGCACGTATTTCCATGCTTTTATCGTATTTTATGCTACGAAATGCCCCGAATATGCTACTTTGGTTTGTTTTGTCTTATTTGCAGGAATGAACCAGAAAGTAGTGAAATCAAGCCTTTTACCGTCCGTTTAGCATGCATTTGGAGGAAGAGTGAATTTGGAGCGGGAATGTAGCTGTCTTGAGATGCGCAAAGAAGAAAGATAGCTAGGCGAGCAAAGGAAGAACTTCAAATTGCTAGTGCCTAGTTTGGAAAGCCATATCTCAAGTTCTACAACAGATATCCAGGTGATTCAAATTGGGGATGAAAGCTTGTCCTCTTATCTTTCCAACGCCACCGGAATCACCCTGTTTGCCCAAGTAACGAAGACATGGCAGCCGTTTGAAATTCATTGCGCAAAGCAGGAAACTGTTGCTGGAAAGTACTCGATCGAGTAGAATTTTGGTCGATCAAGTCCTTTTTCTACTCGATCGAGTAGATTCAATTTATGGTTTAGTCGATCGAGTAGATTTTCTACTCGATCGAGTGGTTTAAGCTCTAGTTTGGTTGATCGAGTGGTTTTAATCCACTCGATCGAGTGGTTTTGATGGGTTTGGGCTTTAATTAGCCCGCGTGATGTTTTATTTCGCTAAACTTGTTTCTTTTGCTATTTAAGCACACTTTACTAGGTTAATTAGCATCTTTTTTCATATTATCAAACACTCTATTGTAAACTTTAGAACGTTGCTTTATTCCTCTTCACTGTTACTTTATTTCGGGATTATTTTCACTCGGATTTTGTGTTCTTTACGCCGGATTCGCTTGGATTGTAATTCCTTTCTCTTTCTTTAATCCTTTAATCCTTTTTATTGCTTTAATTCCTTCTTCCCTATATTAGTTATCGTAATTATTTTAAGTCAATTCTTATTAGTCTTTTATAATGTTGAATTCCAATTATCTATTTCTTGTTATTGTTAATTCGTTGGTTATGAGTAGCTAATTCCCCTCTGCTAAGACTATAGGGGATCCATAATTATGAAGGGAGATTAATCAATTTATTGGGTTAATGCTGGTATTGTCTTTGTTGGTTAAATGCTGCAGTTAATTGTATCCGTCTGATTGAGTCGACGCAATTAGGCATTTATTTCTTAGTGATCCTCGACCTGGACCGAAAGGTTGGAAGAGGCGAGACTAGTAGCGAACAATAGAGTATTGCAGTGAGGGCGAAAGTTAAGCTGTTTACGCTTTAGGGTGAATTAAGGACCGAAAGGTGACGTTCGTTACCCCTTAGACCGTATTTGCATTGACCTGAGACCTAGATTACTTGACCGGATGATTATGGTGAACCGTTTGTCTTAGCTGTTTCTCTCTATCTGTTTAATCCCTTTCTCTTATTCTCTTTTCCTTGCTCTTATTAGTTTAGAAAATCATATTTAAACCCCCATTTCTGTGACATCCTGACAGACAGAGTTAAACAGATAATTAGCAAAATAGCCTCCCTGTGGAGATCGACCCTACTTGCTGCTAGCTTCTGTTAGTTGTATTTAGGTTTATTTTTGATACAGAAACGACCGTATCAAATTTTGGCGCCGTTGCCGGGGAGGCGACGCCTTTTTATCTGTTTTATTTTGTTTGTTTTTCACCTCAAGGGAAGACTAAGTACCTTGAGGCCGTCCTTATCTTTTTCTTTAGTGCTGTTTTGATAGGTCCTACAGCTCTATTTGACAGATTTTAGAAAGAGATTGTCGAAAGGAAGGCTTGAGTACCTTCGACTCTTTTGCCAAGATGACGTTCGTCTCTCGACTTATCGCCCAGTTTGAGCTTCAAACTGAAAGATCTACGAATTGGGAGAGGAAAGAATCTTGGGGTTGTGGTAATCAGTACGACGCTGCTCCTCCACCAAGGCCTAGACCACAACCGTTGCTGCAACAAGGCTACCCACCACCTTGTTATTCTTTCTCACCGCAACCAATTCCCCCACTTGCTAGGAATGATGAGGCTGAAGAAGTTAAGTCACTGATATTGGCACTTGCACTACAGTGTCATAATTCTGGTGCGGAAATTGATAGCCGTATGAAGAAGCTAGAGGCTCGGTGTGATCAATTAATTACCGAGCAAGAGCAATGTGAGACGGTGTATGCTATCAACACCGACACCATTCCGTCTCATGAAGAACCCCTGTCACCCAATGTTGAGAATGATTCCTATGACTCGGATGACGAATTCCTATCGTACTTCAAGAGTTTATGCGAAGATTTCAGCCCTGTACAGGAGGAATCACTCGATCGAGTGACTAACATTGGTCGATCGAGTGATTTTCCAGGAGAAAGTGCTCGATCGATTAGTAAAGCTGCTCGATCGAGTGGAATTCAGGAGGAAAGTGGTCGATCGAGCAACAATTCCGCTCGATCGACTGAAGACGAAAGGGAAACAGTTCGATCAACTAATAGACATGCTCGATCAATCCCAGAAGCTGCGGAAACTGTTAAATCGTCACCAACGCCTATTCCAAGTGACGATACAAAGGAACATACGGTTAACTCCTATTTTGTTCAAGTTCCTTATCCACAACGATTGCTGCCACACCGTAGATTTCTGGACCGCATACAAGCCTTCAATATCGCTGCTCATTACGATGAGATGATCACTAAGGTACCCACTTATGCTAATTTTATTTCTCAAATTGATTGGTCTGAGAGGGATGCTAATGAGACGATAATGAATGTAGCTATGACTGAAGAGTGTAGCACACTTCTTCGGAATGGGACCTCCCCTAATATGTCTGACCCAAGTCGTTTTCCTACTCCGTGTTCTATAGGGACCCATTCGTTTGATA
The DNA here is from genome assembly GCF_048544455.1 of Silene latifolia. Taxonomy (NCBI): domain Eukaryota; kingdom Viridiplantae; phylum Streptophyta; class Magnoliopsida; order Caryophyllales; family Caryophyllaceae; genus Silene; species Silene latifolia. The sequence continues at coordinate 33,735,212 of NC_133536.1, forward strand.
ATGCTTTATGTGACCTCGATTCTAGTGTCAACATTTTATCTTTATCGCTGGCGTTGAACTTGAAATTGACTAAGTTTACGCGCGCTAGAACGACTGTTCAGCTAGCTGACCATTCTTATGTACGGGTCAAAGGAGCTTTACATGACGTACCTGTTAGGATCGGGAATTTCTATATTCCCGCAGATTTCATTGTCTTAAACATACCCGAAGACCGCAATGTTCCCATTATTTTGGGACGGCCATTTTTGTGCACTGCTGGCACAATTGTTGATGTCGGGGTTGGGACACTTACCTTTCAGGTCAGAGGAGAGGATTTGGTTTTTACTAAGTCCGATGACTCTAGGGAATCCATACCTATCATACCTTGCATTGATATTCCCCTTGTAGACTCCATTGATATTCCGTCTGACATTCCTAGTGTGTCACTTATTGCTGCCGTTACGACACCTCCGCCCCATTCTGGGAGCAAATTGGAGGAACATTTGTTTGTTTCTCTTTCTACAGGTCGCGACAAGTTCAAAGACCAGGGAGGTGAGATGGGTGCTCCGAGTCCGAATCCGGAATCGCTGGATAGACGACCCAGGAGGAGGTGTTGATAAGGCTACACCGTCTAGGAAGAAGTTGCGTGATGAGACAATAGTTTGGGACCCGGACGCCATGAGAAGCTGTTGTTCTTACATTGCCAAGCTGTGGAGGCCGGATGTCCGCTTGACGATTGCTGAAGCTACCGCGTCCAGTCAGAGGCCTAGTAGTAGGCCGATGATTTGTGCTTTTGGATGATCTGGAAAAAGGTCGTGCGGGACCTCATAAACCAGCGCTCTCCGGGAGGCAGCCCGAACTGTTTTTTTTTTTTGAACTATTTATATTTCTTTAGCTTTTTGTTGAACTTTAGACGTTGTATTACGAACTCCTTATGCTTTTCTAGCTTTGGCATGCGTGTTTTGCTGGACCAAGTACTCGATCGAGTGGTTTTGTCCTCGATCGAGCACTTTTTGGGGCAGTTTTCACTCGATCGAGTGATAATTGTCCTCGATCGACCAAAAGCAAATGCAAGTTTACTCGATCGACCGGTTTTCTGCTCGATCGAATCCATCCCATTGCCAGTTTACTCGATCGAGCTGTTCCAAGTGCTCGATCGAGTAGTTTTGACTCCCAGCTGATGTTTTCCGTCTATGGAGCTACTGTTTGACTTTCTTTGACCTCCCATGTTCATGGTCGGTTTGGGGAGGTCCCTCTATATGACGTTTTGTAAGTTTTTCCGACTCCATTTATCCTCTCCTCTTCAGTTTGCATTTCTTTCCCTATTTTTGGTACAATGAGGGCATTGTACGGTTTGGTTTGGGGAGGTATGGATCCATATCTGTGTCTGCATGTTTCTTGCATTTTTGCTTGCACGTTTATTTATTCTCGCATGCATTGTTGTTTTAATTAATTCAAAAAAAATCATATAAAAATCATAAAATCCATAAAATTTCAAAAATTTCATGTTTAAATTGAGTCGGAACGTTTGAACATTGACGCTACTTTGAACCCTTACTTGAGCCCTGCATATTCTTGACATTTAGTTGGCATGATTATGTGCACAATCTACGAGTTTTTGTTTCTCTCTTATCTGAACGAATAGACTTGATTCATTATATCGGCAAGCTATATTACATTCTGAGGTTAGAGCTTTATAAACTGGTGACATTCACGACCGGTTTCATTTAGGATGTGAGTAGTGCTCTCTTTAAGGCATGTAACATCAATTTGCATAAGCATGAGTCTAGTCTTCTTAATACCTGTATGCATTCGGTCTGTGGATGGTGACACGTGTTAGGAAAGGCAGTTCCCTTTATTTCATTCTACCCATGAACCCCACATAGCCAAATTGCCTTTTTGTCCTATCAGCTACTTTCTATAATACTTCCTACCCTAGCCGAGCTAGTGACGAGTAGTTGTTGGAATATGTTATTGCAATATGGTTATTTTATCTGATTTCAGAGGATGGTGGAAGAATCGAAGGGAATGAAATAAAGAATTGTTGAGAAAAAAAATGAAAAAAGAGAACGAAAAAAAAACGAAACAAGAAAAGAAGAAAAAGAAAGAAAAAAAATCATGTGAAAAGAAATGAGAATTGTACAAAGATTTTCACTCCCAAGTCTTATTTATATCTTTTGGGGAGTTGACGATTTTTGGTTAGTGCATAGTTTTGCACCGCTTCATCTTGCTATATTGAGTACGAAGTTGGGATGCAGTTTATATTTGGATTCGTTGTTGCTAGCCTGGCTATTAACCCCATATATCCAAATTCATTTTAGCCCCTTCTTACCCATTACCTCACTTACCCAAATGTAAGTCCTCGGCATGTGTCTTGGTCATTAGTATGGTTGGAATGCATATGTACGGTTGTAGAGCCTTTATTCATGTTAACTGCATGCATGTTCTTATAGGTCGAGTTAGGTGAGTGTCTTACTTCTTTCTATCTTTCACATATATACTCACCTTGTGCCTAATTTTGAGTGACGAGCGACCTGTGAGAGTCCGATATCTTTTGAATCTTTCAAGGTCGACGGTTCAGTAAGTTTGAAACATTGATTTAACTCGTTTGTACTTCTCATTTGCCACTTTGTCATTTTGTTGCATTAAATTGATTTTAGTGGGTGATTTGTAGCTGATGCGTTGGTCCCGTTCCACTGTTATTTCTTAGTTGCATTCATATTTTATTGGGGACAAGCAAAGGTTTAGTTTGGGGAGATTTGATACGTGCATTTTATATAGCCTATTTTATGCACGTATTTCCATGCTTTTATCGTAGTTTATGCTACGAAATGCCCCGAATATGCTACTTTGGTTTGTTTTGTCTTATTTGCAGGAATGAACCAGAAAGTAGCGAAATCAAGCCTTTTACCGTCCGTTTAGCATGCATTTGGAGGAAGAGTGAATTTGGAGCGGGAATGTAGCTGTCTTGAGATGCGCAAAGAAGAAAGATAGCTAGGCGAGCAAAGGAAGAACTTCAAATTGCTAGTGACTATTTTGGAAAGCCATATCTCGAGTTCTACAACAGATATCCAGGTGATTCGAATTGGAGATGAATGCTTGTCCTCTTATCTTTCCAACGCCACCGGAATCACCCTGTTTTCCCAAGTAACGAAAAAATGGCAGCCGTTTGAAATTCAGTGCGCAAAGCAGGAAACTGTTGCTGGAAAGTACTCGATCGAGTAGAATTTTGGTCGATCGAGTCCTTCTTCTACTCGATCGAGTAGATTCAATTTATGGTTTACTCGATTGAGTAGATTTTCTACTCGATCGAGTGGTTTAAGCTCTAGTTTGGTCGATCGAGTGGTTTTAATCCACTCGATCGAGTGGTTTTGATGGGTTTGGGCTTTAATTAGCCCGCGTGATGTTTTATTTCGCTAAACTTGTTTCTTTTGCTATTTAAGCACACTTTACTAGGTTAATTAGCATCTTTTTTCATATTATCAAACACTCTACTGTAAACTTTAGAACGTTGCTTTATTCCTCTTCACTGTTACTTTATTTCGGGATTATTTTCACTCGGATTTTGTGTTCTTTACGCCGGATTCGCTTGGATTGTAATTCCTTTCTCTTTCTTTAATCCTTTAATCCTTTTTATTGCTTTAATTCCTTCTTCCTTATATTAGTTATCGTAATTATTTTAAGTCAATACTTATTAGTCTTTTATAATGTTGAATTCCAATAATCTATTTCTTGTTATTGTTAATTCGTTGGTTATGAGTAGCTAATTCCCCTCTGCTAAGACTATAGGGGATCCATAATTATGAAGGGAGAGTAATCGATTTATCGGGTTAATGCTGGTATTGTCTTTGTTGGTTAAATGCTGTAGTTAATTGTATCCGTCTGATTGAGTCGACGCAATTAGGCATTTATTTCTTAGTGATCCTCGACCTGGACCGAAAGGTTGGAAGAGGCGAGACTAGTAGCGAACAATAGAGTATTGCAGTGAGGGCGAAAGTTAAGCTGTTTACGCTTTAGGGTGAATTAAGGACCGAAAGGTGACGTTCGTTACCCCTTAGACCGTATTTGCATTGACCTGAGACCTAGATTACTTGACCGGATGATTATGGTGAACCGTTTGTCTTAGCTGTTTCTCTCTATCTGTTTAATCCCTTTCTCTTATTCTCTTTTGCTTGCTCTTATTAGTTTAGAAAATCACATTTAAACCCCCATTTCTGTGACATCCTGACAGACAGAGTTAAACAGATAATTAGCAAAATAGCCTCCCTGTGGAGATCGACCCTACTTGCTGCTAGCTTCTGTTAGTTGTATTTAGGTTTATTTTTGATACAGAAACGACCGTATCAACCTCTTACTCAGAAACTTTGGATAGTGGACGACCTTATCCAGGGCGTACGAGAGTCATTCTAGAAATAGGATGCTAAAGAGGGACGATTCCTTATCTTTAGTACCTATGTCAAACCCTTCTTTGTGCTTCGTTTGACCAAAGTATAAAGTGGATTCGAACGGGTTCCAAGCATCCCACAAATGCTTGGTGGTTACTCCGGACATATCTTGAATCGTTTCGAGACCCTTGCCGAGACGAAACCGACCGATCTAAAACAATCCGGTCGAGAGCATTTTTACGCCGCCGATCATGGCTTTCAAAAGACCGCTATACGTCCAACAGATTGGCTTGGCATGTATGTGGGCCATGTCCACACAACCGGTAGCGATAATTCATTCAATTTGCATCCTTTTCTTCTCTTCAAAAATGGTAAAGTCATGGGAAGAGTTCCCTGCCAGTTAGCCGGTTGTCGGCCTGCCGGCAGAGAACACTTCTTCAATGCGTCCCCCTCTTCCTCTTCTCATGCTAACACAAGCTATCGTCCGTGCTCGCTCTTTATTCCGTCTTGCCTCTTCCTTGGCCTATTCCCTAAAAAGTGAGACGGGAATTCATAATATGGAAGCACATGGAATAAAAGGGGTAAAATTCAAGCTATTCGGAGCTAAAACCGTGTCAAATGCGGCCAAAAATCATGATAGTAAAGAGGGGAAGCGGTCTAAATAAATCACATATCAATCCTTATTTCAATTGTTTACAAATCGAGTCGACGAGAATCATCTGGGTTCCAATAGTTAGTTCCCTAACGGCTCTTATATTCCCGTCTAAGCCATGTTCGTGAATGCTTGTTAGTATAGTTCAAATCAATCTCACATACTAAATCACTTGGCCAAAGTAGATTAGATGCATTAAACGATTAGAAACCAAATCACATGATAGGATCAAAATGGCGTTTTGCATTATCTTACAATGAATCGTGTCCAATTAGCCATCGTAGTCCTTAGTGGAGGCCTTTATTGCAATGGACGGCGGTGGGTGTTTTATTAACGAACTTCACATCACGTACTTTCAACAACAAACTCAAATCTCATTGTCAAATGGTTCCCAAATTTCCTTAAATTTGGTGGAACTCCAAACGGTTTTTCAAAACCGTGGATACCCCAATCCCAACATCCACATGTTGACAGTTAGGGTGATGATGTTTATGAATATGATTAAACTTCGAGGATGAAGTTCATTTTAAGGGTGGTAGAATGTAACATTTCGTTTGGCGGTTGATCTTGCTTGGTGGATTGTCTTAACGTTGGATTTTCTAGTGGGTAATAGGTTACTGAGACGGAGGTAGCGACATTTATGGTTGGTATTATGGAGTTAGTATCGAGAGGCTATGCTCTAGTTGAGACGATATTGTGAGCCGTGTTGTGAAAGTTGGCATTGTTGGTGGAGTTAGTGTTCAGTGTTCATGTTTTATAGGTTGGGTTTGAACTACGAGGATGAAGTTCATTTTTAAGGAGGGAAGACTGTGATACGTCAGATTTATAAGTTGTTGGGTATTCTATCGAGTAGGGCTTACTCTGTCGAATAAGTCGGTTTTATGTTCTAGAGTGTGTACTGCCTGTAGGGTACTCGATCAAGTGGGGGCAACTAGATTGAGTAGGGGCTACTCGATCAAGTACCTCACTTACTCAATCGAGTACCTCACTTACTTGATCGAGTACGTTGGTTTTTACGGGTTTTGGCCGGGATTTTATAGCAACGCGAGAAAGTTATATAAAGTACTTTTCACCAGTTCTTTTACTTTTTCCTTTATTCCAAACATGTCACCAGAGAAAACAAACTACGTTAAATCCTCTCTCGCATTGCTATCAAATCTAAAGGGTTAGAGTCGTCGGATTTCAGAGTTCTTTATATCGTTGAGCCGTCGTATCGTGGGTAAGATCATAGTAAAGTTTTTATGTTTATTCGTTAGTTTTGGTTTAAACCCTAATTGGATGATTGGGGATTTTGGGAGTATTATTGGTATTAGATTATGATTGTATGATTATATATTGATAGGAGGTGATTTCGTAGAGGAGCACTATTGATCTACTGCTTGTGTCGATTTGTGGTGATTGCATTCCAGGTAGGGTTTCCTACTCAGTTATTTCTTACATGATTATGAGACGGTTGTTGGTTGTTGGTTATTGGTAGTTGGTTATTGGTAGTTGGTTAATGGCATTTGATTATATCGTAATTGATTTGATATTATTGATTCTGTAATTGATTATTGTTATTTGTCTGTGGTTCGCGAGGTGCGCCCTCGGCTAAGTGGAGTCACTTGCGGGAGTGGCTTCATGCCCTTGATTTGCCCCTTGTGGAACCCTCCACAAGAGGGGATGTGCACAATAAGGAACATGGGTTTTCGCTAAGTAAAGATGAGCAGGGCTTCAGTGGGAACGGCTGCGGTCTCCCACTAGCGGTGTGGATTACTGGTTGCGGCCGTAATCTGGCAGGACTGGACCTTCAGGCTAGTCAGGTGAATGGTGATGTGAGGGTGTTGGAGAATTATGTTTGTGTATTGTTGTTGTATTATCTTATATTGTGTATGCAGTAACTGTCCACGTTTAATTGTTTTAACTGTGGTGTTCCATTCAGGGATGGTGATCGGTTATTGAGCAGGTATGATTTGGATGCGCGAGGGATTAGCTGGCCATGAGTCACCACGAGTCGCTTAGAAGTCTTCCACTGTTGTGTCGAACATTTATTTACTTTATTGGTTATGATTTGGGACACTTGTATCGTACTCCTATCAATTTGGTTTCGCATGTAATCACTTTAGACTTATTTATTTAATGTGCGTCTTTGATGGTCTATTTGATATACATTGCCTCGGGTAACCGGGATGGTAGCACTTTTATGCATTAGGTGGTCTTGGTAAGGCACCTTGGTGTATGGGGGTATTACAAATGGGATCCCCTGCCAGACGTCGTGTCTCAACCACACGAGTCTCTCCGTAACTCAAGCCATTAATGTGCACATTCCTCTTGGAGTGGGAAGCTACAAGAGGCGACTCAAGAGTAAGATGGTCTCCCAACCGCTTTACGTCTCCATACCAGTAAGTAATCCACCATGTCCTCCGACATACAAGATAATACAATAAATGCAAGATACCGTATAACATGCTTGTTACCGACTCATTCAATGCAATTAACCAATGTCATGTTATAATGCAATGACCATTAAAATACGACTCACATGACCATTCAATCATATTAAAACTGAGTAGGATTAACCTACCTTTTAGCATATATACTCCGTAAGCAATCCAGCTAATAATATTCTTCCATAGAAACCGTCACTTAAATATAGTAATTAAATATATTTAATTACTAACTAATCTAATTAAATTAAATACGAATTAATTAATTAAATAAAAACTCGTCTTAAGCTATTCAAATCCCACCCAAACAACTCATAAAACCACGGCTCAAATCCCGACTCACTCACACCCATTATTTAATAACTAGTATATATCCCGTGCATAAATGCACGGTTTTTTTTAGATTTGGATGTTAGAGAGTTTAGCAAATAAAGATGACAAAATTTAAAGCAAATTTAAATATTTACACACTATGGATAACAAATATTAAGTTAAAGTGTAAGAATAATTATTTATTCGTAAGTTTATAGTATTATAAGTTAAACCTCTCCGTGAATATCTTTCATAAACAATGTTAATTAAAATTATGTAAAACATTCAGCGAATTATATATATGAATTTTCATATTTATAAGAATTTAGATTAAATATATTATTATAAAATGACCTATCCGAAATGCTATTAATTACAGAGTAGCGCTTTATTGTACTGCAATCATGTTTCATAAGTAAACTAAGGCCCTGTTCTTTTGGACATAATTTCAGTTCTTATAATTTCGATTCACTTATTCGATTCGATTCGATTCGATTCACTCCATTCGATTCATTCATTCATTCAGATCAGTTCAATTGATTCGATTCGATTCGATTCTTTATTTCAACATTAATAATACTATTCTTATTTTATATTCTTACTGTTATCATTATTATTATATTAATCTATTTAATATTTTTATTATTATATTAATATATATTTTTATATTTATTATATTTCTATTGTTTTTATTATTATTTTTATTATTTTATTAATATTTAATATATTTATTTATTATTATATTATTATGATTAATGGCAATATTAGTAGTATAAAGTATTAATTATTATTATTATTATTATTAAATTTATTGTTTATTAATATATTCATTTTGATTAATATTATTAACAACATTATTATTTTATTATTATTATTATTATTATTATTAATACCTATTTATTTTTTTAGTTATTAGAATTAATATATTGTATTATTTAATATTATATTATTATTAATATTACTATATTTATTATTATATTACTATTTTTTTATATATATTATTATATTATTATTATATTATATTATATTAATAATAATAATAATAATAATGAATAATATTGTTATAATATTTATTATTATTATTATTATTATTATTATTATTATTATTATTATTATTATCATTGGTATTAATTTTATTATTATAATCTTTTATTTTTATTTCAGTTCATTTCAGTTCAGTTCAGTTCAATTCAGTTCAGTTCAGTTCAGCTCTATTAAGTTCAGTTCAGTTCAATTCAGCTCCATTAAATTTAGTTCAGTTCAGACAATTTCAGTCCAAAAGAACAGGGCCTAACACATGATATAAATCAGATGTGAGGCCAAACTTTTACAGATTAATGACAATTAATAGAAATCGGTTTGTACCCCATTATTTATACGTAGTTTATAATCCAAAAAGGGCCCAACTATGGGAAATATTACTTAGGCGGGGATTAAAAGATAATAATTTAAAGAAATAAAAATGTAATTATTAGTTTCTTTTTTTAATGAATGCATATAATTGTAATTACCTTCCTTATTTAAAAAGATGGTTTTTGGAGGAAAAAATGTGAGAATTCCTATTCTTTTACTCCGTAGTAAATAGGGGATTATACAATAAAATTAGACAATTTGCAAAAGACTACATTTGTATCAAAAGACAGGAAAATAAAAATATGAAAAATATTATGTAAAGTATTTCTCACATACCATACGTATTATTAATGCGATTCCACATTTCCGACTGTGTAACAAAATCAATATCCCAATAATGTATGTTTATATATTGAATGTATTAGTATTTTTTATTTATGGTATAGAATTAATATGACATATAGTGTGAGCACCAATCATAGAGATTTTACTTAGGCGGGAAAACTTTAGAGAACTCTTATTCTTTTAGTTTAAGGGGGATTAAATCCCGTCTTAAATTCTACCCAAAACCCATAATATACACACAACATACATGGTTAAACCATGTTTGGACAGTCCTTTTAACCGCCCCCAAAACAGCCTTTTAAACCACCTATACCGCAGCTAAATCCACATGCTACCACCACCGAGGACCGCCCTCACCTTAGCCACCACACACCCGCCCCAACAACCACCAAATGAGACTCCAAAACCGCCCCAAAGACCGCTGCAAGCAACAATAACTACAACAGCCCTACAACGCCCTTACATGACATACTCCCTCAAAACCCAACCAAAACAACCACCATTTGCACCACCACTGCCCCCACCAGGTCACAGTCCACACGCCGCCACACAACCACCACAATACACGATAACACAGCAACAACACGAGACAACCTTCAACTCGCCCAACCCGTGTACCCTCTTTTGAACCCATTTTATACCACTTACGGCCACCCCTACTGCCACCACTAACCACCACTCAAGTCCCCTCACCACCCATGGCACAACCACCCCAAAATCAACCCAGGTCAGCCACTAATGGCAGGGTAAAATGCTGCCCAAAACCGAGTAACAACAACCATAAAAACGACCCTTTTTAACCACGGTCAAACATCCATTTACACGGTCAACGACGGTCAAATAGGCGGTCAAGGATGGTCAGAGACGGGTCAAAGTCGAGGCGGGTCAATGGTATTAATTAAATAATATCATTATAACTAATTATTATTATGATTAGCATCTTATAATTATTATTACTATTTTAGTATATTATTCCGTCTCATACATAATTTGTATAATATATAATATAATATTATTTATATAATTATAAAATACGGGGTATTACACTACCCAACACTAACGTCAAAACTGAAACCCACTATACTAAATAACACGGTCTTACCTAATACAATGCAACAAAAGATAGCGGGTATTACATCAAAACTTCAATTATTGGCAAGAATTGGGAGAAAGATTAAAGATGCTGTCAGAGAGGCATAAAATGAAAAGCCTACGGGGTATACTGGGCCTCTTCTTCTAAGAGCAAGGCTCCTGTAACGAGTCACTTTGTGGAAATCATCAATTTGTTAGAAGGACAACAAAAAGGTCGCAGCGCCATAATCCAAGGACATTCACTAATAGTGGATGTACCTACACTTATGCCTTCCAAAAGCTGATGGCCCAAGGAAAAATGAAACTTATAGGTCCAACTTCGGACCCTCCTGGTGATAAACTAGGTAATTGGTACGAACAGATGCCTATTGTGCCTTCCATCAAGGGAAAGGTCATGATACTAAAAGGTGCTTTAGATTAAAGCACGAAATCCAAGATATGATTGAGAACGGAACGCTCCCAATCCCAACCTTGAAGCCCAATAACGTACCTAGCCCTTTGGTGATCATGCTAATCACGTCACCATCGAAGACAATGTTGATTATTCTCATATCATTCGTCCATGCCATCCAAAAGGGGTATTTTTCGGGAAGGTATTTGTGGATTGTTCCAAGTTCATGTCAAGCTCGATGAATGAAATTCTAGTTGGAAATTTTGCTATCGATTGTACTCCATATACACTACAAGAAACACTCGTTTTTGAGACCGATTTTTTGGGACCGCTTATTAAAGTCGTCTCAAAATCTGTTTAGAGACCATCAGTGGTCTCAATTTTATTTTGGCGGTCGCTAATTAGTGACTGAAATTTTAAGTGTCTCAAAAGTTACGAAGTCGTCTCAAAGTTGAGACTTGCTTGAAATATTGAGACTGACGATGGTCTCAACTTAAACGCGCCAATTTATTTCATGAGACCGGGAATTCTTGTATTTTATTTGGAACCGCTGGCATGTATTTGGGACTGCTATTGGAAGCAAAACATATTAATATAAATAAAATTAAAAAATAAATCCAACTTGTACCCACAAACCCAAATATCAGTTGACACGGCTGTCGCAACCCTATCAAAAATAAAATCAACCGGTCTCTAATAAATGCAATAGAGGCAGTCGGGTATCGAATCCACGGGGAAATGGGAAAATGTATGCTAAACTAAGTCGATCTGAGTAACTATTTCTTGGGGGTTTTAAAGGATTGTTCTAATCTACGGAGATTAAAAGAGAAACAAAATAAAGAGAAATAAAGTAGAAATTTGACGAGTTTACCAAATAGAGAGAAACAGCTAGGACAGTCGGTTCACCATGATTCTCAAGAAGTCTAGTCTAGGGTCTTAGGTCAATGAAAATTCGGTCTACGGGGTAGTTAAAAGGTCCTTTCGGTCCGCTATTCACCCTAAACCATTACTAACTTAGCTTCCGCCCTCATTAGAATGCTCTAATGTTCACTGCAGGTCTTACCCCTTCCAATCTTTCGATCCAAGTCATGGTGTACCAAATTTAATCATCTAATTGCGTTGACTCAAGCAGACAAGTACAGTTACTTGCAGTGATTAACAACCCATATCTAATTCGCACTAAACCCTAGTCGCCTATTCACAATCCCCTTAATATCATGGCTCCCATATGTCCTAGCAAAGAACATTAGCTATGCATAAGTATTGAATAAACAACAACAACAACAACAACAACACATAAACTGAAAGAATTAAACATAATAAATAATCTAAGAAGAGAATAAAAAGGGCAAAAAGATTGAAGTAACAAGAAGAATAAGGCAAAAGTAATTAATTATAATCAAGAGTAGAGAATACCGAATACAAGTGAGTAGCAATAGAGAATTAGGTTTTCAGTGTAAAATTCTAAGAGAGAGAGAGTAAGAGCGGGAGAAAGGAGAAGAAGTTGAAGACCTCCCTAATGACTGCCGTCACTTCCTATTTATTCCCAATTACCAAAAATAATATCCAAGAATTAACTGAAATCCGTAAATATGACTAAACCTCTCGATCGAGCAGATTAAAACCACTCGATCGAGGACAAAACCCAGCAAATTTCTCGATCGAGTAAAACAAGTACTCGATCGAGGTCTTCAACAAACAGCTATCTCGATCGAGTAAAGAGAGAACTCGATCGAGAACCTTTAGCGATGTAAAGCAATCGATTGACTAGTTTAAGTAGCCAACTTGGTCGATCGAGCTATATTAGCACTGGTGGGCTTCTTAAACACCTTCTGAAGCCGCTTCACGCATCTCTAAGTGACAGATTCCAATCTCCGATTCCTTCTTTTCCAAAGTGCGTGAGATTGGGACAGGTGCAGGCTCAATTTTGCTCCTTTCCGGTTCATACCTGTAATTAATACAAGACAAACCAAAGTAGACTATTCGGGGGCATTTGTAGCTAGATGCCACATAAATAACATAGAAATGTGTGTAAATATAGGGTACAAACCTTATATAAAATACACTCATCAAATTTCCCCAAACCAAACCTTTGCTTGTCCCCAAGGAAACTAAGAATGCAACTAAAGACAACTAATGGAACGGGACCAACTCATAAGCTACAAATTGTCCACCCAAACCAGTATAATGCAACAACTAACAGAGCGACGATAGACAAGTGCAAACGAGTTAAATCAATTCTTTAAACTATTGAACCGTCGACCTTGCAAGACTCATATATATCGGACTCTCACGGGTCACTCGTCACACAAATTAAGCATAGGGTGAATATATTAGCATGCGATAGAAAGAAGTAGAGACACTCACCTAACTCGACCTATAAGAACATGCATGCAGCTGACATGAAATCGATTTCTACTGACCGTACATATGCATTCCAACCAATCAGGACCAAGACACACACCGAGGACTTACATATGATGTGAGGTGAGGTTATTGGGTAAGAAGGGGTAAATAGATTTGGATAAGTGGAGATAAAGTCAAGCCAGTACAACCATAACCAAATAAGAGAATCATCCCGCTTCACTACGCAATACAAAATGTAGAACTGTGCCATTGTGACAAATCATCACTCACATCGACAAAGGACTCCCATAATAAGGTAATGATAAGGATGGTAGTATTATTCAACGATCTTTTTCACATATTTTCTTTTTCGTCCTTTCTTCATCATTTTTTCTTTCTTTCATATTTCTTTTTCAATCTTTTTTTTTTCAATTAACTTCTTCAATTCATACCACCAACTTCAATTCTTTCAAAGCGAGCCAAAAATACAAGGGTGACAGCATACCCGCAAAAACCACTATAACTAGCTTGACAAGGCAGGCAAAGTTTGGATGAAGTTACGGGGTCAAAAAGGCAAATTTGGTTATTGTGAAGTTTATGGGTAGTAATGAAAGAAGGGTTGTAAGTTACCTCTCCATGAGTGTCACCACCACAAACCAAATGCATACAGATACCGAGAAAAGGGCGTCATGCACGTGCAAATTGATGTTACATGTCTAATAGAGAGTACTACTCACATCCTATATGAAACTGGTCATCAATGTCACCTGTTTATCAAGCTCTAAATCTTAGAATGTATAAGTAGCTTGCCAGTATAAGAGTCAAGTCTAATTGTTTAGATAAGTTTAAATCAAATACTCGTAGACACAGATATGGCTGCCTACCTCCCCAAACCAAACCGTACGATGCCCTTATTGTACCAAAAATAGGGAAAAGAATGCAAACTGAAGAGAAAAGGAGAGTAAAACTCGGAAAACTTATAATATAGGCGTGAAGTAGGGACCTCCCCAAACCGACCAGCAACATGGGAGATTGAAAATAGCCCATCAACGTCGCAGCATGCGAGATAGATCAACAGTACTCGATCGAAAGGTGGAAGGGCTCGATCGAGTAATATGGGCTTCAGAAAGTCTCGATCGAAGAAGAAAAGCTCTCGATCGAGATGGCCTCATTTGTAGATACCCGATCGAGAAGAACAAGTGTTCGATCGAGGAGAATGAGCAGCAAAAATGTTTGATTGAGTAAACAAAGCTCTCGATCGAACAATTCACGTGTGAATCCTGCAAAACGCAACAAAAATTCTACGAAACTAACAAAAAACCTTAAATGTTCAGCCTATTGTTTGTAAAACTAGAATCTAAAGCACACAAAAACAATTCAAAAAGTTCAAACAAAATGACAACAAAAACTGGTCGGGTTGCCTCCCGGCTGGCGCAGGCTTAAAAGGTCCCGCACGACCTTTTGACTTCAATTATCTGGCTCATCAGGATTGTTGAAGTAGAGAACTTCAACTCTGTCACCCAAGTCATTTGCCTCATGGTAATGCTTCATATATTGCCCCTTGACTTTAAACCTGTTGCCCTTGGAAGTTTCTAATTCAACGGACCAAAATTTGGTGACAGCAGTCACTGTAAAAAGGCCACTCCACCTGGACTTCAGCTTACCAGGAAACAAGCGCAGTCGGGCATTAAACAGCAACACTTTATGCCCGACATGAAATTCTCTAGGTATGATCCGTTTGTCATGCCATCTCTTTGTTTTCTCTTTATAAATGCGCGAGCTATCATAGGCATTTAGCCTAAACTCTTCCAGCTCATCTAGCTGCAATAAACGATTCTGGCCGCATAACTTAGGATCATAGTTTAATTCACGAATAGCCCACCAAGCCTTACACTCTAACTCAACAGGTGAATGACCGGACTTCCCATAAACCAACCGATATGGTGATGCACCAATCGGTGTTTTAAATGCAGTCAGATAAGCCCATAATGTGTCATCTAATTTAAGAATCCAATCCTTCCGTGATTTAGAAACTGCCTTAGCCAAAATCTCTTTTAGTTCCCTATTAGAGACTTCAACCTGTCCACTAGTTTGGGGATGATACCCCAAACCACGACGATGTTGGACACCGACTTTAGACAATATAGAAGTAAGTTTCTTTTCTTTAAAATGCATTCCCCATGACTAATGACGACCCTATGGACACCAAATCGGGGAATAATAATCTTTTTAAACACCTTAATCATAGTCTTGACATCACAATTAGGTGAAGCAATGGCCTCCACCCATTTAGACACATAATCTACTGCTACCAAAATATACTTGTTACCTTTACTAGATGGGAATGGTCCTTGGAAATCAATGCCCTAGACATCAAAATACTCGACCTCTAGAATGCCATTTTGTGGCATCTCATGTCTCTTAGATATATTCCCATAGCGTTGGCAAGCATCACAAGCTGAAACAAACACTTTAGCATCGGCAAATAAAGTAGGCCAGTAAAAACCAGATTGAAGTACCTTAGTCACGGTTCGTGATGGACCGTGGTGACCACCATAAGAGGATGAATGAGAGCCTTCTAAGATTGTCTTAGTCTCCCACTGCGGAATACACCGTCTGTAGAGATCGTCTGCACACTCCTTAATAAATAAGGATGATCCCAGAAGTACTGCCTGGCATTATAAATAAAACGCTTCCTCTGTTGATAAGAAAGATCGGGTGGCAGCTCGCCACTAACAACATCGTTAGCCAAATCTGCATACCATGGATCATGGTTAGTGGTGGACAAAATAGGAAATAGGAAATCATCGGGAAAAGAATCGTCAATAGGTAAGGAATCCTCTTCCTCCTACTGTGATAATCAGGACAGATGATCAGCTACTACATTCTCTGCACCCGTCTTATCCTTGATCTACAGATCAAATTCCTAGAGAAGAAGTATCCATCTCAACAGTCGTGGTTTAGCTTCCTTCTTAGCAAGAAGGTGTCTCAGCGCTGCATGGTCAGTAAAAACAGTGACTTCTGACCCTATCAAATAAGAACGAAATTTCTCCAGCGCATAAACCACACCTAACAGCTCCGTCTCAGTAGTGGTGTACTTCACTTAAGCCTCATCCAGAGTTTGGCTCGCGTAGTAGATTACACTCAAATATTTGTCTTTCCGCTGGCCTAACACCGCTCCTAGTGCATACTCACTAGCATCGCACATAATTTCAAACGGCATCTCCCAGTTGGGACGCTGGATAATCGGTGCTGAAATCAAGGCCTGCTTCAACCTGTTCAAAGCAAAAAGACACTCATTAGTAAATGCAAAGCAGGCATCCTTAAGCAACAGCTGTGTAAGAGGTTTAGCAATTTTTGAAAAATCCTTAATGAACCGGCAATAAAAGCCGGCATGACCAAGGAAACTCCTCACTCCTTTAATATTAACAGGAGGAGGTAATTGCTGAATCACTTGCACCTTTGCTTTATTAACCTTGATGCCCCTATCAGAAACTAAGTGCCCTAAGACAACTCCCTCATTGACCATAAAGTGGCACTTCTACCAGTTAAGGAAAAGATTAACCTTAATGCAGCGCTGCAACACTTTATCAAGGTTAGACAGACAATTATCAAAATCACTTCCATAGACGCTAAAATCGTCCATAAAGACCTCCATAATAGACTCAATATACTCAGAAAATATCCCCATCATGCACCTTTGAAAGGTGGCAGGGGCATTACATAAACTAAAAGGCATTCTACGATAAGCAAAAACACCTTGAGGACAAGTAAAAGTAGACGTTTCCTGATCATCTGGATGAATGGGGATCTGAAAGAACCCTAAATATCCATATAAATAACATAAAACCTTATGAGAAGCTAACCTTTCTACCATCTGATCGATAAAAGGAAGGGGAAAGTGATCTTTTTTTGTGGCGGCATTTAGATGTTTGTAGTCTATGCACATCCGCCAACCAGTTACTACTCTAGTGGGTATTAATTCGTTTTTATCATTCTTCACCATAGTAGTCCCTCCTTTCTTAGGGACTACCTGAACTGGACTCACCCATTTAGAATGACCAACAGAGTAGATAATACATGCATCGAGCAGCTTCATTACCTCAGCCATCACAACATCCTGCATCTTCTGATTCAACCTGCGCTGACCCTGTCTGCAAGGCTTGTGATCTTCCTCTAGCTCAATTCTATGCATACAAATATCAGGACTGATACCCTTAATGTCATCTAATGTATAACCTGTTGCCTCCCTGTTTTTCTTAAGAACGGCTAACAAAGCAGGAAGCTAATCATCATCCAATTTAGCACTAACAATGACTGGATATTACTCTGTATCATCTAAAAATGCATATTTAAGATGAGAAGGAAGAGGCTTACACTCAGGTGTAGATACCCAGTATCTGCTGAGACTCCAACAAAAACCCGATGATTATCGGACTATAACGTGCTTTGGAATCGCGGCGTTTGATCGATAGTTTGTGTACAACTTTACGTCGGAAGACTTAAAACGATTTCGAAAATAAAACATTTCAAAAATACCTGGAGTGTTTAATGCACGACGACGGGGTCGCAATGATGTTGGAATATGTGTCCTCCGACAATAATGCGATCACGACTGTTGATCATGATGATCACATGTTTAAGTCTCATTAAAATGAATACAATTGGGAAGTAATATTGTTACTGTCAACTGGTCAACATATATCGGTAATGATTGGCTGACTAGAGTTTGACATTACTGTCGTGTGACGGTGGTGATCACTTGACCCCCTAGGTCATACCTAAACGGCAATACTCTTAATTGATTATTTAATTAATCGTATAATGTTGCGAGTTAATTAAATTACTTGAAAATTGACGGACGATTTTGGAAGTAAAATTTACGTATCATATTGAAATGTGATTAAATAAGATACGATCTGAGTAATTGAATTGTATCATTACTCGGATGAAATAATTGTTTAATGTAACAATTAAATTGAATGAAATTTTATAAATACAATCAGTTATAATTTATAAATGGTAAAATTTTTGGCACAAGTAATTATGAAATTACTAAGTCGATTTTTGTATGTTGATACGTGCCTAATGTACGGTCTTTTTGGCCTATTTCAGCACGTATTTCCATGCATTTATATACTGTTTTTATAGTATTTTGCCCCGAATTGGCTACTTTGTTGTATTTTGTCCTTTTTGTAGGCATGATCGCAAAAGTAGCGGAACCATGCTCTTTTCTGCCCTTTTGCATGCATTTAGAGGAGACGGGACCATCCCAGAGTGAGATGTTGCACTTAGAAGTGTCGTTGCACGCTTTACGAGGCATTTTGGTGAAGACGTGAGTCAATTGAAGACCCGTGGGTCTATCGAGCTGTTTGGTGGTCTATCGAGTGATTCCTAAGCTTCCCAAGACTCGATCGAGCTACTGCTTACTCGATCGAGTGATCCACACATGACCAGTCCTCGATCGAGTTCCCTGAAGGTCGATCGAGGAGTTTTCCCTGAGCTGATGGTCGATCGAGTAGTCTAATCTACTCGATCGAGAGACCTTTGACTTCGTGGGCTTAATCAGTCCGTGTTTTAGTATTTCCGCATAAACACTTAGACTTTTCCTATTTAACCGAGGATTACTAGGTTAATTAGGCATCACTTTTTACTCGGAGACTATCTCTTTTACTATCATTTTCATATTAGAAAAACCTCATCATTTACTTTTTACGTTGCTTTCACTTTGGGGATTATTGCACTCGGATTTCGTCGTTCTTTACGCCGGATTGCTTAGATTGTAATCTCCTCCTTCTCTTAATAATAATTAACCCTTTGTTGCTCTTAATTCTTGTTTTATGTTATCATTATTTCTCGCCCTAATTTCTGTTATTGCGCTTTATAATTATTATTTCGTTATGTCTTCTGCTGGAATATTATGTGCTGTTAGATCAGTTATGAATATGAGTAGCTAATTCTCCTTCATGTTGGGATTAGGGGATCTACGGTAGGATGATAGCGATGTAGTAAATGAATTAGACGATTTGATTAAAGAGACTCTGTCACTATAGCAATATAACTGTAATTATCGACCTAGTTGAGTGCACGCTTCTATGTCACCTATTAAATCAAGCTACAATTAACCCTGGATCGAAAGATTGGACTAAATAGGCCTGCTATAAACAGTAGACTACCCTAATGAGGACGAAAGTTAAGTTAGTGGTATTTTAGGGTGGGAAGTGGACCGAAAGGACCTTCTAATATCCGTCTCACAATTAGTTCGTCTGAGTCATTTACTGCTAAGTTGTTGAACTACCGTAGTGAACCGAGTTCCCGACATGCTTCTCTCTTATTGATAGTTTAATTCATTTTCCTCGCTTATCTCGCTTTCCTCTTTATTTCTCTTCTTTTAACTCCGTAGTTTAGAACCAAAAATTCAATCAACCCCTTTGTTACCATAGGATTAGAGATAGACAAAAGTAGTTGCGTTACCTCCCGAGGATTCGATACTCGACTGCCTCTACTACATATTTAGTTGAGACCGTTAGGTTTTATTTTTGACAGGTCAACGACAGGCGTGTCAAATTTTGGCGCCGTTGCCGGGGAGGCAATTGTTCCAATTACTAGCTGTTTTTATTTTTAATTCTTCTTTTAGTTTAAGGAACATCGTTCCTTAGACTATTCTCATATCTTGCTTGTAGTTTCGTCTTTATGCGCAGTCGCAAGGTGGTCCACTGCTACCTTTTGATCCCGAGATTGAGAGATCCTGTCGCGCAAAGAGGAGACTATTTCGAGAGCAACAAGAAGAGGAAGAGCCCAGTTCTCGCGGCAATTTTTACGAGAACGAGCTTTTCAAGACAACCCGCCGTCTTCTCCAGCTTTCCGACTATTCACTTGAGTCTATCACTTTTCCGTAAGTACCGAAATGGCCGAGGAAGCATCCATTGCTAGTCACTCCGAGCCCACACCGACAATCTTTATAAGGGGTTCGAATCGGGAGATGCCGAAAGTTCGAACCGAAGCCCTCTTACATCGCATGGTAGAGAAAAATCAGTTCGGGAGTCTGCGAAAGAAGATGCAACAAAGATATGGAGACCTTCATCGACTCATCGCTGCTCCATACCTCCTCCCGCCGGTGTGACAAATGATCGATCAAAGAAACTATGTTCATCTTCTCACTCTGCGATGCTGCAAGGGAGTGGTACAGGGATTTGGACAAAGCTGTTCACGGCATAACAGATTGGAATTCGCTAGCACTGGCGTTTTATAAGAAGTATTTCTCTGCTTCGAGGACCATAGCCATCAGAGCTCAGATAACCAGTTTCAAACAAGGGCCCGACGAGAATTTCCATGAGGCATGGCTTCGTTTTAAGAAACTAGTGCGAACCATACCGCACCACGGTTTCGAGAAATGGAGTCTATGTAACCATTTCTACAATGGTTTATATGATGATCAGAGAGCTATTCTAGATGCGGCAGCTAACGGTCGATTTTCTGACAATTTGGGGCCGACGAAAGGATGGAAAATCATTGACGATTTGGCCACTCACAGGGCCGAATACGGGAATTCGAGGGGAAACCAAAGGAGAGCTGCTGAGTCGTCTTCAGTGGCTGCATTAGAAGCCCTTACTGCTAGGTTCGATAAGTATGAGCTAGGGGGAGCTTTCAAGCCAGGGATGTACCAGGTTAATGCTATGACAGACGGTCCCTTCGTCTGTACGAGGTGCGGGGCAGAAGGACATGTCTCTGATTTTTGTCCCAGTCCTTATGAGCAATGCGCTGCCTTCCAACATTACAGGCAAAACAACGCTCAATATGAGCCGAATATCCACCCCAATTTGAGGTGGAGTAATCAGAGCAATGTGCTTAACCCCACCGCTCCTCCGAACCAGCAGCAGCAGCCTTATATGCCGCCACATCAGAAGCAACAAGGCTATCAGAAGCCTCCGTCCTTTAACCCACCTAGCCACGGTTCATCTTCAAGTGGAGTGAGTGAAATGGGCGAGTTGAAGTCTATGATACAAGCCTTTACAAAGCAAACATGCGAGTGATCAACAAAGAAGCACAAGTGATCAACAGAGAGACGCGACCATAAAGGCACTTGAGACTCAAGTTGCCCAACTCGCCGCGAATCAATCCTCGAGGAAGCCAGGTCATTTACCGACTCAAAATGACAAGAACCCAAATGAGACGGTACATTTGATAGAGTTGAGAAGCGGTCGTTCTTATGAAGGACCAGAAATGACGAAATCGGACTGAAGTCAGCAGAATCGATAATGAACAATGTGTTCTCGTTAAGAGAAAGGGACTCACGACGAAGCGATTTACTCGATTGATCAAGTCCGTGTGAACCAGTTCGATCGAGTGGAAATGGTGAAGATCTTGGTCGATCGAGTAGTCACTCTACTCGATCGAGTGACCTGGAAGCTGAAGAAGGTCGATCGAGGGGGGCTGTTGCTCGATCGACTGAGGTTGCTGAAGAAACAGCTCGATCGAGTGGACACATTGCTCGATCGAGTGATATAACTGACGGGAAGCTTATTCGAGAGCCTGCTAGTGCTCGTTTAAGCGATGAATTACCAGAAAGGCCTCGTTCGAGAGGTAAGAAGCGCCCAAAGGACACCGAACTTGCGCCGGAAGACACTTTGGAGGCGAGAAATAAGGGACTTGAGATTCCAATTACTGTTCCCTTCCCGAGGCGGCTGCAGAATACCAAGATTAATCAACAGTTCAGCAAATTTGTTGAGCTTTTGAAGAGTCTGGAGGTTTCCGTGCCGTTCACTGAATTGCTTATGAAGGTACCCTCTTATTTACGATTTATGAAAGATATTTTAGCACGTAAGAGGACCATTAATGATAATGAGACTGTAGCTTTGACCGAGATGGGGTCAGCCCTGTCTCAAAATAAGCTACCTCTTAAGCAATCAGACCTGGGTAGTTTTTCGATCCCTTGTCACATAGGAATGAATTTGATTGATAATGCGCTATGCGATTTAGGCGCTAGCGTAAGTGTTCTACCTTTGTCTCTAGCTAAGAGACTTGGTGTGACCAAACTGAGTTGCACCAATATGACTGTCCAGATGGCCGACCGTAGTCTATCACGGCCACTAGGTGTAGCGGAAGACGTACCTGTTAGGATCGGGAAGTTCTTTATTCCCGTTGACTTTGTCGTCCTAGATATCCCCGAAGATGTGCATACCCCTATCATTTTAGGGAGACCATTTTTGTCCACCGCCCGTGCAAAGTGATAGATGTCGGGGAAGACTTTGACCTTCCGGTAGGGGATGAGGAGCCGACCTTCCATCACCCAAGTTCGGGGGCTCCCATGCAGTCTCGGCCTTGCAATGCCCTCTCTTCTCGTGACCCCATTATTGACACTCCACCCCGGAGAACATTGCTATTGCTTTGCTAACCCTCCGCCTCATACGAGAGCAAAAAGGAGGAAGATCCGTCTGTTTCCCCTACCGCAGTGCTGCAGATGAAGGCAAGAAAGGAGCTGTCAAAGGACGTGGTAAGACCATTATCAATCAACCTGGAGCAAAGGATGCCAAGGAAGATGACAGAGGGGCGAGAACAAAGGCAGTTCGGACCTACATAGATCAGAATTATGTTCCTCCTCCTCTCAGAAATTCAAGATCGTGGAAGTCAAAGAGGACGGTCAGCATCGCTGAAGTGACGTCCTCCAGTCAGAAGCCCACGAAGGGGCTACTGACAGATGACGGGAATTAAACGGGGAAATGCCCCGTGTAACAAATTGTAACAAATTTTTGGGCTGAATTTCTTTTGAATTTATTTTATTTATTACGTTTTTAATTAGGACAATTAGTTAGACAATTAGTTAGACAATTACGTTTTTAATTATAGACTGTATTTCTGCATATTTGGTATTTTGGGATTTGTTTTACGCAGGTTTGGGGAAATGCACGCATTTCGAGGAAGAAAAGATGGTTCGATCGAGTCTGCTGGTTACTCGATCGAGGAAGGCCACAACAGAACAGCTCGATCGAGAGGTTGGTTACTCGATCGAGTAAGGAGACATCAACAAGTCCTCGATCGAGTGACTTAAAATCACTCGATCGAGTGGATTGAACAGGGACCGAGGGAGTTTTCTATCTTAAACTCTTTAATTCCCTAATCTTATTTCATTTCATTTATAATTTCCCTCTAACTTCCTCCCCTAATTGCGATTGATTTCCCCCAAATCCCCATCTCTTGCCCAAAAATCACCAAATCAAACACCTACATTCTCTTGCTAGTTAATTAATCTTCCATAACCCCTTAATTTCCCCCTCTTTTGTGCTCGTTTTTACGGTTTTCAAAGGGGATTAGGGTTTGCGGTTTTGTCGATCAAATTTCCGCCATTGTTGCTTGTTGTTTGGAGTTTAATTGCTACATTGTAGGTCAATCATCATCAAGTAAGTGTCCATTCAACCTCCTTGCATTTTATCTTCAATTTTTTTGAATTTTTATGAGGTGATTTGAATTAGGGCTCGAAAATTCCATGTACAGTCGACTTGTTTCGATTTTATTGTGTTTATTTGCCCTTGCTTCGCTTATTGATGATGTTCTCGCAGTTCCTCACTGTTTTTGCGAGTTAAATTCGAATTTTTTGCGCGATTTCCGCAACTAGGGTCCCTGTAAGTCGAATTCATCGACTGTCCGACGGTTTTTCTATTGCATTGCTTGCATAACTGCAGCTCTTGACTGCCTTTTGCTGCTGTTATCTGTTTCCCGTCCCCTATTGCCATTACTTGATGTAAATTATTGGGAAGTCTCGCACTGTGAGTGGTTATTTCCGACTGCTAGGAGCCTTATATGCTCTCTCGTGTGGCTTCCATGTTGTTTTAGCCCTTTTTGCAGTCACTGCTTATCATCTATTCATCACTCACATGCTGTTTTTCGAAAATTTTTGAGGAATTGTTTGGTTTTGTATTCTGGAAGTCGAATTTTCGACTATTAGGGCTGCTCTGTTGCTGTCACATGTTGGTTAGCGGGTTGTTTTAACCACGGTTAGCAGCATCGTCTCTTATTCATGCCCTTTGACACTTCGCAGGATGGACGCAAGTTCCCTGTCTTCTACCAGCACGTCCTCCAGCTCTTCTGTGGGTGAGCAAGTGGCCCCTGTTGCTGCCACTAGCCCTACCTTGGTCACCACTGCAGCACCTGTTTTACTTGTCTCAGCTGCAGGGACAGTTTACGGCGCACCTAGCTCAGCCGGGAGCTCAGTTCAGGCCTCACAGGCCATCACCACTACCAGGCTTTTCTCTTTGCTGGACTGTGGACGGACACCCCGTTTCCAGCAGCCTGGTATGCTGCCACCGAGACTACACCAGCAGGCTAGCCAGCTAGCCCTCACTTCCACCCGTCGAGGTCGTTGTTACGGAGAGGGCGCTCACACACTGTGCATCGAAGATGCCTTCGGACGTTTCACTTCGAGGCTCACCGGAACCGGTTAGTCGCTTTACTTCATTGCCCCTCTCCTCCACCCGTTTCCTTGCACGAGCCGACTTAGAGACCTTAGGCATCTATGAGGAGGTCTCTGTAGTTTATTGAACGGGACGGGTATGTCGGGTCCCTGATTACCATGCAGAGGCTACCATTCGTACCCTTACGTTGTGTTCTTTAGCTCCTATTCCTTTGACACCGACACCTACCAGGCTGACCACTCCAGTACCTGCATTCACTTCCGACTCCGTAATGAGTCACATCACTGGACCTTGGCCAAGTTTGGGGAGGTTTTGGGACTAGTTAGTGATGGTCCCACTCGCCCCACCTAGAGAGCCCCTTCACTACTCCTGGCTGCTCTCTCTCACACTCCCTTCCAGACACGGAAGGGAGCTCATGTGCATCTACCGCGCCCCGTTACTACTTGCGTCTCGCTAGCAGAGACCATCTTTGGGCGCCCGAGCCCAATAACGTTACCAACACCGAGCTAGCCATTCTCGCGGGTACCTCAACATTGACTACGGTACCCCGTTTGTTCTGAACATTGCCTTTCTGGTAGCTCAGCATTGGAACGGTATTGGGACTCGGGTTAAGACCGCAGTTGTCTGCGGCGGGCTGGTGACTAGGATTGCCCGCCACCTTTACCCTACTGACCCTTCACTCACTGCACCCGAGGAGGTGGCTTACCTTGACCTGGATGCCATGGCTACCTTGACCTGGTTTCCCAGGGCGAAGGGGAGCGCGAGGACGTGGAAGATCTGTAGTTCCACGTCTGTTACCTTGCCGTGCTCTACCCTTCCCCCACTTTTACCGCTCCCTACTGCTGATGAGGGAGCGAGGCCACCTCCACCTACCTACCACCTTACCTTCACCCCTCCCTCTTCTTCTACGAAGAAGAGGAAGCGCGAGGCCGGAGCATCTTCTAGCTCCCGTGCTCGCACTCGTGCCCAGCCGGACCGACACCCACGCCTCGCCCGCACCCACACCCACTCAGTCTCACACTCCACCTCCACTTGACCCTCCTTCTGGTTCGGTTTTCCCGGCCAATTTCGTTTGCCCTCCTGCTTTAGAGGCGCCCGCGGTCACAGACCAAGGGCGTCGTGATGCCTTGCCTCCGGAGTTGTGCAGGTACCTTACTGAGATGAGACGGGATATGGCTTTAGCCGTATTCCCTCTCTACGAGTTCCACATCCGGGCCCGGCGACCGATTCCAGAGGGGTGGCCGCATCCTTCCTTCTACCGATACCCAACGGTCGGGTACCCTCCACTATCCTCTGACTCAGATGAGGAGAAGGAGGAGACAGCGGTAGAACGAGAGGTGCGGTTACGGGCAGAGCAGGCGGCGGCGAGAGCTGCCAGAGAGGAGGCGAGTGACCCTCCGTTCGTACCCGGTCCGAATGATCAGCCTGGAGATGATGATGACTGAGTCTCCCCCTTGTTGTTGCTGGTTTGGGGAGACCGTTTTGTTGAGTCTGAGTACCTGAGAGACAGCGGTGCCGACGACGAGTAGCTACTGGTCTACTCACTTCCCGCTTTACGGCTGGTTTGGGGAAGTTCGTGTTTTGTATGTTCTCTCACTCTTTTTATTTTTCGTCTCCTTTATTTTTCTTTTTATTGGTTGTATACTCCCATCCCCCATATTACTGCTGGTGTATGCTGGAGGACAACGAGGGCGTTGTCCGTTTTGGTTTGGGGAGGGTATTGCATCCTTTTGAGTCTGCATCTGCATTTGTTTTGCATTCACGTTTAATTTTTCAGTTTGCATTTGTTGTTTATTTTCATTAAAAATCAAAAAATCCAAAAAAATAGAAAAATTCAAAAATTCAAAAATTTCACGTTTATTTTTGCATTTAGGTTGAGTCGGAACGGTAGATTCCCGTGATGATATTGCCCTTAACTTGTCAATTCACTTGAGCCTTGCACTTTATTGATGGTTTTTAGCTTTGTCATACGCATAGTCTACGAATTTCTGTTCAAATAATAGCTGACTGTTTAGACTTGACCTGATAAACTGGCAAACTACTTAAAAATTCTGAGTTTTTAGAGCCAATAACTGGTGACATTCATGACCAGTTCATTAGGAATTTTGAGTAGTACTCCTTGCATAGCATGTTCGTCTCTTTTGCACATTTATGACATTCAATTTCTCGTCAAATGCACACATTCGGGTCTGCGGTTGGTGTCACATGCAGGGAGGGTCTTGCAAATTTCCCTTTCTTCACTTTTTACACCCATTTAGCTCCACATTGACCAAAACTTGCCTTTTTGACCCATTAGCCACATTCCAAACTAAGCCTGCCTAGTCAAGCTAGTTAGTCTGTCCTATTGTGGTATGTTTTCAGTTGCAGTTTGGTCCGTAATTCCCGTTTGGAGTTGGTGTTTGAATTAAGGAAGGAGGAAGGAAAAAGAAAAAAAAAATGTTCAAAAAAAAAAAAGAGAAAAACGTGAAAGAAGAGAAAGAAAAAAAAAAGGAAGAAAAAAGAAAAAGAAAATGAAAAAAGCTGTGATTCAAGAAAAAAAGAGAGATAGATTGTGAAAAATATTGGACCCTCTTGTCAGAGTTGAGAAGATGTTCGAAGATGTACAATCGACAAGAGGGTTGGTTGGTTGTTAATTGTCTCAGACGGTGTTTAAAAAAGAGAACTTTGTGACCGTCTGACTCCTCCACTCTTATTTTACATTTTTTGAGGAGATTGTGTTTCCAGTCTAGTGAGTTTTGTGCCAAGTGAAGGGCACCCGTGTTTAGTCTTTCAGACAGTTGAGATCCGGATGGTTTATTATGGTCCTGTTAGGAACTAGCTTGACGCTTTTACCTCCACATTTCCATAACTTGTTTAGCCTTTTCTCACCTGAACCTCACTATTCCCATATTATTTGCAAACCCTCGGCTGTGACGGACATTATTGGTTGGAGTGTGTGCATTAGTACTTGAATTGTCTTTCATTTTTGTTGCATGCATGCTATGTAGGTCGCAGTTAGGTGAGTGACTGTTTTTCTTCTCTCTTTTACATACAACATTTGCCCTTTGCTTCATGAGAGAAGAGTGACCACGTGAGAGTCCGGTTTTGTTGGTCTTGCAAGGTCGATAGGTCAGCTTTATTTTTGAACAAATGTATAATTCGTTTGCGTATTGACTGTCTAGCTTTAATTGTTGATTTTGTCGCATTAAAGTGGTTCAAGTGGACAAGTTAGGCTAGCTCTGAGTTATCATTTCCGTTCCATTAGTTTAGTTTTGAGTTTACTCGAGGGCGAGTAAAGGTTTGGTTTGGGGAGATTTGATACGTGCCTAATGTACGGTCTTTTTGGCCTATTTCAGCACGTATTTCCATGCATTTATATACTGTTTTTATAGTATTTTGCCCCGAATTGGCTACTTTGTTGTATTTTGTCCTTTTTGTAGGCATGATCGCAAAAGTAGCGGAACCATGCTCTTTTCTGCCCTTTTGCATGCATTTAGAGGAGACGGGACCATCCCAGAGTGAGATGTTGCACTTAGAAGTGTCGTTGCACGCTTTACGAGGCATTTTGGTGAAGACGTGAGCTGAATTGAAGACCCAGGTGGTCTATCGAGCTGTTTGGTGGTCTATCGAGTGATTCCTAAGCTTCCCAAGACTCGATCGAGCTACTGCTTACTCGATCGAGTGATCCACACATGACCAGTCCTCGATCGAGTTCCCCGAAAGGTCGATCGAGGAGTTTTCCCGAAGCTGATGGTCGATCGAGTAGTCTAATCTACTCGATCGAGAGACCTTTGACTTCGTGGGCTTAATCAGTCCGTGTTTTAGTATTTCCGCATAAACACTTAGACTTTTCCTATTTAACCGAGGATTACTAGGTTAATTAGGCATCACTTTTTACTCGGAGACTATCTCTTTTACTATCATTTTCATATTAGAAAAACCTCATCACATTACTTTTACGTTGCTTTCACTTTGGGGATTATTGCACTCGGATTTCGTCGTTCTTTACGCCGGATTGCTTAGATTGTAATCTCCTCCTTCTCTTAATAATAATTAACCCTTTGTTGCTCTTAATTCTTGTTTTATGTTATCATTATTTCTCGCCCTAATTTCTGTTATTGCGCTTTATAATTATTATTTCGTTATGTCTTCTGCTGGAATATTATGTGCTGTTAGATCAGTTATGAATATGAGTAGCTAATTCTCCTTCATGTTGGGATTAGGGGATCTACGGTAGGATGATAGCGATGTAGTAAATGAATTAGACGATTTGATTAAAGAGACTCTGTCACTATAGCAATATAACTGTAATTATCGACCTAGTTGAGTGCACGCTTCTATGTCACCTATTAAACTGGCTACAATTAACCCTGGATCGAAAGATTGGATTAAATAGGCCTGCTATAAACAGTAGACTACCCTAATGAGGACGAAAGTTAAGTTAGTGGTATTTTAGGGTGGGAAGTGGACCGAAAGGACCTTCTAATATCCGTCTCACAATTAGTTCGTCTGAGTCATTTACTGCTAAGTTGTTGAACTACCGTAGTGAACCGAGTTCCCGACATGCTTCTCTCTTATTGATAGTTTAATTCATTTTCCTGCTTATCTGCTTTCCTCTTTATTTCTCTTCTTTTAACTCCGTAGTTTAGAACCAAAAATTCAATCAACCCCCTTTGTTACCATAGGATTAGAGATAGACAGCTGTAGTTGCGTTACCTCCCTGAGGATTCGATACTCGACTGCCTCTACTACATATTTAGTTGAGACCGTTAGGTTTTATTTTTGACAGGTCAACGACAGGCGTGTCATATGTGACGTATTTTACTAATACGTTGATTTTTAATATGTTAAAAATGCATAACAAATATATATGTGACATGTGACATGTAACATATAGACAATTGACAAAAATAATATGGAATCCATATTATTAAGTGGGCCGAAAATTAGAGGGTTGTTGAGCTAATTATATGTTGATTGTAATTAGTGGAAGGCATGATGATTGCACTAGTGACTAGCCATGCAAGCCTATTGTTCATTGTGAAGAACAATTTTTCCATGCATTGGCTCCCCTAAAGCTCTCCTCTTACACGGTTTTGGGGAAGAAAAACCATCATTGTTTTTCTATAATTTTTACCTAATAATATACTAAGTGTAGTGTATTATTCATTCATTCAATCCATCATCCAAAATACAATTTTAGAGAGAATAAAAATCCTCCTCTCTTTCTCTCTAAAAACCGAAATATTCAAAGTGTTAAAAATATTTTGGTTCAATTTTCTACTTAATTAATATTATACTAGTATTTGTAATATTAATTAAATTAAGAAGAAAGCCTTGGGTATAAATCTTAGGGAGAGATCTTATACTTAGATCTTGTTCATCCATAAGGGAAAGCTCAAGATCAAAAGAGAAAGGTGATCTCTTTTGTGCCCTAATAACCGAAAATCATCATTGTAAGGACATGATTTCTCCTCTATTTTATTATTGTTTGCATGCATAAAATCCGTTTTAATTTTATGACAAATTATTTTAGACATATATGAGTATGTTAGTATGTATATGAATCTACATTTCCTTCAATCGGTATCAAGAGCCACGGTTGTTTGCATGCAAATTGGTTAAAAGTTTTTCCGAGTTATAAGAATAACAAATAAAACTTGTAAAATTTGTGTTATTATGAGATATCACGAAATTAATCCATGCATGTTAATATTTCTGGTCCTAAAATGTTTTAGGATATTTTGGTTAATTTTTCGGATTTTTATTGTTCATAATTTACAATAATGGCATTTAAATGTGATTTTATGAGTAAAAATGTCATTTTTGGTCTAAAATTAGCTATACATCGAATTTTCACTTGGCTTTTGGATATGTTGTCACATATATTATTTTGACATAACCTGTAAATTTTCATAATTTTTGTACTTGTTATGCTCGAAAAATGAATTTTTCATTATTAAATTCGGATTTAGGTGAAAAAATAGGTTAATATGAGTTAAATTTCGAATCTGATCATAGAAAATTAATATGTTGTCACATGCAATTTTACAAGATGTGTGTAAAATAATTGGCTATAAAGAAGTCTTTTTGCATGATTTATGAATTTTTGAAGAAAAATAGCATAAATAGTGACATTATTAGTGGAAAATTAATAAAACATAATCTATGACTTAGGAAAAACTTCTAATGTTGCATTTTATTATATTTTTCAGATCTAATATTGAAAAGTTAATGAAAATAATTTTTCCATGTTTTTATGATTATTTTATTAAAATCGATAAACCGCAACATTGTTTTTCCGGAAAATTTTTGAAATTTTTAACCTAAGATTTTGAACATTATGAGTGTCATGGAATTTTTCCAGAATGTTCATGAGTTTAACTTTCAAATTTTGAATTTATTTGTAATTTTGTGATTTATTTGAAGTTTAATAGCTTATTTTTGTAATTTTTGGTCCATTTATGAACAATTTTATAAAATATGGGTTAATTATGGTCAAATTATTAGTGAAGACTAAATTTTGAGTCCTAAGAGGTTAGGGTAATTAACTTATGCATAAATATGAGTTTATGTATTTTTGTGATTATAAAATGTTGAAATCACGCAAATCCGTAAAAACTGAGTAATATATGATATTGGCTAATTAAAAGGCGATTTAGCATAAAAAATTGAGCATGTTCATACATATTATAATGCTGCATTTTCTTTAAGATTGTCATAATTTTAATTTATGTAATTTTTGAATTATGTAATTTTACTTAGTATGGCCTTAGATTTTAATTGGTATTTCCCGAAATGTATGGGAATATCGATTCGGTTGTAATTTTATTGTGATCTCGTATCACCGTTTTGTAATTTAATAGATTTATTTTATTTTAGTTACAAATGTATAAAAGGAAATTATGTAATTTTATTCATTCCGGAGTTCCCAAAGACGGATTTCTTCAAGAATGGCGATACATAAAGACGGTGTTAACCTCGAGATGCGTGCCACAACCGAAGTTCAAGGGACCAATGGAGTTGGTTTCCGAATATGTAATAGTTAAATAGTTTTTCTATTTTAGGAAAGGCCATACTAGGATTTATTTATCTTTATGCTTGCATTTTATTTTATGTCACATGCATCGCTAAATCGCCATAACTAAACATGCATTGTCTTATCGAGTTTATCGACCGTGTCAATTAGAATTATCGTAGTTCACCGCTTTAGTTCACTTAAAACGTGATAGATAATAAATTGACATGACCTCTCGCTAAAACAATTAATTGAGACATAGCCTTACCAAATAGTAGAAATCATGAAAACCTATTTCGCGAGGGAGTGCACTCGGCTACCCCGGGGTACAAACCTTGTTACGTAGGGGAAGTGGGTGATAAATGTCTAATCCACCGAATTCATGTTGATGAGGGTTTCATCGGCTACCCCGTGCCTAAGTTAATGTGGGTTTGGATAATGGACACATTTATTCGAAATTTGGATTGAACTCAACAAAAGTAATCGATGAGGGTTTCATCGGCTACCCCGTGCCCTTGTTGATGTGTTTTGGGCTATAGATAAATATTAGAGTAATTTTATCGACCAAGAGTTCTAAAAG
Source organism: Silene latifolia (assembly GCF_048544455.1). Classification (NCBI taxonomy): domain Eukaryota; kingdom Viridiplantae; phylum Streptophyta; class Magnoliopsida; order Caryophyllales; family Caryophyllaceae; genus Silene; species Silene latifolia. Next base: position 33,767,478 of record NC_133536.1, read on the forward strand.
TAGAATCGATTAAAAGTTAATCCACCGAGTTGTATTGATAAAGGTTTCATCGGCTACCCCGTGCCTAAGTCGATATGAATTTGGGTCTTGGAATCATTTATCTAAATCATACATTTTTACGAGTATTATTAAAACGACAATTGTTTTACTCCTTATATTTTGTTTTGTAGACCACTTCTTTTTCATAACAAATGGCAACATCAACACCAACTCCTAATGCTACACCACTCGCTAGTTCGTCTTGGCTCCGATCCTTTATGGATCGATGTAAACTTGAAAAGAATGGGTCAAATTTATCCGAATGGGATGCCCAACTCAAATTAGCCGCCGAAGGTGACGACAAGCTTCGTTACCTTACCGAGGCCTCTCCACCCGAACCCTCCACTAGGTCCACCGCGGCCACTAGGAAAGCCTATGAGACTTACCAAAAGGAGTCCGCCGCAATGAAAAATGTCTTGATATTTGTGATGGAGGCGGACCTCCAAAGGAGAGCCTTCAAAATGGGCAATGCTAATGAGATTTACTCCAAACTTGTGACCATGTTTTCACAAACTCCGCGGATCGTCCAATATGAGGCGGCCGCGGCATTCTTTGATCTCGACTTCAAAGAGGGCCAAAAGGTTAGCCCTCATGTGCTCAAACTCATGGAGCTTGTCGAGACCTTGAAAATTCAAAAGGTTAAAATCCCCAAAGAACTCATCGTAGATAGGATTCTACACTCCTTGTCCAAAGTCAAGGCATATGTGCAAGACAAGGATGTGTCTCTTGAGGAGTTGCACAAGTTACTTGTGCAAGCCGAGAGGGACATGGGGTTAAATGTGAACCCTCCCAAGGATGTGCTTAACATAAGCACAAAGAGTAAGGGGAAGTTCAAGAAGAGTGGAAGAAAGGGTAAAAAGCAAGCTCCCACATTCACCAAAGCTAAGTCTTGTGAAGCTAGCACCTCCAAAGTCAAGAAGGGTCTTCTTGATAAATGCCATTATTGTAATGGCATGGGACATTGGAAAAGAAATTGTTCCAAATACCTTGGTGATATCAAAGCTGGAAAGATCACTCCAGTAGGTAAATGACTAACCTTCTTTTATGTTTCTAATTCAACTATGGTATTATGATGCAAAGTTGTGTTAATGTATCTCCCTTTTTATTGTAAATAGGGCCTCCACCAAGCAAAGACAAAGGAAAAGAAAAGCAAGCATAAGAAACCATGGAGAAGCTAAGGATAGCTTTTATGGAGCTTTGTTTTTCATTGTCTTATTTTAAGTAATGTTTTGGATTTTTAGAACTTTAAGTTTCCATGTTTGACATGGAAAGGTATTTTGGATAATGGGTTGTATTTTGGATAAAAGTGACTTGGTTTGCAACCCAAGTCACCCGTTTTATCATTTATCCTTTTAATGTTCTAAAATTCATCTTTAAATGCTTGCATTTTGAAACATAAGATCATTCACTTAATGTGATCTAATAGACAAATATAATGACGGGTTTCATTATATGTCCACATGCTTAAGGCATGTGTATGATCATTTATAAAGTGATTTTGAGTCTATGAACTCTCTTAAAGGAATGTCAATCACCAAGAACTCATATGAAATCAATAACTATTAGTCAACCTATGAGGTAGTTCTCCTTATACTTCAACATCATTAATTTGTGTCTCATATGCTATCTTTGAATCTATAGTGTATTTATTCTAAAGATAGAGTGGGAGAAAAATGAGGACTCAACACACAAGGCAAGACAAAATTGTGTACTTGTGTATAAGAAGATCTACGCAAGAGAGAATGATTTGAGTGAAGGTATATTTATTTACATAGTATGCCAAATAGATGAGATCTATGGTCTCAAGTAAGTTCTATATGACTAATGAGACCACTTGAAGTACTCGAAAGAAATACTCTTAAGAATACTACGTGAGGACACCAAAAGTAAGTTTTGGAAGAAATGACTAATGTAAAGTCTTAACAAGTTTTTGACTAAGTTTATGAATATTTGACCAATAGTTTCAACCATGAGATTTACTTAAGAGCCTAAATAAATCATAGCAACATACTAGTTATGATCGAGTTGCAAGGATTGATATACCGATATCTTCAATAGCCAAAGTTTTAACCACGTAGATGTCATGCTTAACCTCACTATGAAATGGTTAAACCTCCTTCCAAAAGGGTATTTGCGAAGGATGTATTCTAAATATTGTTTATATTTAAAAATGACATTACTACACATCATTATGACATGAGTGTGTTGGAGATTTAAAATCTCTTTCCGTAAGGTTAAGATGAGACCACTTCAAAATAGGCATTTTGAAGGGATATGATGGGAACATATATGGTTTTATCCTAATAACTTGGCAATGCAATTCATATTTCAATTCTTGATAAATTTCGATTGAGAAGTCAATTTCGAAATGTGTAGAATTGAGTGGGAGTTAAGAAGATCTCATGTGAAGACATGGAATTTAGTGGGAGCTATCATCCTTTAAATGTTTACAAACTCATCACTCATTAAAGAATGACGAGCTAATACTTTCTTTCATAAAGAAACCTTTGAGTTTTCAATTCTGGATGAAAATGGACTATGATGAATCCAATTACATCAGGGATGTTGGATTAGTATTAAGAGATACACATCACATCAACATACACATAGGTTATTCATATGAATGAAAATGGAATTGCCATTAGCAGTCATGGTCGTCCATAGAACCCACGAACGGTTGATCTCATGATCATTAGTAACTAATGTTTCCGCCATTAGAATGATCATGTACATGTCCAATTATGAATCATATGCATAAGAGCATGATGATTGATTGGTGAGCCATAATGGAAACGTCATGAATTCTCAAGAAGAATCCGATGAGCAATTTCGGTGTTTAACGGAATACTCCATTATGTGATCAGAGGTTGCACATATTGTAGAAAATCCGAGCACATATGAGGATTTATGAGAATCCCAAATCTTTCAAGCCTAGAAAGAGAAATGAGAAGTTTTGGAAAGATGCTTGGTTGAATAAGAGGTTATTCAAAACAATCTTTCCTAGTAAAAGCTAGGACTTGTGAGAAGTGCTAGGCTAAATAATCTTGTCAATTGTTACAAGATTCTACAAAACATATACCTAGTGCATTGTGTGTGGATGGAATACTTGATCAGTACAAGTTGTATTATTCATCGCAAATTCGTTCGTTATGACATGATCGATAAGAAAGTTCTTTTCAAGTTAAAGAACCAAAACCAAGGTCAAGAACCTTGATGTGTACTTGGTAAGATTCATGCTATGAGAGAGAACATGAATGTGAAGGAAAATGCAAGTGTAAGAAGTTTGAACACATGGACACATGGGATGTTAAACTTCTATTGCAGTCTATGAGTGTTTACACTTATGATATACATCACAAGGTTGTAATATGATATTGACTACCCGAGTGTGATGTCGACATTTGTCGTTTGAGTTATTATTAACTCACTTTGTACATTGTTATATCCAAATGGGTTGTAGAGACAATTGAACCCCGTTAAAGTGAACATGGATTAACATTGTTTTTGCCCATAGTTACTTATATGAGGTGACGTCTCGAAGTGACTAGAATGTGATGCGATTGATGGCAAGTTCAAGTGCCATAGAGTCATGTGAGATGACTAGTCGATCACATAGGCAGATTGTTAGGAATTTTTTGTCGGGCCTAATGACCGCTTATAGAGTTCTGGCAAATTTATATAGCCTGGTCGTGGCGAGAGCTACTATAGTATTCAAAATGAGTCGATTCTTTTGACTAAAGGGTATTCACCTAAGATGGCACAGTTTCAGATTAACTTTTATTTGTGTTACTACGACCTTCGTAAATGGGGTCAAATGGGCATATTTTGGGTTATGATGGCTGTGGCTAGTCGAAGGGAATGAGTGCAATAGGAATTGTCCACCCCTAGTCCGGGTTATAACAATATCTCAGGGCCACTCGAGGAGTAATGAACTGGAAATGCGTGGCCACGCTCGGAAGGTATCCAAAGTGGATAAATCCGGTATATCAGTTATTCTCCAGATCGAGGAAACCACTCTCGATATGATCACTTGCAAGTACGACCTGAAAGACACCTTGCATTGAGTGGGAGATAGTAATAGGACAAGAGAATTGGTGACGCACACTTGTCGAGGACAAGTGGGAGATTGTTGGAATATGTGTCCTCCGATAATAATGCGATCACGACTGTTGATCATGATGATCACATGTTTAAGTCTCATTAAAATGAATACAATTGGGAAGTAATATTGTTACTCACAACCGGGTCAACATATATCGGTAATGATTGGCTGACTAGAGTTTGACATTACTGTCGTGTGACGGTGGTGATCAGTTGACCCCCTAGGTCATACCTAAAGGGCAATACTCTTAATTGATTATTTAATTAATCGTATAATGTTGCGAGTTAATTAAATTACTTGAAAATTGACGGACGATTTTGGAAGTAAAATTTACGTATCATATTGAAATGTGATTAAATAAGATACGGTCTAAGTAATTGAATTGTATCATTACTCGGATGAAATAATTGTTTAATGTAACAATTAAATTGAATGAATTGTTATAAATACAATCAGTTATAATTTATAAATGGTAAAATTTTTGGCACAAGTAATTATGAAATTACTAAGTCGATTTTTGTATGTGACGTATTTTACTAATACGTTGATTTTTAATATGTTAAAAATGCATAACAAATATATATGTGACATGTGACATGTAACATATAGACAATTGACAAAAATAATATGGAATCCATATTATTAAGTGGGCCGAAAATTAGAGGGTTGTTGAGCTAATTATATGTTGATTGTAATTAGTGGAAGGCATGATGATTGCACTAGTGACTAGCCATGCAAGCCTATTGTTCATTGTGAAGAACAATTTTTCCATGCATTGGCTCCCCTAAAGCTCTCCTCTTACACGGTTTTGGGGAAGAAAAACCATCATTGTTTTTCTATAATTTTTACCTAATAATATACTAAGTGTAGTGTATTATTCATTCATTCAATCCATCATCCAAAATACAATTTTAGAGAGAATAAAAATCCTCCTCTCTTTCTCTCTAAAAACCGAAATATTCAAAGTGTTAAAAATATTTTGGTTCAATTTTCTACTTGATTAATATTATACTAGTATTTGTAATATTAATTAAATTAAGAAGAAAGCCTTGGGTATAAAGCTTAGGGAGAGATCTTATACTTAGATCTTGTTCATCCATAAGGGAAAGCTCAAGATCAAAAGAGAAAGGTGATCTCTTTTGTGCCCTAATAACCGAAAATCACCATTGTAAGGACATGATTTCTCCTCTATTTTATTATTGTTTGCATGCATAAAATCCGTTTTAATTTTATGACAAATTATTTTAGACATATATGAGTATGTTAGTATGTATATGAATCTACATTTCCTTCAAATGACACTAACTAGAGTCAAAACCGACACCGGACCAAAAACCGACTCAAAAATTCAAATCCCGACTCCAACAAAGAGTCAAACCGAGTCAACCACCAAAAACAAAACATTCAAAGCCTTCTATGCTAAGATTTCCCGGATTCATGAATGGTCAAGTACCAAACATGTGACTACAAATCCTAGGATAGAATAAATCATGATTGCACTTGTGTGAAAGTGATAGGACAACTCGAAGAACCGCGACGTGGCTCGCGCCTCTTTGAGCAGCCCAGGTGGCCACGTCGCTCAAAACTCACACAACCACTCATTTTCCTATAAATACCCCTCAAATGCCCCCATTTGAGAACTTACGCGAGTGTTCCCTCCCTCTTTTCTCCCTTAAAATTCCCGACTCGACTTCCTAAGTCACAATCCGACGCGTATTTACGACCTATCGATCGTAAATACAAGCCTTACACATTTTTTGGTACCGTCATCGTGCATTAAATCACTTGACCGGCCACTTCGACCACTACACCATCACTAATCTTAAAACACTCTTTTTACTTACCAAAACGGTTTTAAACCGAGTTTTTTCCGACCAAACGAGTTGTTACACTTACGTCGGTCACTCGCCATAACCAAACATGTAAGTATGAGGGTGTAAAAATCCTTCTTTTATCATGTTTTTATTTGTTTCATGACTATAACATGCTAAAACATGCATAATACGATCCAAAACATGGGATAAACGAGCCAAAACTGAGTTTTGGTCTGAGGCAGAAGCCCCTTAATGTGCACATAGGCTCGCGCATCAATGGGGTGCCCAGGTCAGAACTCAACTGTGTTTGTTCTCGTCTTTCCCCTTTAATCCATTTTCATATTTGTAATCGGTTTTTACCATTTCAAGTATTTTTGAACCTTTTTATTTTATTTTATTTGTTTTAATCATAAAACATTTTTCACCCTTGGTTCCTCAAACCATGACGGTTAAATCTGTGTTTCGGTGTTAATATTTGGTTAATGACATTTAGAAGATATTTTAAAGCCTTTTATTTCATTTCATTACATTTTCAAAATAAACGTATTAGTTACCAACACAAAGTCATCATTGGTTCTACATACCATGCCGGATTTTAACCCGGGTACGATGATGAGTATCGACTAATTATATTCAAATGAACTTAAAACAATTAGTTCAAAATTATTTTCAAAACTATTCATGTCAAGCTCGTCAAGTCGAACCCGACACGGAATATTATCAAAACAATGATGATTATTTGAGTCTCGTTCCTCAAATCAACAAATGCGGTCTAAACGACTCTTTCAAACCAAATCGGGTTCAAATACCCATTTTTCAACACGTTTTACAACGTTTTTTAAATGGTCAGGACACAGGATACAACCATTGGTTGAACCGCGCCTAAACAGGCCTTTCAATTCTCATTTTCAAAACCAGGGGAGGTCCCCTTACACCGCCGGCTGGCTCGCGCCTCATGTAGCCGCCTGGTACAAGGCCTGTTCCCTTTCCAGCATTAGTCTAGGATGATCTCGATTCCGGTTAGCCCGGATATAGGACGGATCAGATGACTATTTGTTCATTCAAAATCATATTTACAAAATGCCTTACTAAGTCAAATTGATCGCGTTATGCACCATAAACCTAATTTGGTAAATGGATGTTTAATTTCCGTCTTGCATGCAAATCAACTATTAATCCAACTCGACATCTTATACTTGATACTTGGATTAAATCAACCGACTTAGAAAGCTCTCACATGTTAGGTTTAAATTATTGGATGCGCATTCATGCATTTAAACCGTTTTATCAACTTTTGCATTCAACCAACCAAGATCGATCAGTAGAGGCCGCTGCCGCGGGCGGGATTGGGTGTCTAATTAAAGGGCTTCCCAATACGTACCTTGACCTCTTCCTCAGAAACTTTGGATAGTGGATGGCCTTATCCAGGGCGTACGAGAGTCATTCTAGAGATAGGATGCTAAAGAGGGACGATTCCTTATCTTTAGTACCTATGTCAAACCCTGCTTTGTGCTTCGTTTGACTAAGGTATAAAGTGGATTCGAACGGGTTCCAAGCATCCTACAAATGGTTGGTGGCGACTCCGAACATCTCTAATCGTTTCGAGACCCTTACCGAGACGAAACCGACCGCTCTAAAATGATCCGGTCGAAAGCATTTTTACGCCGCCGAGCATGGCTTTCAAAAGACCGCTTCATGTCCACAGATCGAAGTGGGCTCGCAGGTGGGCCATGTCCACAGATTGGCGACTCCACTGGGGAAAACTAGGACACTTACGTCTTTGTGATCCCTAGATGGTGAGACTCGAACGAGGTCTTGGTTGAAATGCATTAATTGATATTACGGTCACGGTCGGGTTCCTTGTCCGGGCCCACAACCTAACCCTTTTCGACCAATTGGCTCGTCTCATCGGCGTGAGTTTTCTCATCCCCGCGTTTCGAATCCCGATTGAGTCAAGCATACCGTTGACGTTACACATTTCTGTTTTGTCAAAGAGCTTTCATCACTTTCAAGCATGAGGCTAGGGCACCCTCCTTACACATTTTGTTTGGATTGGTATCCCTCTCGCAAATCGGGGTTTGATTGCTTGGTGTGTAACCCACCCTTCTAAGCCAAAACCCGTGTCAGCATAATGCATAATATAATGCACTGCGGGTGCTTATGTACTACTTGATCATAAGTCCTTCCGTGTCATTTTCAAACTTTCAAAATCACCTTTTTGCGCCGTTATAATGGCCATTTCAAACCTCGGTCTTTTGCCGACCGTTGCACGCATTTCTAGGCCGTCGTAATGACGATTTTCAAAACCGGTTTTTTATAACCATTTCAACACGCCTTTCTAGGCCGTCGTAATGACGATTTTTCAAACCCGGTTTTTTATAACCATTTCAACACGCCTTTCTAGGCCGTCGTAATGATGATTTTCAAACCCGGTTTTTTATAACCATTTCATCACACCTTTCTAGGCCATCGTAATGACGATTTTCAAACCCGGTTTTTTATAACCATTTCAACACGCCTTTCTAGGCCGTCGTAATGACAATTTTCAAACTCGGTTTTTTTTTACAACCACTTCAAAATCACCTTTTCACGCCGTTATAATCGCCGCGTCTAGACACGGATTTTAACCCGTTTCGCGCCGACAATGGCTCTTTCAAAACCCGAGAAAAGCACACACCCTTTTCTCGAGACACTTTCGAGATCCCGAGGACCATACACCGTCCCTGAGACCTCATCAAACATCTCAAACTCGATTTTCAAAACATACAATTTTGAATTTCAAAAACCGTCTTGGGAGGCAATACACCGTTTTCCGAGCCGACTCAAACTCAAAACCGTCTTTTGCAAATAAACATAAGACAACTCTTTCGAATGACCGACTTACGGGGATCTCTATCTTCGGAAGCCGTCCACAAAGCGACAAATGAATCTTTTTGAAAATTTCTATTTTCGAAAACTTCAGTCCACCATTCCAATTCCACCTCGTGTCTATCGAGTCGAAGCAAATGTACTTATGGGTCTTTACTTATGAGTCGTCTCACCACGAGACCCGTCCGATGGCGTCACGCCACTACATTGGACTCGTGTTAAAAGTTCGGTCAACACTGTCACGTCATAAATCGAGTCAGCACCGAGGAACCACACACGGTCATCCTCGTCTTGTTGAGTCTGCTCTTTGTCTCGTCCTTTGTGTTGTATGCGTTAAGTCTTTGAACCGTGTCGGATTGAGTTGTAATGTGAGCCATTTTTCTACCTCAGAGCCATGGCCCCGTCTTCAACTTCGTCTGTCAACAACAACAACAATGATAACAACAGAGATGTCACGACTGATCAGCTAGCCAGCCTGCTCACCGCTCTTAAGGTCACCCTGGATCGCGTCGAGACCCGTATCGACACCCTGGAAAACAAGGAAGCTGGAGAACATAATACTCCACCTCTGACTGAAACTGAGAAGAGGTTAAAGCTCTTGGAAGAACAGCTCCAGGCCCGGGGTAACAATATCCATCTTGAGAACAACCGAAGGTTCGAACCTATTGGGGATCAATTACCCGACAACTTTACCCTAACTGATGTGCCTAAGTTCAAAGGAGTGGAGGACCCACTCAACCATATCCGTGCCTTCAAAGACTACATGGCCATTAAAGGGGTCAAACAGGAACTTTTCACCCGCATCTTTCCGACCTCTTTGGAACCGATCCCACGTCAGTGGTACTACTCCCTTGATCCGAAAAACCTTACTACTTGGGATGAAGTCGCAGTTGAATTTGCCAAACAATACGCCGATAATGTTGAAATCCAAGCCAATACCCGTACTCTCGAGGTTCTAACCCAGAACGATAAGGAGGGATTCACCGAGTTCTTAACCCGTTGGAGGAGGGTGAGCACTCAGCTGGTCAGCAAGCCGAGTGAATCAACTTTGGTGGAAAAATTCGTCAACAACCTCTGCCCAGTCTATGCCAACTTACTGAGGTATCAAAATATTAAGACCTTCCAGGATCTGGAAATTCTGGGGACACGCATTGAAGATGACCTCCGGAAGGGTGTCTTGGCCAAGACCACTGGCAGAGGCTACCAAGGATCCACCTCAACCGGATCCCGCCATTACGGTCAAACGAACAAAGTTGATGAAGTCAACCTCGTTGAACCATTTTCTAAGAGAGCTGAGCGCCCCCAGAGAGTGTTCACTAATATAGGGTCAACTTATGCAAGTGCTCTGAAGAGGCTCATGGATCAGGGAAAGTTACAACCAATCGGACCCACCCCGGATCCGACCGATGCTAAGAAATCCGGCTTCTGGAATCCCAATTCCTACTGTCAGTACCATCAAGGGAAAGGGCATGGTACAGCAACCTGCTTCAAACTCAAACACATCATCCAAGACATGATTGAGAAAGAGGATTTGCCTTTACCCCCGTCGACTAAACCATACAACAAAATAAATCCTCTCGGAATCCACGCCATCTCCAACGATGAGCCAACTCTGGACTGCTCACACCTCATCCTGCCAGCTGATGACGAGGTGAATGCCTTGGAGAAAGATCCCTCGGACGAAGTATTTGTGTTCAGTGCCGCAACTATGCTCACCATGTTCCAACAGGTGGAGGAAGCCATAGCCAGCCTCTCTGAAAGGATCACCCGACTTGACGATGCCTACCGCTGACTTATCTTTAATCCTCCACCACCATGCCCGAGGGAGATTCCCCCGAGCACCAAAAACTACCCTCACCAGGATGAATTGCTCCCGCGACCATTCTGGCATGCACTTCACAATAATCACCCTCACAATAATCACCCTCACAATAATCAACCTCACAAAAACAACCCTCACAAAAATCACCCCCACAAAAATGTCCCTCACAAAAACTGCCCACCAAGAAATACCCCTCCAGGTGCCTTCGAGATCCTGAAGTCAATGGCATCTAGAGAGACGATGTTGAAAATGTCTATATTGTCCTAGGGAAAGAGAAACGGGCGAAAGAGATCGGTCACCTTACCCGGTCCGGACGCCCCTATCAGAACCCGAACAGTCCAACGGTCGTTCCAACAACGAATGACCAAGTTATCCCGGATGCGGACACTCAACCAAAAGCTCCCGAGAATTCGATCCTAAAGCAGCTTCAGAAGGCAAAAGCCGAGATCTTATTCTGGCAACGGATCGCGACATCCTTTGAGCATCGACAGGCTTTGCTACAGGCTTTGGGAAAATTAACCGTGCCCTCCACCTCTTCCCCTGAAGAAATAGTGACACATATGACGAGGGACGCCCCCGACTTGAACAACCCAGTCGTCTTTTCCGACAAAGATATCCCTCCCTTCGGAGCCAACCATAACCTTGCCTTGTACATTACCGTACAATGTCTCAAGAAGAATGTGCCCATGGTCCTTGTAGATGACGGATCCGCGGTAAATGTCATTCCCCTCAAGACTGCTCACAAGCTGGGTATTAAGGAAGCCGATTTTGTCCCGACAAACCAAGGAGTACGCGCCTACGACGGCACTCGTTGCAAGGTCGCGGGCTCATCACTCTGACCGTCGCAACCGGACCACTGGAAAGGCAAACCCGTTTTCAGGTGGTCGACATCGATGCCTCCTTCAATATGTTCCTGGGACGTCCCTGGATTCACGCCGTCAAGGCGGTTACCTCAACTCTCCACCAGAAAATCAGGGTCCCCTTCAACGGGAAAACAATAACAATTCCTGCTTCCCCGATCAAAGCTGTCATGAGAAAGGGAATGGCCTCCCAGACCATTGAGGATGATGATAATTAAATGTGGGGATTCCAAGCCGTGAATGCCATAACTAATGAATCAAGACCCTTTGATTGTGACCCGTTCGCCAATCTCACTGTCAACCGTATTATGATGCGCCAGGGTTACTTCCCGGGTTTACCCCTCAATCCACTGAAGAGCACCTTACCTCCCTTGAAACAGGCTAAGGTCCCCAACATTCCCTTCGGACTGGGATATGAACCTACCATTGAAGATATCCATGAGATGAACCTCCTAAATCGAAAACCCAAGAAGCACGGAGTTATCCTCCGTCCCTACCATCTGACCCTCAACGGATACTTCTTCCCCGAGGGAGAATCCGAGCTCTATCATGGCTTTCCGGAACCGATCTATGACTCTGTGGCTAAGGCCAGGTACCCGGGTGTGGAAGTCTTCCAGGATTGCTACTTCATCCCCGACAACACCGAAGCTGCATCAACCGAGTCTAAGCCGTCGTCATGCCTCGATGGACAAGATGTCACTCTCCTCTTTGGGGAAGATAACATCAAGCACCTCGACTACGAGGACATTATTAACATCGCCCTGAAGGATAATCAATTTGACCCAACCGCCTTGATCTCCGACACTGACCCGGAGAAAACTACATAAGGCTGGAGGAAGACCGTCAAATGGACCGATCGCCAAGGTCGCATTCTCAAGATCACAACTGGAGAAGGCCCTATGTTCAAGGAGGGAAGTGGAGAAGAATTTGAATCTGAGTCTGAGTCGGAGTCAAAGTCTGTCATAACTCCTAACACTCCTGATGTCCCAGTCAAGGTCCCTTTCCCGCTGTTTTATCACAAAGTCGTGGTTGATTCAGAGGCTGAGTCTACTAGGGTCACCCCCACTCCCATGAAAGGTGACAACCTGGAGCCTGTTCCAGGGGCCACCTCCTCTGTTGTGTCGCCTCTGAATGACCATGAAATGGCTGTCCTCTCCGAGCTTTTCGCTCGTGTCAACTTAATGAACGCTAAATTTGCTTATGACTCGTCTTAATTTAACTGCAATGCAATTCTGAATGACTATGAGGAATTTGACTTGAGTGACTACCCACCTCACTTAGCCAAAGAACTTGACAAACGGGAAACTAGAACCCCCAACATTGAAGAGACCGACCCCATTAACGTAGGAACCGACAACACGCCTCAAGAACTTAGGATAGGGACAACCCTTGACCCCTCGGAAAGACAATAGTTCATTGACCTCCTCCGCGAATACAAGGACGTATTCGCCTGGTCCTACATAGATATGCCTGGGATTGACAGGGAAATTGCGGAGCACCGGATACCCATTAAGCCCAGAGCTAAACCCGTAAAACAGAAGCTACACCGGATGCGTCCTGAATGGGCCCTGGAAATCAAGGAAGAAGTAGACAAACAGTTCAAGGCTGGATTCATCAAAGTGTCTGAATACTCTGACTGGGTGGCCAACATAGTTCCTGTACCGAAGAAAGACGGAAGAATTCGGGTTTGCGTCGACTTCAGGGATCTGAACAAGGCTAGTCCAAAGGACGACTTCCCTTTGCTACATGTTGACATTTTGGTGGACAATACTGCCGAACATGATCTCCTATCATTCATGGACGGGTATGCTGGGTACAACAAGATTAAAATGGCTGAGGAAAACATGCACAAGACTGCGTTCACTACACAGTGGGGTACATATTGCTACACGGTCATGCCCTTCGGCCTCATCAACGCCGGAGCAACCTATCAAAGAACCGCTACCACTGTCCTACATGATATTATGCACAAGGAGGTAGAGTTATATGTCGACGACATGATCGTCAAATCAAGAGAACGGGACGGCCACATCAATGCCATTCGGAAATTCTTCGCCCGTCTGCGGAAATATAACATGAGATTAAATCCTCAGAAGTATGCATTCGGGGTCACCTCCGGAAAACTCTTGGGACATGTCACCAACAAAAGAGGCATTGAGAATGATCCAACCAAAATCAAAGCCCTCCAGCAAATGCCTCGGCCTAGGAACGAGAAGGAGATTCGGGGATTGCTCGGTCAGGTCCAATACATCAGCCGCTTCATCATCAAGCTCGCCATGATTTGTGAACCAATATTCAAGAAACTTTGCGCCTCCGATCACACCGATTGGGACGACGACTATCAAAAGGCCTTCGACAGGATAAAGGAAATCTAATCCAAACCTCCTGTCCTCATGCCGCCTCAACCGGGGATTCCCTTATCCCTATACCTGACTGTCACGGACACAACCATGGGAGCATAGTTAGCACAAACAGTCGACGGCTAAGAACGAGCCATCTACTACATCAGCAAAAAGTTTATAGAGTATGAGATGAGGTATACCCAATTGGAGAAGACATGTCTTGCCCTAGTATGGTCAACAAAGAAGCCGCGGCATTACATACTCAGCTACACGGTCCACATCGACTCCAACATGGACCCGGTTAAATACATCTTTGAAAAACCCGTACTAAACGGAAGGCTGTCTAGGTGGACACTCATGCTGTCCGAGTTCGATCTCAAAGTTGTACCCCTCAAGGTTATCAAAGGAAGAGCAGTCGCCGATTTCCTAGCAGAGAATCCCGTCAACGAGGATCCAACGACCGACACATGGTCACCTCCTGACGAAGACATCCTTTGTGCCGACTCCAACGCATGGGACCTATACTTTGACGGTGCATCTAATATAAGAGGCTTCGGGGTAGGAATCCTTCTAATATCACCAGAGGGAGAACATGTTCTGATCTCGGTCAAGCTAGACTTTGCCGTCACCAACAATGCCGCTGAATATGACGCATGTCTCATCGGCCTACAAGCAGCCATCAAACTTGGCATCAAGAGACTGAGGGTCCACGGCGATTCCTCGCTCATCATCAATCAGGTGTCCGGATCATGGAAAATTCAAAGTGACAGCTTGGCTCCCTACCGAGCAAAGATCAATCGAGAGGCCGAGTCTTTCGACCAAGTCGACTACTTCCTTTTGCCACGAGAGAAAAATCAATTTGCTGATGCCCTGGCTAAACTTGTCGTGCTCGTCAACATACCTGATGACATGACATCGATGCCCCTATATGTCGACAGAAGGAGCGAGCCAGCTCACATTTGTGTCATCAACGACAAGGAGGAAAGCCACGATGAACCTTTGTACCAAGCCATCCTCAACTACAAAACCAAAAACAAATTCCCTCCCAACTCTGATCAAAGAGGACAAAGATCCATCCGTTTACTTGCATCATAATTCGTGATAAACCAAAATCAACTATACAAAAGAACACCCCTAGGGATTCTCCTCCTTTGCATCGACCATCACAAAGCCAAAAAAGTCATGGGAGAGGTCCACGACGGAGAATGTGGCCCTCACATGAGCGCAATGATGCTTACCCGAAAAATCATGTGGCTAGGTTACTATTGGACAACCATGGAAGCTGATTGCCGTAACTACGTCAAACATTGCCACAATTGCCAAATCTTTGCCAACATACAACACATACCACCATCCCTTTTATACACGATGACGTCACCCTGGCCTTTCTCAACCTGGGACATCGACATCATCGGAAAAGTTAACCCGATAGGCACCAAGGGGCATTGCTTCGTCCTCGTCTCCATCGACTACTTCACCAAATGGGTGGAAACGCAGTCATATGCAGTCTTGACCGCCAAACAAGTGGCCAAGTTCTTCCAAAACAACATCATCTGCCGGTATGGGTGATGTGACCATAATTAGAGCATATTTAGTCCCCGAATTAGCCTTGTTCCCATGCTTTTTAGTGCATATTTGGGTCACTTATTGTCTTTAGTTCTTTGTTTTGCATATTCTTTGAGGTTTTGTGTCCTTGGTAGGAAAGGAGTGTAAACCTTGCATTTTCATGGCAAAATGAGGCTAAATTGATTGAATTCAATGACCAAGCATCAAGGAGAGACAAGATTAGAAGGCCTTTGTACATACTATAGTAAATGGGCAATGATGAGAAAAGATCCTTGCATCCCCGAGGAAATCCCCAAGGATTTCAGGAAGAAAAGAAGAAGAAAGCAAACTGGCCAGCAATCCGTGCGGATTGTCCTGAAGACGCCCGTCTCCATCACCACAATCCGTGCGTCTTCCTTACAAGACGCCCGGGCAGCAGCACCAGAAGACGCCCGTCTTCTCCCCAAGACGCCCGGGCAGAGTGATGCGGTCGATGTCGTCACTCAACCAATCAAACACATTTATAATACTCAACAAACAACTAGTTAGCGGTAAGTCGAGGTCGATCCATGGGACGGTGTGCTTTGGGTTCTAAGTCTATCTATCTCAATTTATGCTAGTGTCACGATTTGGTTTGGATTGTAGTTGTGTCTAAACTAATGCAAACAATAAAGTAGAACGAGTAATAAAAGGAAAGATGTAAACAATTGATTAAAAGTGCTAGGATATCATGGGGTCATAGGGGATTCATGGTGTTGATCATACAAACATGTTTACAAGGTTGCAAGCAATTAATGTTGTGGAGAAACCGAGTTGGGTTATGTCTTACGGTTCTTAGGAAGAGTTGGGTCCCGGAGCCGAATCGATTAGATTGTACAACACCTACAAGTCGACTTACTTTCCTCCTAATCAACTTCTATGCATGGTCTAACAAGACTCGAGTTGGGTTATGTCTTACAAGTCAAGTTGAAGAGATAGTAGATGATAATAAATGCAAGGATTCATAGGCTTAGCATTTCATCAAACATAACATGTGCATAAAGTTGACATCACAACAAGCAAGCAATTTAATCATGTGAACATATTAGATTAAGCATGAATCAATCCCATGTTGGTTTCCCTTAATTACCCATTAATCCTAGCTAAAGAAACTACTCACTCATTATCATGGGAAACATGTCATTAATGGTGTCAATCATCACAACAAGTATAAACATGATAATAAAATGAAGAAATGAACAATAAAGATTAAAGAGTAAAGGAATTATACCAAACTTGAGATGATCCAAATAATAAAGCAAAGAATAATAGAAGAAACTTGATGATTGATGGAAGGTTGTCAATCCTCCAAGAATAACCCAATAATCTTCAATTACCCAATAATAAACTTGAATAATAAACTTGAACAATAATTAAGGAGAGATTAATGTGTAATTTGTGGAAAGATTAAAGAGTAATTTATTCTAATCTACTCCTAATCTAATCTAAAGAAGGATTTTCTACTCTCCAACTTGATTCTAATCTAATAAAACTTTTTTAAAAGATTATTACAAATGGGGTATTTATAGTGGAAATTAGGTGGGATGCATTAGGGTTAACTAAGGGCTAAATAAGTAATTACACTTTTTAGATTTGAGCAAGGAGACTCCGGTATTTTTGGAGAGAAGGGCGTCTTTCTTTGAGCTTGAAGAACACGAAAATCTCTGGAAAGGAATCCGAGCGGATTACTGTCGGGACGGCCGGATTTGGGCTGAAGAATCCGAGCGGATCCTTGGGCAAGACGCTCGGATTGGTGAGGGGGAATCCGAGCGGATTGTAGGGAATCCGGGCGGATTCTCTTACAGTGAATTTTCTTGTTTTTCCTAGCCAGAAGACGGGCGGATTGTGGACAATCCGAGCGGATTGTAGGAGACGAGCGGATTCTGTCTCGGGACGCGCGGATTCCCGAACAGCTTCTTTGTTTGAGCTCGGATTGTAAAACGGACGTTATTTTCTCATCCGGACTCCTATTGGAGTGATTCAAAAGCCTAGATCACTTGATTTTTCGATGCCGTTCCATCTAGCATACTTTCAGAGCCAAAGGAGCAACCCTTGGTTCAGTTTCCGAGCAATTTCTTCATAAATGGCTTCCTTCTCGTCATCCTTGCTTTTAACCCTTATGAGTCTTCTATAAACTCTTTATTCCTACATACTTGGACATCATTCTTGCCTCCTCTTCATACTAGTCCATCTAATATCATCAATAAGCTTCCAAATATGCACGAAAGACGGGAATTTCCGCCTTATTCTCTCCTTTTCTACAAAACATATGAAATGCGATAGAAAAGCAAATAGGAAGGTTTTGACGGATAAAATGGCCATAGAATGTTATAATAGTATGCAAAATAGGCTCAATTAGGGGACTAAATGTGCGCAAATAATGTTCACATCAAATATCCCCAAACCGAACCTTTACTCGTCCCGAGTAAAGAGGTGACTAAAACTAGACCTTTATTTAAACTATCTTACTAATATAACCGATATGAGACAATTAGCGGGTCTCACTCCGCCCCTTCAACTCACAACAAGACAACCATGAGGTAGGATGCCTTCTTGCAAGGCAAGGTGGGTCTTGCCAAAATGGCGACACATCCAATCATTAAGCACACAAAACAAGTAATGGATGCATCTACAAAAGAATAACCACTTTCCTCATCTAAGTGGCGGAAATTATCTACAAGGGAAGCAATTCAAGGGTACACACTCCTCCATAGATGCAATTTATTCAAACTACTAAGCCTAGAAGGATACCAATAAATCACCTCCAAGTTGTGTCAAGCTAGGGTACCTTTGTCCTCAATCGTTAAATGCTTTTGTCAAGAGTAGACTCCCTATGGTGTTAGAAACACTGGAGGATCGCGGAATTCCCCCTCTTGCCTAGACAAGAAGAAGGGTCGTCCCCTCTCTACCATGCACAAAAATGGATACGATGGATAAAGGGATCGATAGTATTTGAGTTTCACTTTGGGAGTTTGCTTTTGTTTTTGTTTTCCCCCCAATTTCTTGTGGTATTTGACATTTGAGAACACTTTCTTTGCCATTTCTTTTTGATGTTTGGCATTTCAATACTTGACAACTTTTTGCATTTCCTTTTGAATATTTTCAAAGTCACCCCAATTAGTAACGAGGGTGCCTTGTATTTGAAGCTTAGGAGTCTATTTTTGCTCCTCTTTTTTGATTTGCATTTTTGCAAACTTTTTCTTTTCTTTTCATTTCTTTGAACTCAAATTGATTTTCTTTTTGTTTTTGTGCCCATTCCCTTTGATGACAAAATGTATGGTAGAATATGGATGAATGATGGTTGCATGGTTTCAAGGGTCACCTTGGAATAAACGGTAGCCAAGGAGTTATCACACCACAAGGTACTCTTGACTAGGCCTTAATCCATGGGTCAAAGGATACTAGCATGACACATCCTAGGGTGTTTTACAAGTATTCTAACAAGCAAAGTCTTAAGAACAAAAAGCATCTACTAGGGCCTATATACACTTGTCAAGTTTCCCAAGTAGACGGTTTCACAAGATTTTCTAACATGCAACTACATGCCATGATGCAACTAACATATAAACATCCTAATGCATATGATTCAACCAACTAATATGCCAAATAAACTAAATGCAATCCTAAATTCACATTGTTTTTACCGCATCAATCAAAATAAAGCCACATAGTCATTAACATAAAGAGGAAAAAGGAGATTGGAAAGATCATACCATGCGGTCTTCTATATCCTCATGTCTCGGATGTGGCGTAGTCGATCAATGTGAACAAGGATAAACAAACACAATATATACAAGACAATATATACAAAGGAAATGAACTTGTTTTTGGTTTTTTCAATTTTCAAATTTTTAAGGATTTTGTTTTTATGAAATTAAAAGACATATTTTTGTGATTTTTTCGAAATTTTTCAATTTTTATGAATTTTTGGAATATAAATTCCCATCCCCCACTTTATTTTGGACATTGTCCTCAATGTACATGTAGGAGTAGGAATGGAAAGGAAATACATGTTTTTGGATTTTTAAAGTTTTTTGAAATAAAGTACAAATGCAATGATATGATATGAATGAATGCATGCTCTAACTAAATGCAATTCTATATGACATATATAACAAATGAATGCAATCTAAACTATACTATATGATGCATGATTTAAACTATGGTCACTTATGATCAAACCTCCCCAAACCGATTTAAACACTATTTCTAGTGTAGAAAAGAATAGGATTGGTCATTAGTGACTATGCATGAATTCTAATCTATATGCAACTAACTACATGAATCATGTGAGATATATTACAATGCAAACTAATGTAAATGAACTAACTAATGCAAATGCAATATGAAATATAATACAAATGCAAGCTTAAATGCATATGTATATAACTAAATGCAAGTGTAAATGTAATGCAAAGTTAAAGGAAAGGGTATCTTACAAATGGTGGTTTGAGATAGGACTCCACCAAACTCATTCAAATTCCATTATCCATGGAGCTCAATGCTCTCAAAAGTTGGTCAAAAGCTTGTGAATGGTCCTCAAGTAAGCATGAATAAGTCTTGAACCATTTCAAAATATAGTAGGGCCAATCCATGAGGGACCTCCCTTTGAACTCCTTCCCCTTCTCTTTTGCTTTGTGATGATGGCCTTCCCGGCTCTTGAAACTAGCAAACTTGAGATTGTTGTCATAGGGGGTTTTCCGGTTGCTCCTATTTCTTCCAAAGTTGATGATGCAAATGCTTGGACTAGTCAATTCTCCAAGGATAGAAGGCCAAATTTCATGGCATTGATGATGGGATGTCTTAGGAGTTGGGATAGTGGATGCCAAATTTCCACAAGTAGCCTCACGTGCAATTTTCTCCTTGAGCTTTTCCACCAAGTAGCTTTTGTATGATGTCTTGACCTTTTGAAGAAGGTCCACCATATCCTCTTCAACAATCATCGGCTCCATAGTGGGTGCAAAAAGGTTCTCATGAAGGCATTCCTCCTCTTCATCGAAGCAATCTTCAAACTTCTCAAGGATGGGTTCCTCAAGAAAGCTAATCCCATAACTCCATTCATCATTTGAGTCCATATTTCCCTCATCATCTTCTTCCATAGATGCATCATCATCGCTTTCTCCATATGAATCATAAATAGGGGCTTCACTCTTCTTCACCAACTCATTCTCCAACACCTCAACGTTCACTTCAAATGACACACCCTCATACTCACAAAGGCTAAGAGTATTTGGCTTACTCAACCTCATGTCTTCATCATCAAATACCACACTTTCATATTCACAAGAGCTCAAAGAGATTGGCTCTTCCCACTTCTCATCAAAGGTAACTCCTTCAAACTCACATTCATGGTCAATGTCCAAGGAGTGGTGGGGGGTGGTTTCTTGGGATTCTCTCACTTGGGCAATTTGAATCTCCAACTCCTCACATTGGGCAATAATGCCTTGAAGAACATTGTCCCCCTTTTGGCTCTCCTCTAGAATTTGTTTGAAGAAGTTTTGTTGGTCTCCCATCATTTGGAGAATCACATTTTCAATGGGTTCATCTTCTTGTTGTGGGTAAGTGTGAAAGTGGTTGTATTGTGGCATTTGGAATTCATTGTCAAGTGGGTATTGGGTGGGTGGTTGTTGTGGATATTGGATGTGGTGATTTTGGTGGGAAAAATTGGGGTAGTAGTTAGGATTTTCGTTGTACAAATAATAAGGTAGGTTTGTGTTGACTTGCTCCTCAAACTCCCCATACCCATAGTCATACTCAAAAGATCCACCACATACTCCATGTGTCAAGTCTTGAGTCATCATAACTAAGACAAGGAAACAACTACAAGCATGGAAACTACACAAAAATGGTAAGAACAATCCTTGAGGAACAAGTTCCTCAAGGTGAAAGCAAAATCAAAATAGACAAACAAGTAAGAACTTAATCACATAGCACCATCCCCGGCAACGGCGCCATTTTTGATGCGGTCGATGTCGTCACTCAACCAATCAAACACATTTATAATACTCAACAAACAACTAGTTAGCGGTAAGTCGAGGTCGATCCATGGGACGGTGTGCTTTGGGTTCTAAGTCTATCTATCTCAATTTATGCTAGTGTCACGATTTGGTTTGGATTGTAGTTGTGTCTAAACTAATGCAAACAATAAAGTAGAACGAGTAATAAAAGGAAAGATGTAAACAATTGATTAAAAGTGCTAGGATATCATGGGGTCATAGGGGATTCATGGTGTTGATCATACAAACATGTTTACAAGGTTGCAAGCAATTAATGTTGTGGAGAAACCGAGTTGGGTTATGTCTTACGGTTCTTAGGAAGAGTTGGGTCCCGGAGCCGAATCGATTAGATTGTACAACACCTACAAGTCGACTTACTTTCCTCCTAATCAACTTCTATGCATGGTCTAACAAGACTCGAGTTGGGTTATGTCTTACAAGTCAAGTTGAAGAGATAGTAGATGATAATAAATGCAAGGATTCATAGGCTTAGCATTTCATCAAACATAACATGTGCATAAAGTTGACATCACAACAAGCAAGCAATTTAATCATGTGAACATATTAGATTAAGCATGAATCAATCCCATGTTGGTTTCCCTTAATTACCCATTAATCCTAGCTAAAGAAACTACTCACTCATTATCATGGGAAACATGTCATTAATGGTGTCAATCATCACAACAAGTATAAACATGATAATAAAATGAAGAAATGAACAATAAAGATTAAAGAGTAAAGGAATTATACCAAACTTGAGATGATCCAAATAATAAAGCAAAGAATAATAGAAGAAACTTGATGATTGATGGAAGGTTGTCAATCCTCCAAGAATAACCCAATAATCTTCAATTACCCAATAATAAACTTGAATAATAAACTTGAACAATAATTAAGGAGAGATTAATGTGTAATTTGTGGAAAGATTAAAGAGTAATTTATTCTAATCTACTCCTAATCTAATCTAAAGAAGGATTTTCTACTCTCCAACTTGATTCTAATCTAATAAAACTTTTTTAAAAGATTATTACAAATGGGGTATTTATAGTGGAAATTAGGTGGGATGCATTAGGGTTAACTAAGGGCTAAATAAGTAATTACACTTTTTAGATTTGAGCAAGGAGACTCCGGTATTTTTGGAGAGAAGGGCGTCTTTCTTTGAGCTTGAAGAACACGAAAATCTCTGGAAAGGAATCCGAGCGGATTACTTGTCGGGACGGCCGGATTTGGGTCAAG
This sequence comes from Silene latifolia, assembly GCF_048544455.1. Lineage (NCBI taxonomy): Eukaryota > Viridiplantae > Streptophyta > Magnoliopsida > Caryophyllales > Caryophyllaceae > Silene > Silene latifolia. The sequence continues at coordinate 33,790,141 of NC_133536.1, forward strand.
AATCCGAGCGGATCCTTGGGCAAGACGCTCGGATTGGTGAGGGGGAATCCGAGCGGATTGTAGGGAATCCGGGCGGATTCTCTTACAGTGAATTTTCTTGTTTTTCCTAGCCAGAAGACGGGCGGATTGTGGACAATCCGAGCGGATTGTAGGAGACGAGCGGATTCTGTCTCGGGACGCGCGGATTCCCGAACAGCTTCTTTGTTTGAGCTCGGATTGTAAAACGGACGTTATTTTCTCATCCGGACTCCTATTGGAGTGATTCAAAAGCCTAGATCACTTGATTTTTCGATGCCGTTCCATCTAGCATACTTTCAGAGCCAAAGGAGCAACCCTTGGTTCAGTTTCCGAGCAATTTCTTCATAAATGGCTTCCTTCTCGTCATCCTTGCTTTTAACCCTTATGAGTCTTCTATAAACTCTTTATTCCTACATACTTGGACATCATTCTTGCCTCCTCTTCATACTAGTCCATCTAATATCATCAATAAGCTTCCAAATATGCACGAAAGACGGGAATTTCCGCCTTATTCTCTCCTTTTCTACAAAACATATGAAATGCGATAGAAAAGCAAATAGGAAGGTTTTGACGGATAAAATGGCCATAGAATGTTATAATAGTATGCAAAATAGGCTCAATTAGGGGACTAAATGTGCGCAAATAATGTTCACATCACAGAGACCACAGAATCCGCCCGTCCCGTGCTGAAGACGCCCGGATTCCAAGGCAGACCAATTTCGTTTCTTCAAGCTTCAAGAAAGATGCCCATCCTTCCAAAAATACCGGCGTTTCCTTAAGTAGGGACTTAATCGTCATTTAAGCCCTTAGTTAACCCTAATTCCTACACCTAATCCCCACTATAAATACCCCATTAGTCTAATTAGAAGAGCATGTTCTTCTTAGCAATCCTTAGGGTAGTTAATATCAATCAAATCTCTCTTTAATCTTGTAATCAACATTTAATCAAGTTTTAATAAAAGTTTTATTTCCTTAATCTCTCTCTTGTTCATCCTTTATTTTGGGTAATTGAAGATTATTTGGGTTATTATTGGGAGATTGACAACCTCTCAATCAAGCATCAAGTACTTCTTTTATTCTTTGCTTTATTATTGGAATCATTAGTAGGTATAATTCTCTTAATCCCTTTTTAATTATTGTTAATTACTTTCATTTATTCATCATGTTTCACTTTGTTGGTATGATTGACAACCTTGCTAGCATGTTCAACATGATAATGAGTGAGTAGTCACCTAGCTAGGGTTAATGGGTAATTAGGGGAAACCAACATGGGGAATGATTCATGCTTAAATTAATATGCTTTCATGGTTTATTTGCTTGCTTGTTATGATCTCAACTCATGCACATGTTATGTTTGATGAAATACGAGCCTATGAATCCTTGCATTTTTTACCCATCACCTATCTTTTCAATGAGACTTGTAAGACATAAACCAACTCGAGTCTCATTAGACCATGCATGTTGTTGAGTAGGGAAAACTAAGTCGACTTGTAGGTGTTGTACAATCTAATCGATTCGGCTCCGGGACCCAAACTTTCCTAGGATTGTAAGATATAACCCAACTCAATCCATCACAACAATAATTGCTTGCTTATAATTTGAGAACATGTTTGTATGATCAATTATTATGATTCCCCTATGACCCCATGACACCCTAGTGTTTTTTATCAATTGTTTACATCCTTTTTAATTCATCTTGCTTGTTTAATTTCATTGTTATTTAGTTTAGTGACCTTCTACATCAACCCCAATTGTGACACCCCCTAAGACACCGCTAGTTACAATAGAAATCTCATCTCAATTCCCGTCCCTTGGGATCCGACCTTTACTTGCCTCTTTACTAATTGTAGAGTTGTTGGTGAAGTTATAAATTGTGTTTTGGTCTAGGTGCTCCTAACGACAAGTTACTGAAAAGACATAGTTCCACGACCAAAAATGGCGCCGTTGCCGGGGACGGTGTTAACTTGATTTAGATTTTCTTATATTGTTATTAGGCATGGCAATGGATCGGGTTGGATCGGGTTTTACGAGATCCACACCCGATCCACTTACTTAATGGATCACCGATTCATATCGAAACCCGATCCATATCCAAAATTTTGAAATCCATATCCAATCCAATATACCTTTTTCAAATCCATATCTGCTCCAAATCCATACCCGATCCACCATATAATCCAAAACCCGATCCAAAACTTCCTTTAGCCATATAAAAAATTCGTCTAATATAACAAATTTGAAATTTAAAGCTTAATAAACCCAAAATTTTCAAAAATATTTGAATGGATCGGGTTCGGGTATGAATGGATCGGGTTTGGATTTGGTTCGGGTTTTTCAATGGTGGGTTTGGATATGGATTTTTAAATAGTGGATCGGTTATGGGTTTTCCAAAGGTGGATTTGGATCGAACTTTTTTCTTCGGTTCGGTTCGGTTTCGGTTCGGATTGAGCCACTATTGCCATCCCTAATTGTTATTAGTTGTGTCTTTCTTTGCCTTGGGGAAGTAAAACTCCTCAAGGTTTGTTCTAATTGTTTTCGAGTTGTTTGATATTTTGCATGTCTAGAAGGTCACAAGGTGACTTGTTACCTTTTGATCACGAAATTGAAAGAACTTTGACAACCAATAGAAGACTTGCTAGGAGAACTTTGAGAGGGATTGGTGAGGTTGTAGATATCCAACCAACTATTGCGTTCATCAACCCTTTTGCAAGAGAAGGTGAGGAGAACCCAGCACAAAATCCAACACAAAATCAACCCACAATGCCTAAGTTTTCATCACATTTCGTACCCACCGAGGAGAACCTACCCAATGGTACTCCCACACCACAACATCTAACCGGAAATTTTATTGCCAAATCCGCATTTATCCAACTAGTCAAAAGAAGCCAATTTGGGGGGATGCCTAGTGAAGACCCTCACTCTCATATGGAGACTTTTTGTGACTATTGTGATGCGGTTTATCAAACCGGTGTAACTCAAGACCAAATTCGATGGGTCTTATTTCCTTTTTCTCTCATTGGCACCGCGAAACAATGGTTGAAAGGCCTTGATAAGGCTACTCTCGGAATTGATTCTTGGAAGAAGTTGGCTCTAGATTTCTACAAAAAGTTTTATCCACCGGAAAAGACTAACATGCTAAGAGCTCAAATTACGGGTTTTAAGCAAAGGGATGAAGAATCTTTGTATGAAGCTTGGGAGCGATTCAAAGGAATTTGTCGCTCATGTCCTCACCATGGACTTAGCGAGTGGTTCTTGGTACAACAATTTTGGAACGGTCTTTATGAAGATTCAAGGAACATTCTCAACATGGGATCAAATAGAATGTTCACCAAAGTTGATGACAATCAAACTTGGAACAACATTGAGGAAATGGCGGTCCATAACTCACAATATAGTAGACCTCGCAAGGCTACTAGAGGAGGAAAGCATGAAGTGGACTCCATTACTCAATTGGGTGCTCAACTTAGTGCTCACATTGATACCATCAATTTAAAGTTTGAAAAAGCTATGGCTAGACTTGAAGAAGCCTCAAAATCACCAAGGCATCATGTTAATGCCGTGACGGCATCTTCATCAATCCCAAGTGGGATATGTGAGAATTGTGGAACTTTGGGACATGACCAAAGTGAATGTAGAGGAACAAATGAACAAGTGAATGCTTTTCAAGCATACAAGAGTGGTACCCCTTATTCCAACTATTACAATGAAAACACCAAATTCCATCCAAATCTCTCATACAAAAGCCAAAATGTTCAAAACCCTCAACCAACATACACCCCACCTCCCATAAGAAACCAAAATCAAAGACCCTTTTACAACCAAAACCAAGGTTACCAAAATCAAACTCCATACAATCAATAAAATGAACAAGGTTTTGATGTTCAAAAAGCGTTCCTCCACATGCAAAAGAATCAACAAGAGTTTTTCACTCAAATGCAAAAACATAGTCAAGCAAAGGAAATCACCATCAACAACATCCTAGCTCACACCAAAATGTTGGAAACCCAATTGACTCAACTAGCATCTTCAAGCTCACAAAGACAAAAGGGGCAATTACCACCTCAAAGTAATCCCCCAAGACATGAAACGGTTAGTGCCATTCACTTGAGAAGTGGTACAAGGTATGAAGCACCGAAGAAGAAAGTTGAGGATGAAGTTGTGGAAGCTAGTGACAAAGAAGAAATTGTGCAAAACTCCAAGGATGGAGAACCATCAAAAGAAGAAATTTCAAACAAAATTGAAGACAAGGTCAAGGAGAAGGAGCCCATTGTGATTAGACTTCCTTTTCCAAGTCGTCAAGCCAAGCCCAAATTTGATGACCAACTTGGAAAATTTATGGAAATTGTGAAGAATTTGGAAGTCTCAATTCCTTTCACGGAATTAATCAATCACGTGCCGGCCTATGCGAAATACATGAAAGACATCCTCACAAAGAAGAAGTCGGTCCGGAAGCTTGAGACTATCGCCTTCTCTAAGGTGAGTAGTGCAATACTTCAAGGGAGTTCACCTCCAAAACTCAAAGTTCCGGGAAGCTTCTCAATACCGTGTACCATTGGCGACACCACGATCAACAAAGCCTTATGTGATCTAGGGGCTAGTGTGAGTGTTATGTCGTACTCGGTGAGTAAAAGGTTGGGGATGGGAGAACTTAAATGCACCAATATCACACTCCAAATGGCCGATAGATCAACAAAGACACCATTAGGGATATGGGAAGATGTTCCCGTAAGAGTTGGGAAATTTTTCATCCCGGTGGACTTTGTCATTGTTGACATGGAAGAAGACTCCAACATTCGAATCATTCTAGGAAGACCTTTCTTACACACCGTGGGTGCGGTGATTGATGTAAAGCATGGAGAGCTCACTCTAGAAGTGGGAGATGAGAGCATAACTTTCAATCTTGACAAGACCAGGAGAGCTCCCCGTTTACACGAACCATGTTTTATGATTGATCATTATAGCCGGAAGGATGATAGGAAGAAGTCGGAACTCCAATGGAAGAAGAAAATTGAAGATGCTCCATTCAAAGAGCAAGTGAATTGTGACAAAGAGAGCTTGAAAAGCTCATCAAAGTCAAGCACTGAAGAGGATGGCCTCATTGGCCAAGACAAGAAAGTGGGAGAGTCGTCTCCATCAACTCAAGAGATCTTTAGTGATCAAGTAGATGAAGTTTGTGGTCTTTGGGACGATGAGTTTGAAAGGATTTTCAATCCCTATATTGGTAATGCTATCGATCAAGACCGACAACAAGGGCAAAGATCTATTGAAGATCTTTATCATGATAATGAACAAGCTTTTGATTACTTCTTCCAGGTGTTGAGCAACATCAACAACACCTTGGACATGCCCCCATGACATCTCACTAAGGATGAGAGTTTGGTGGAGTCCTCCCTAAACCATCATTTGTAAATATTTCTAACTCCCTAACTCGCATTTCAATTCTTGTATTGCATTTTTGTCATTTTTGGGTTTTTATACTTTGATCAAGATAATTATCATTTTTGAGAGAAGTGAGGGAGGGACTAATGATTTCAATTGATGTGCAGTGCTTTAGCTTAGTGTGGGGATAGCAATTGCCTAGGCTATTCATGCCTTAGTAGTGCCCCCACAATGAAGAACACGGGATTTTGAAGAATGAAAAATGACACGGGATATGCAAGTACACGGATGGAACTGAATCTGGGTAAAAGGGGCAGAATCCGAACGGTTTCTAGGGAATCCGCCCGTCTTCAGGCAATCCGGGCATATTTGACAGAATCCGCCCGTCCCTCTTAGCTGAATTTTTGAAATTTTGGGACTGTTGATAAATCCGGGCATCCTGCAAGAGAATCCGCCCGTCTCCAGAAAGACGCCCGTCCTGGAAGAAAAGACGCCCGTCTTTTTGGCTGAGAAAAACAAGAAAAATCACTGGAAAGGAATCCGCCCGTCTTCAGTGAAAGACGCACGTCCCGCAGCTGACAATCCGAGCATCTTTGCTGAAAGACGCCCGTCTTTAGGCGAGAATTCCTGAAGCCAAAACAGACAGAATCCGGCCGTCCCGAAGGAAAGACGCCCGTCTTCCCCCTGCATTTCAAATTTTTTCGGGTCTTTTATAAACCCCCTACCACATTCATTTCTTCATTTCTTCATTCAAAAGACTACCCATAAACCCCAAAACTCAAAATGCCCCATCCTCTCCATCACCAAAACAAGATTTCCTCAACCACATTCAACAAAACCAAATCCAAACATCCTTTTTACAACAATTAATCACTCCTCTTCCAACAAAAATCAAACCAAGCACCAAAATCTTCAACCTTTGAGTCGATTTTTGAATTTATAAAGGCAAAGCCTTTCATCTTAAAATCGATTTGGGTATACTTGGAAATTGAAGATTTTCACTCTTTTCTTGGTTCAATCATCAATGGCAAGGACAAAAGGACCAACAAAGGCCCCTAAGGCAAAGGCACTCTCAACAAGACAAAAGTGTCTTCAAGCAAAGAAAGCCTCATTGGCTATGGTGGTAGCTAGTTCAAACTTGGAAGTGCAACAACAACAACCTCCCTTGGAAGCAACAACATCAACAACTCCGGAAATTGCTCAACTTTCGAACTATCCGGAGGTAATTTTCATTTCTAAATCCCATAGGGAAACTTTTGCCAAGTATGCTCGAAAATCCTTTCTATCCACCAAGTTTATTTGTGAAGATGCCTTGAACAAGTTGGGTGTCTTTGAGCAAACTAAAGCCTTCTTTGAAGCCATGGGGTTGGAAAAATTGTTTGAAACAAAAGAATTGACATACCCCTCCCTTACCTTACAATTCTTGAGTTCTTTGAAAGTTACAAAGGTAGAGACTAGGGAAAACATCGAGTTCCGCCTAGCTAATGTGAGTAGGCGCATCACCTTTGAGGAAATGGGTAAAGCATTGGGTCTTAGTGATTCACCTAGTTATTTCAAGAATGTTGGCAAGTATGACCCCGCTCCTCTTTGGGAGGCGATTTCCGGAAGGAAATTTGAGAACTATCATGCTAGTCGCGCTCTATTAGTCCACCATCCGGGCATTAAAGTGTGGCACAAGGTCATAGGGAATACCATCATTACAAGAAAAGACACCAACCACTTTACCAAGCTCGATTTTGTTCTTCTTGAGTCGGCCTTAAATATTGGAAGGGAATTCACCAAGCCTTTCAACTCTCTAAGGCTTTTGGTGGAAAGATGGCTAAATGTTGATTGTGGGAAGCAAGGCACCACCGTTATTGTGAATGGAGGTCTAGTCACCCTTTTGGCTAAGTACTTTGATCCGAACTTCAACAAGGATAGCAAGTATGTGGCGAAAAAGGGGGGTCATCTCGTTGATATGGATGCTATGATTAACAAATACAAGTGGGTCTCTCATAACCCTCTTGACACCAAGTATGGGTGGCTCACAAGTGAGGCTATATATTTTACTTTGCCTTCAAAGATTTGTCGTTTGAGTGTCCATCGGACCAATTACCTCCTTCCCCTCTCAAAAGAAGCCGAATATATCATCCGACAACAAAGGGGTGAAATTGAATTGCCCTCCTCTTCCATTGTCACACCACCCTATCCTTTCAAGTACCAAGAGTTCAAACCCGAAGGTATTGAAGCAAGCAAAGATTATATGACTCTACTTATGCAAGAGATGCACAAGCAAGCTTTCAAGGATCGGGAAGATGCTTACTTAGCCCAATATCCACCCCTCCTTCATTTAGCTAGGCAAGGACTACTTGATCCTTCATGTCCTTTGCCTAGTTGGGCGGATAGGGAAGTCTTCTTTCCGAGTGCATCTAGGGGTTAGATTCCGGGTGACAATGAGGTTGTCGGTAATGAGGTTGTTGATGATAACATTGATGAAGAGGCTAGTGATGAAGAAGAAGAGGATGATGAACAAAGTGAGCAATAAATTGAAGAGGGAAGTGGTGATGAGTCCACTTCTATTGAGGAAGATGATGATAACGATGATATGGTAGAAGATTAGCAAGCTTTGGAGGCTCCTACCCTCTTGAGGTTTGTTCTACTTCTTTCTTTGTTTTATTTATTTATCTTGATCATGGTTGGAGTAGTCCTAGAACCATAGAGGACTAACACCTCGGCCCCATTGAGGTGTTCTTATTTCATTGTTCCCACTTTTGAAAATCCAAAATGACAAATTTAGTTTCATGCATTGCATCGTGTGTGCATGAACTACACCCAACCTTAGGATATTAGAAATAATGTCTAACTCGGTTTGGGGAAGTACATGCATACACAACGGGAGGTAATCTAAATTATCCTCTCCGTCATAAACAAAAACCCATGCATCATGTAGTGTAGATTAGTGTAGCTTGCATTTAGTGTAGAAATCATGCATCATGTTTGCATAATTTCCCATCATTTTGGCCATTGAGGACAATGCCTATATTAGTGTGGGGATGGGGAATTCTAACTTAACTTTTATTCAAAAATCCAAAAAAATTGAAAAATTTCAAAAAATCATAAAAATTTGAAAAATTAAAAAACCAAAAACAAGTTCATTTCCTTTGTAGTGTAGTCATGTATATATTGTTGTATATATTGTGTTTGTTCTATCCTTGTTCACATTGATCGACTACGCCACATCCGAGACATGAGGATATTGAAGACCGCATGGTATGATCTTTCCAATCTCCTTTTTCCTCTTTATGTTGATGACTATGTGGCTTTATTTTGATTGATGCGGTATAACAATGTGAACTTAGGACTTGCATTTAGTTTATATGGCATATTAGTTGGTAGAATCATTTGCATTAGGATGTTTATATGCTAGTTGCATCATGGCATGTAGTTGCATGTTAGAAAAATTTTGCAAAACCGTCTACTTGGGAAGCTTGACAAGTGTATATAGGCCCTAGTATATGCTTTTTCTTCTTAAGACTTTGCTTGTTAGAATGCTTGTAAAACACCCGAGGATGTGTCATGCTAGTATCCTTTGACCCATGGATTAAGGCCTAGTCAAGAGTACCTTGTGGTGTGATAACTCCTTGGCTACCGTTTATTCCAAGGTGACCCTTGAAACCATGCACCCATCCATCCATCATCCATGTTCTACCACATTTTTGTCAACAAAGGGAATGGGCACAAAAAGAAATTGATTTGAGTTCAATGAAGTGAAAAGTGAAAGAAAGTTTGCAAAATAATGCATCAAATGAAAAGAGGAGCAAAAATTGAACTCCTAAAGCTTCAAACATAAGCCACCCTCACTACATATGGGGTGACTTTGAAAATGTTCAAAAGAAATGCAAAGAAAAGTTGAAAGTTGTCAAGTGTTGAAATGACAAAAATAAAAAAGAAATGGCAAGAAAGTGTTCTCAAATGTTATATGCCACAATAAATTGGGGGGAAAAACAACAAAGCAAACTCCCAAAGTGAAACTCAAGTTCTATCGATCCCTTTATCCATTGTATCCATTTTTGTGCATGGTAGAGAGGGGACGAGTGGACGACCCTTCTTCTTGTCTAGGCAAGAGGGGGAATTCCGCGATCCTCCAGTGTTTCTAACACCATAGGGAGTCTACTCTTGACAAAAGCATTTAACGATTGAGGACAAAGGTACCCTAGCTTGACACAATTTGGAGGTGATTTATTGGTATCCTTCTAGGCTTAGTAGTTTGAAGAAATTGCATCTATGAAGGAGTGTGTACCCTTGAATTACTTCCCTTGTAGATAATTTCCGCCACTTAGATGAGGAAAGTGGCTATTCTTTTGTAGATGCATCCATTATTTGATTTTGTGTGCTTAATGTTTGGATATGTCGCCATTTTGGCAAGACCCATCTTGCCTTGCAAGAAGGCATCCTACCTCATGGTTGTCTTGTTGTGAGTTGAAGTGGCGGAGTGAGACCCGCTAATTGTCTCATATCGGCTATGTTATTAGGTTAGTTTAAATAACGGTCCTAGTCTTTGTCACCTCTTTACTCGGGACGAGAAAAGGTTCGGTATGGGGATATTTGATGTGACCATTATTAGAGCATATTTAGTCCCCGAATTAGCCTTGTTCCCATGCTTTTTAGTGCATATTTGGGTCATTTATTGTCTTTAGTTCTTTGTTTTGCATATTCTTTGAGATTTTGTGTCCTTGGTAGGAAAGGAGTGCAAACCTTGCATTTTCATGGCAAAATGAGGCTAAATTGATTGAATTCAATGACCAAGCATCAAGGAGAGACAAGATTAGAAGGCCTTTGTACATACTATAGTAAATGGGCAATGATGAGAAAAGATCTTTGCATCCCCGAGGAAATCCCCAAGGATTTTAGGAAGAAAAGAAGAAGAAAGCAAACTGGACAGCAATCCGTGTGGATTGTCCTAAAGACGCCCGTCTCCATCACCACAATCCATGCGTCTTCCTTACAAGACGCCCGGGCAGCAGCACCAGAAGACGCCCGTCTTCTCCCCAAGACGCCCGGGCAGAGACCACAGAATCCGCCCGTCCCGTGCTGAAGACGCCCGGATTCCAAGGCAGACCAATTTCGTTTCTTCAAGCTTCAAGAAAGATGCCCATCCTTCCAAGAATACCGGCGTTTCCTTAAGTAGGGACTTAATCGTCATTTAAGCCCTTAGTTAACCCTAACTCCTACACCTAATCCCCACTATAAATACCCCATTAGTCTAATTAGAAGAGCATGTTCTTCTTAGCAATCCTTAGGGTAGTTAATATCAATCAAATCTCTCTTTAATCTTGTAATCAACATTTAATCAAGTTTTAATACAAGTTTTATTTCCTTAATCTCTCTCTTGTCCATCCTTTATTTTGGGTAATTGAAGATTATTTGGATTATTATTGGGAGATTGACAACCTCTCAATCAAGCATCAAGTACTTCTTTTATTCTTTGCTTTATTATTGGAATCATTAGTAGGTATAATTCTCTTAATCCCTTTTTAATTATTGTTAATTACTTTCATTTATTCATCATGTTTCACTTTGTTGGTATGATTGACAACCTTGCTAGCATGTTCAACATGATAATGAGTGAGTAGTCACCTAGCTAGGGTTAATGGGTAATTAGGGGAAACCAACATGGGGAAGGATTCATGCTTAAATTAATATGCTTTCATGATTTATTTGCTTGCTTGTTATGATCTCAACTCATGCACATGTTATGTTTGATGAAATGCGAACCTATAAATCCTTGCATTTTTTACCCATCACCTATCTTTTCAATGAGACTTGTAAGACATAAACCAACTCGAGTCTCATTAGACCTGTTAGTTATTTAGACCAAATTAATACTCATCTTATGATATTAAAATTACAAATTAATTTAAAGTGGTCTAAATCTACATGCATGCAAACAAAAGTATAAAAGATGGTATTAAACCATCTTAAGACAAAAGTTCCTTCCATTGTATAAGGCAAGTAAGGGCACTACAAAGGTCTCCTACCTTTGTAGTTCTTGAGCTATATGAATGTGGATGATTCTCCAAATACACCAAAATTACCAAAATAGGTAATCTCCTAAGGTGGCACCCAAGATAAGCCCAAAATACTACTAAAATTAATAACTAGTTAATAATAGTAGTAACTTTGTAATATGTATATTTGATGTACTAATTAATATTATTACCTTGATAATATTATTAGTTTACTTTTATATGTGTTTATTGTAAAAGGATGAACAAAATAAGAAGAAAAAATATGGTCTTTTGATGGTGTATATGAACCATCCACAACATGCACACAAAGACCAATTTTTCTTCAAATTTCCAACCTTAGAAATGATGGAATGACTTAGGTATATATAGGCATGCAAATATATACAATTCACATACAAATACTAGTGGGAAATACCTACCTTTTCCACTCACAATGAGTGTATTAGTAGTGTATAAAAATCTGTCCAAATGGTTCCCTTCGGGTCCATTTCGATTTTCGACATTTGCCCCACAAATGCTTATAAGTCTTATATTTAATTATCTGACATAATTAAATATTAATTTGATTATTTAACCTTTAATTAATATAAATTAACTACCAATGACTATTTAACTATTAAATAATCATAAGACCATTTTATCAACATACAATGTGTCAATATTAACCCATTTAGCTAATTTTACAACCTCTTGTAAAATTTAATAGCTAATTAATTCCACCTCAAAACATATACACATATCGTATAAAATTAATTAATTAATAATTAATTAATAAATTCTAATAAATTTATTATTTAAATATCACATAATTAAATAACAAATCTCCTTGTCCCGAGTTCGTAACCCGTCATCAAATAATACATTTACGTGACTAATTAAAAGTCAAATAATACAAGGAATTAATTATCTCGTATCTCATACAAACAATTAATTTATTCTATTTGGACGTCATCCTATAGGTGTGACCTAAAGGGATCAGCTGATCACCGCCGTCACACGACAGTAATGTCAAACTCTAGTCAGCCAATCATTACCGATTAACGATGACCAGCTGACAAAGAAATAAATAAATCCCTGATATTCCTTTTACGAGATTTATTATGTAAACGCACTTATTGTGGAGGACACTACTCCAACAATCTCCCACTTGTCCGACACAAGTGTGCGTTTCCAATTCTCTTGTCCAAAAATATCTCCCACTCAATGCAAGATGTCTTTCAGGTCGTTCTTGCACGTGATCATATCATAAAGTGGTTTCCTCGATCAGGAGAATGACAGTCTGACCGGATAATCTACTATAGATCGCATTCGAGCGTGGCCACGCATTCACAGTCATCTCTCCTCGAGTGGCCTTGAGATAAAATATGACTTAAAAGGACAATCATGTTGACCTATTTTCTTCATTTGATACAGATCACAATGACCCAGTAAATGCTCATCGGCCTCCTTTTACGGTGCGACCTAGAACAAAAACCAAAGCCACCGGAAAACCGTACCAACTCAGACAAATAGTCACCAGTCTAAAGAATTGACTCGAAGGAATAAACAGAAATCCTCGCCACGATCTAGCAACAAAAGGACTCTATAAACGGTCACTGTCCGACAAATTGTCTCACAATATGCCTATGTAATCGACCAGTCATCACCATGACCATATGATAGTCGAACCTGTCATCTATCGCCTTACAATCTAGTCACTCCGAGACGTCACCTCATTAAGTAACTAGGGACAAAATACAATGTTAATCCAGTTCACTTAATAGGGTTCGACATTGTCTTTACAACCTATTTGGAGAAAACAAAGTATATAAATTCGGACATAAAATCAATATAACGATAAATGCAACTTATCATATATGAAATAATAAATACAATATTTTGATTATTACATATCATATAATTTACAACAAGATTCGGCATTCGTCTCAATCCCATCGAAACTACATGACTATCATGTTTAGATTGAGACAATGGCTTGGTTAAAGGATCAGCGATGTTGTCAGTTGTCCCAACCTTACAAACTGTAATTTCTTTCCTTTCTATTAAATCTTTAATTACATGAAATTTCCTAAGTACATGTCTAGACTTGTTACTAGACTTGGGCTCTTTTGCTTGAAAAATAGCCCCACTGTTATCACAATACAAAGTGATAGGATCATCGGCGGTCGGAACTACTTTCAGTCCCTCTAACATTTGCCTAATCTAAACAGCTTCCTTTGCAGCTTCAGAGGCTGCAATGTACTCAGCTTCCATTATAGAATCAGCACTCACAGACTCTTTGAAACTTCTCCAGCAAACCGCCCCTCCATTTAACAAAAAGACAAAACCAGCCTGGGATTTCAAATCATCCCTATCGGTTTGGAAACTGGCATCCGTATAACCTCTTACACGTAATTCAGATTCTCCTCCAAACACTAAGAATGAATCTTTAGTCCTTCTCAAGTACTTCAGAATATTCTTGACGGCTATCCAGTGACTCTCACCTGGAGTTTTCTGAAAACGACTCGTCATACTCAAAGCATACGAGACGTCAGGACGAGAACACATCATAGCATACATGATCGATCCAACAGCGGAAGCATAGGGAATCGATTTCATGCGTTCAATATCCTTAGGCTCAGTAGGACACTGTGACTTACTCAAAGTGATCCCACTGCCCATAGGTAGAAAACCTCTCTTGGAGTTTTTCATATTGAATCAGCCAAGAATCTTATCAATATAGGCTTCTTGACTCAATGCTAATATCTTTTTGGATCTATCCCTATAGATCCGGATACCCAAGATGCGTTGAACTTCTCCCAAATCTTTCATTTGGAAGTGATTTCCCAACCACTTCTTAACAGAAGCAAGCATATCAACATCATTCCCAATGAGTAATATGTCGTCCACATAAAGAAGTAAGAAAACAACTTTACTCCCACTAAACTTCATGTATAAACATGGTTCCTCAACACTTCGAGAAAAACCATTCTGTTTAATAACATGATCAAAACGATGATTCCAACTCCTTGACGCTTGCTTAAGACCATAAATGGATCTCTTAAGTTTGCATACTTTGTTAGGATTTTTAGGATCCACAAAACCCTCGGTTGTGTCATGAACACTTCCTCTTCCGTAAACCCGTTCAGGAAAGCGGTTTTGACATCCATTTGCCATATCTCATAATCATGAAATGCAGCAATCGCTAACATTATCTGAACAGATCTAAGCATAGCAACTGGTGCAAAAATTTCATCATAGTGTAAACCATGAACCTGGGTGAAACCTTTTGCAACCAATCTAGCTTTATAGACATCTTTATGTCCATCCATGCCGATTTTAATCTTGAATATCCACTTACATTGAAGAGGTCGAACATCTTTAGGTAAGTCAACCAGGTCCCATACCTGATTATCGTACATGGAATCCATTTCGGATTGCATGGCCTCGAGCCATAGCTTAGAGTCAGAACTCATAATAGCTGCTTTATAGGTCTTGGGTTCATCACTTTCTAAAAGTAAAACCTCATAGTCACCATCTTGCTCGATAATACCAAGGTATCTATCAGTCAAGGACTAACCCTTTCCGACCTCCTAGGTTCGGAAGGAACAATAACTCGATTCGACGTAGAAGGAACATCTTCTTATATTGTCATATCAGTTTGTGGCTCTTGAACTTCGTCAAGTTCAAATTTTCTCCCACTCTGTCTTCTAGAAATAAACTCTTTTTCTAGAAAGACAGCTTCACGAGCCACAAACACTTTGTTCTCATTACTATTGTAGAAGTAATATCCACAAGTTTCCTTAGGGTAGTCTACAAAAATACACTTTTTAGAATGAGGTGCAAGCTTATCGTCAGACTTGCTCTTGACATAAGCATCACAACCCTATACTTTCATGTATCGCAGATTCGGGACTTTCCCTTTCCATATCTCATATGGAGTTTTCTCAGTTGCTTTAGTGGGACTTTTATTAAGTGATTGTACAGCAGATAAAATGGCAAAACCCCAGAATGACTTAGGTAACTCTGTTTGACTCATCATCGATCGAACCATATCTAATAAAGTTCGATTCCTCCTTTCAGCCACACCATTTAATTGTGGTGTGCCAGGAGGAGTTAACTGAGATACAATACCGCAGTTTATAAGGTGATCTTTAAAGTCATTACTTAAATACTCCCCACCACGATCTGATCGTAATGCTTTAATCTTCTTATTTAATTGGTTTTCTACTTCATTCTGAAACTCTTTGAACTTATCAAAAGCTTCACTTTTATACCTCATTAAGTAGATATACCCATATCTACTCATGTCATCGGTAAAAGTAATGAAATAGTCATAATTACCTCTAGCAAAGGATCGTCATTGGACCGCATACATCGGTATGTATTAAACCCAACAACTCACTAGCTCGAGATCCCTTTCCTAGAAAAGGTGAACGAGTCATCTTGCCAAGAAGACAAGATTCGCATGTACCAAATGATTCGAAATCAAAAGGTTTAATTACACCAGTCGACACTAGTCTTTTAATGCGCTTCTCGTTGATGTGTCCTAATCGACAATGCCATAAATAAGATTGATCAGGATCACCTGTTTTGAGTCTTTTATTATCTAAATTATAAACATCGTTGCAAGTATCTAGAATATAAATACCATTGATTGAAATAGCTTGACTATATACAATCCCATTAAGGGAAAAAGTACAACACTTGTCTTTAATTACAAAGGAAAACCCTTCTGTGTCTAACACAGATACGGATATTATATTTATAGATAGCGTTGGTACAAAATAACAATTATTAAGATGCAACTGCATTCCTGAAGCTAAACTAAGTACATAAGTTCCTACTGAGACGGCGGCTACTTTAGACCCGTTTCCCATTCGGAGATCGACATCACCCTTGTTTAGCTTTCTTATGCTTTTTAGGCCCTGCAAATGATTGCACAAATGAGAACCACAACCAGTATCTAATACCCAAGTTGTATTTGAAGCATAATTTTTGTCTATCATAAAAGATTCGGTTGAGAAATTACATGTTGGCTTCACAATGCCAGCTTTTATGTCATCCAGGTACTTAGTACAATTACGCCTCCAATGTCCCTTGTTATTACAGTAATTACAAGTATCTTTAAGAGGATTACCCTTTATAGGTTTAGGCTTGGTAGAGCAATTCGCAATTGCTTTACCTTTGCCCTCTTTCGAATGGGCTTCTTACCGCATTCCTCTTAAATCGCTTCTTCCCCTTCACATTTATCGCAAGCACATCTTTCCTTGTACTCCCACTCAATCCCATGTCCTTCTCTGCTTGCACAAGCAGAGAATGGAGCTCATGTAAACTCTTTTTCATGTTCGTCATATTGTAATTTACCCTAAATTGGGTAAATCCCTTGACGTGAGAGAGAGAGTGGAGCACTCGGTCCACCACAAGTTCGTCGGGGATCTTGCATCCCAACCCCTCTAAAGTTTCCACGTACTCAATCATTTTAAGTACGTGTGAACTTACAGTTTGACCATCTTTGAGGTTAGCCTCAAAGAAACGAACTGCGGTGTCATATTGAATTATTCTCGGGGCTTGAGAAAACATAGTAGAAAGCCTCGAGAATACTTCATGTGCATCGCGAAACGTGACACATTGCCTTTGTAAAGCAGGATCCATTGAAAAAATCAAAACATTTTTTATTGCGACGGATTCCTTTTGATAATTTGAAAAAGCCTCCCTTACATCGGCAGTGGCTCTAGTACTAGGCTAAGGGAGAGAGGGATCGACAAGGTAGCGTAATTTGCCATCACCTGCGGCAGCTAATCGAAGTTGTTCCTCCCAATCTTTAAAATTACTACCGTCGGCTTTTAAAACATATTTTTCCATAAAAGAACGTAGCCATGAATCTCTAGCTATGGTGACGGTTTCACTAGTAGAAGTCGTCGTGATTACTACAAAGGAAATAAAGGAAAGATTAACATTTGTCGTCTAGAAATATTTAACTTGTGAAACTATTTAACAAGTTCCCATTTATATAATGATCTCCCACTGAATTATATAAATGATTCCAATATCCAATTTTATATAAACACGGGCACGGTGGACCGATTCAACCCACATTTATATAAATTTGGTGAGTCAACAACTTTGACTGATTCTACTACTAGAACTCTTGGTTGACGGATTTTCTTAAAATCTATCTTTTAGCCCCAGAATAAATATGGGCACGGTGGACCGATTCAACCCATATTTATCCCGTTGAGTCCAACCAATTTTCACGCGTAATAACTTTTATCACTCTACTTACCCAACGTAAAAAGAGTGTACCTCGGTGATCCGAACCTACCTCTAATGAAGAAGGGATTCATAGGTGCTATTATTTGGTAAGGCTTAATCTCAATTTAAACAAATGTGAGAGATCTTATCAATTTAATTGTCTATCACTTTTAAGTGAACTAAATTGGTGAATGCTAGACAATTAAATCGATAACAACAAAAATAAAACATGTAGTAACGATTTGGCATGAATGCATAAATGAATTAAAACAAACAAGTCCTAATATGGCCACCTAGTTAATCTAATTAACTAAAATTATTACACTTCGGAAACCAACTCCTTGGTCCCTTGAGTCTTCATAAATTGGCCTCCTTCTTTAGGATTTCGGAACGCCTTTCCGAAAACACTGTCTTCATGAAAACTCCATCTATAGATGCTTCATCTAATTACTAATAATTAAATTACATAACAATACCCTATTATACAATTTATAATAAAATTAAAATAAAAACTATTAATTAATTACAAATTAGGCGATATGAAATCGCAATTAATTACAAAACAATTCGATATTCCCTTACATTACGGAAAATACCAACTTCTACCTATGGCCATATTAGGAAAAATTACATAATTAAAATGATAAAAAAAACATTCATCCAAATGAATAATAAAATGCATTATGGAAAAATGACATGCAAAATCGTCTAACTTACCAACAACGATCATTTGAGCTTGCTTTGACGGAATTTTTACCAATAAAAATTCATAATCAATTTTTAAAACAATTTTAAGACTTACTCATCATACTAATCTGGTCTAATATCAAAATAATTATTCTCAACAATTATCTTGAATTTATATGGGAATTAAAACACAATTATGACAAAAATGATATAATAATTCACAATTATCATACAAAAATTCCATTTAATATAAAAATTTATGGAAAAATAAATTTCAAAGCCATGAACATTCTGGTCTTACACCAAAAATGCCATGCAAGTGAAAATTTTTGTTTTTAAAATTTATTTAAAACGATTTCACAATTTAATTGATAAACGGATAATTTTTACAATTTAATTCTAAATCAAACCATAAAAATTGAAACAACTTTAAAATTAAATTTTATACATTTTGGAACATTTTCCAGGAGCTAAAAATTCAAAAATTTCGAGCCAAAAAATTAAATCAATATTTATTTGCAAAATAACCATTATTTATCAATTTTTTATCAAATAAAAATTAATAAACAACCTAAATTAATCACATTAATTTAAAGTATCTACTTATCTCATAAATAGAACATGCAAGTGGTTATTTCTAAATAAACATGCATAAAATTAACATGCAACCAAATTTAATTAACTCTTAATTAATTTTAATGCATTTTTACTCAATTTTATGCCATTTTAAGTTATAAAAAGTGGAAAAATTTAACAAAAATCAAATTTTCGTCCCATATCATCTTAAGACCAGATTATTTACATGCAAGACCATATTATGTGATAAACTAATTTTAGTAACATAATATCAATTTTATTAATTTATCTCATAAATTACTAAAATCGTCTTAAAACAACATGCATGTATTTAACAATGCTCTGATACCACTTGTTAGTTATTTAGACCAAATTAATACTCATCTTATGATATTAAAATTACAAATTAATTTAAAGTGGTCTAAATCTACATGCATGCAAACAAAAGTATAAAAGATGGTATTAAACCATCTTAAGACAAAAGTTCCTTACATTGTATAAGGCAAGTAAGGGCACTACAAAGGTCTCCTAACATTGTAGTTCTTGAGCTATATGAATGTGGATGATCCTCCAAATACACCAAAATTACCAAAATAGGTAATCTCCTAAGGTGGCACCCAAGATAAGCCCAAAATATTACTAAAATTAATAACTAGTTAATAGTAGTAGTAACTTTGTAATATGTATATTTGATGTACTAATTAATATTATTACCTTGATAATATTATTAGTTTACTTTTATATGTGTTTATTGTAAAAGGATGAACAAAATAAGAAGAAAAAATATGGTCTTTTGATGGTGTATATGAACCATCCACAACAAGCACACAAAGACCATTTTTTCTTCAAATTTCCAACCTTAGAAATGATGGAATGACTTAGGTATATATAGGCATGCAAATGTATACAATTCACATACAAATGCTAGTGGGAAATGCCTACCTTTTCCACTCACAATGAGTGTATTAGTAGTGTATAAAAATCTGTCCAAATGGTTCCCTTCGGGTCCATTTCGATTTTCGACATTTGCCCCACAAATGCTTATAAGTCTTATATTTAATTATCTTACATAATTAAATATTAATTTGATTATTTAACACTTAAATAATATAAATTAACTACCAATGACTACTTAACTATTAAGTAATCATAAGACCATTTTATCAACATACAATGTGTCAATATTAACCCATTTAGCTAATTTTACAACCTCTTGTAAAATTTAATAGCTAATTAATTCCACCTCAAAACATATATACATATCGTATAAAATTAATTAATTAATAAATTCTAATAAATTTATTATTTAAATATCACATAATTAAATAACAAATCTCCTTGTCCCGAGTTCGTAACCCGTCATCAAATAATACATTTACGTGACTAATCAAAAGTCAAATAATACAAGGAATTAATTATCTCGTATCTCATACAAACAATTAATTTATTCTACTTGGGCGTCATCCTATAGGTGTGACCTAAAGGGATCAGCTGATCACCGCCGTCACACGACAGTAATGTCAAACTCTAGTCAGCCAATCATTACCGATTAACGATGACCAGCTGACAAATAAATAAATAAATCCCTGATATTCCTTTTACGAGATTTATTATGTAAACGCACTTATTGTGGAGGATACTACTCCAACAAGACCATGCATGTTGTTGAGTAGGGAAGACTAAGTCGACTTGTAGGTGTTGTACAATCTAATCGATTCGGCTCCGGGACCCAAACTTTCCTAGGATTGTAAGATATAACCCAACTCAATCCATCACAACAATAATTGCTTGCTTATAATTTGAGAACATGTTTGTATGATCAATTCCCATGATTCCCCTATGACCCCATGACACCCTAGTGCTTTTTATCAATTGTTTACATCCTTTTTAATTCATCTTGCTTGTTTACTTTCATTGCTATTTAGTTTAGTGACCTTCTACATCAACCCCAATTGTGACACCCCCTAAGACACCGCTAGTTACAATAGAAATCTCATCTCAATTCCCGTCCCTTGGGATCCAACCTTTACTTGCCTCTTTACTAATTGTAGAGTTGTTGGTGAAGTTATAAATTGTGTTTTGGTCTAGGTGCTCCTAACGACAAGTTACCGAAAAGACATAGTTCCACGACCAATGGGGTACCCCATGAAATCATCAGCGATCAAGGCTCTGACTTCCAGGCGGAAACTCAAGCTTCGCTGGACAAATACAAGATCAAACGACATTGATCATCCCCCTACCGTCCCCAAACCAACGGAGCGGTTGAGGCATCTAACAAAACTCTTGTCACCATTATCAAGAAATTGCAAGACAACTACCGCGATTGGCCATGCAAACTCCCATTCGCACTCTGGGGATACCAAACCTCCATTCGAACACCGACAGGCGCCACACCCTTCTACCTAGCATATGGCATGGAGGCGGTTTAACCGGTAGAGTTAGAGGTCCCTTCTCTACGCATCCTACTGAAGAGTCAAGTCCCTGAGGCGGAATGGACCCGTCGAAGGCACGAGCAACTCACTCTTCTAGACGAACGGCGACTCAACGCCTTGCACAACGTCCAGCTATACCAACGACGTATACTACGGGCATTCAACAAGAGGGTCAAACCCAGGAACATCCAGGAAGGCGACTTGGTCCTCAAGTCAGTCCGAGCAACGTTACCCGTCGATCCGAGGGGAAAATTCAAACCCAATTGGGTCGGGCCATAGCTGGTCAAGAAAATACTTTCGGGGGGCGTAGTGAGACTGAGCGACCTAGACGGGGAGGATTTTACAAACCCGACCAACCTAGACCAACTCAAAAAATACTACCCTTGAACCATAGCAACCAACGACCTAGCCCTAGTTTTACAACTAGCGTTCACCTTATCCCTTTTCAAGTCAAGTTCCCCAACGCGTTCTGATTTGATATTGCATGTTTTATCGAGTCTAAGTTGCGGCACCTTGCCCGTTTCAAATGTCCTTTGATCTGTCAAAGGCAACATCCATTTGCACTAAAAAACAAACAAAAACCCCTGAACTACGAGCATGGTTTGATTTCACCCCTTCGGGTGGATACGTAGGCAGTCCCTCTTATACCTGAGGGATACAACCACAAAACCCAATCAAAATCACAAAACATTTCGAACTACGGTCATGGTTTAATTTCACCTCTTCAGGTGAATATGTAGGCAGTCCTTTCGTACACAAGAAAAATACAACCATCCCTACAATCAAAAACAACCATCCCCATACAATAAAAACCCCACCCACGAAAAAAACATCCCCATCAAAAAAGAGAAAGGGAAAAACATTTCCCTTTCCCACAAAAATACAAAATAACCCTTTCTCCCTTCCCACAAAATTCCAATTCCCAAGTGCAAATGTTTAGGATGATTCAAATCGAATTGCCTTTATAAAATGGATGGAAGAAACAAGCGTTCACAATTTTCGACACGAGCAATCCTCTTATTTAATTAATAATGGGAGGGATTACAATTTCAACAACAAATAAAGCTCGACAAGTCTACAACTTGTCAAAGCTAAGGTGTCAACTAAAACACCTCACATAAAAAAACTAGCACAAAACACACAATACATAGCTAGTACAACATAATAAAAAAAACTTACAACAATAATACAACATAATAATAAAGTGGGTAATAGAGGTCTTCACTCTTCCATTTTACCCTTGCCTTTTCCCTCGGGGTACATCTTCCCCTTGTTCTTCTTGTTGGCCCGCCTAGCATGGATTTCCTCCTCGGAACGGATCCTCAACGGATCTAAAACGGCAGCGGCCTCCGGTCTAGCACAAGACCCCATGTTCGACCCGAAACGAGCCAATGCACGGCCCACCATACCCTTGGGACCCGAGCTTCTCCTCTTTGGTGGCCTCATCACATCGGGACTAGCGCCATCAACATACTCTTCAAAGAAGGCACGGTTGGCCTTGCCAACCTCTCGATACTTCAAGTCGACAACCTCGTCCTTACGGAATTTGGACCTCTCCTCCAAGGATAGAGCTCTTGACCATTTGACATAGGCGGGAGTCGCCCATGACGTGGCAACGGGATTTGGTACCTCCCAAAGCGGCCGAGTGGCCCACCATCTTTCGAAGACCTCCACAAGCTCGGAGTTCCGGAAAACATTCTCTTGGACAAGGGTATTGATACGTGCATTTTATATAGTCTTTTTAGCCTATTTTATGCACGTATTTCTATGCTTTTATCGTGGTTTTATGCTACGAAATGCCCCGAATATGCTACTTTGGTGTATTTTGTCTTATTTGCAGGAATGGACCATAAAGTAGTGAAATCAAGCCTTTTACCGCTCATTTAGCATGCATTTGGAGGAAGAGTAGATTTGGAGCGGGAAATGTTGCTGTCTTGGGATGCGTGAAGGTGTTTCGGGCGCTAAAAGGACAAGTCAAGGCCAAATTGACGAGAATGATGAGCTGCTGAAGTCAAGTTTCACTTGATCGAGTAGTTTATTACTCGATCGAGTGGTTTAGGAGTCAATAATCAGTCGATCGAGCACATTACTTACTCGATCGACCAGTTCCTTATATGCCTTTACTCGATCGAGCACTTTCCTTGGTCGATCGAGCTGTTTTTGAGTCAAGTTCACTCGATCGAGTGATTTAGTTGCTCGATCGAGTGGATATTGCTGACGGGCTGGGCTTTTTAGCTCTAATTCCGTCATTAGGTTATTTGTACTCCTATTTTCTTATAAATAGGAGTTAGGATGTCATTTGTAATCATCCAGTTAGCACGTTACTCTTCTCCCTTTCTTTACACACTGTTACTTTTATTCTTGCTCAATTCCGGATCATTTAATTCAGTAACTTCTTCCCTTTTTCTCTCTTTAATTTAATTTAATGTTTATTATTTGTTCTTCCTTTATTTCTTGTTCTCCCTTAATTATGCATAGCTAATTCCCCTAGTATGTTAGGATTAGGGAAGCCGTGGTAGCAATGTTTTAACTGACTTGAATAGGTTAGACTTGCGATAGGAATTGTATTAGGCAATTTAATTGTTAT
This sequence comes from Silene latifolia, assembly GCF_048544455.1. Lineage (NCBI taxonomy): Eukaryota > Viridiplantae > Streptophyta > Magnoliopsida > Caryophyllales > Caryophyllaceae > Silene > Silene latifolia. Next base: position 33,814,062 of record NC_133536.1, read on the forward strand.
CCGGTCGAATGAATGCATGCAGGAGACCATAAATCTAGTTAACCCCGACCTAGATCGAAAGATTGGAAGGGAAGGCTTGCTTAATTATAATAGGGTATTGCAGTGAGGGCGAAAGTTAAGCTGTTTACGCTCTAGGGCGGTTTAAGGACCGAAAGGTGACGACCATAGCTCTTCTTATCAATAGTTTAATCGCTTCAGTATTCCCGATAGTATAAGATTTGATAGCTGCCACGGTGGACCGACTCTTAGCATACTCCCTTCTCTTACTGTTAGTTCTCTTATTCATTTCCCTTGCCTTAATCTCTAGTTAGTCCAACACAATCAATTCACCCCCGTTTGTGACATTAAGCAGATAAACAGACAAATAGATAGTACACCGCCTCCCTGTGGAGATCGACCCTACTTACCGCTGACTTCTGTTAGTTGTACTTAGGTAATTTATTTTTGGTACGAAACGACAGTATCAAATTTTGGCGCCGTTGCCGGGGAGGCAATCTATTTATTTATTTGTTAAATTTTATCTGTTTTTAGCCTCAGGGGATTTTTCCCTTGAGGCCGTTTCCGATCTTTTTCCTTGAGTCTTTGTTTTGATAGGCTTACAGTACTACCTAGACAGTTCTAGGTGAAAGACCGTCAAAGGGAAGGCTTGAGTACCTTTGACCCGTCACCGATGTCCCATTATATGGAACAGTAGGTGATCTCTGGGAGATGTGGTCTGCGCGAGCACAATGCAGCTGTAGTTGTGCCGCCACATCCATCCTATCAATGGCCACCGCAACAAGATCCTCCTGACATACAAAAAGAAGAGATTGCGGAGCTGAAATCCTTGATGGAGACACTTGCATTCCAAGCGCAAGAGTATGTCTCGTGAGTTGATAATCTCGAGTCTGTAGTTGCTCAGTTAGCAGTTGAGATGGAGAAAGAAGAAATCGTGGAGCTGACATATTTAATGGGGACCCTTGTATCCCAAATGCAAGAGAGTGATAGATATATGGACACTCGAATCCATGGGCTGAAGTCACAAATAGCTCAGTTAGCAGCTGAGATGCAAGAAGAAGAGGTTTATCTCGCTGAGAGCGGTTTTTCTCCTGAGGAAACCGTGTTGCCCAATGATGAGGATGACTTCTATGACTCAGACGACGAGTTCCTATCATATTTCACTGCCCCACGCGAAGATTTCAGCGCTATGCAGGAAGAATTACTTGATCGAGTGCCTAATATTAGTCGATCGAGTGGAATACAGGAGGATAGTTCTCGATCGAGTGATTTTGCCACTCGATCGAGTGAAATGCGGGAAGAAATTGATCGATCGAGTAATAATTCTGCTCGATCGACTGATTTGGCCATTGGGAGCTGTAATTCGTCATTTGGGCTTGATTTAGATGACGACTTTGACGATGATAACGGTTACGGTGAATCCCCCTTATTCAAAGCCGAGTTAGATGCATTTGAGGCTGCGATTTACGGGACGAATTCCACTGAGGGCGAGAAAAGGACAGCTGAGTCGGTACTTTCTCCTAGCACGGATGAGGTATTACACTCTTTTATCGATGATTCCATTGAGAGCAACCTACCCGAGGTAATTAGCGGTAATTTTATTATTGTTAATTTTCAAAGTAAGCTACCTTGTTTGACTCATGCTAATTCTTCTAATGCTATACCCCCTCCCATGTGGACGTATAATTTGACTGCCTTTCACCGTACTTGTCATGTCAATATTGTTAATCTAAAACGAATCCCCACTTTATCGTATATTGCTCCCGCGCTCCTTTATTTCGTGGATAAATTTAGGAGCGCCCATAGGAAATTTGTTAGACTTAAGTGTTTACATATTTTTATTTCCTATTTCTGTAATCCACTTTGGTGCTACTTACTCTTCTGTGTAGCACATGCGCAGCTATTTGACAGGTTGCTGCGTGCTTTGAGCTATTTTGATTGTATTTGATTAGAGAGGCTTGAAGAAAAAGAAGGTCGAGCTGGGACCTGACTGAAGCTAGCGCTACCCGGGAGGCAACCCGGCGATTTTATTTTTGCATTTTAATTCATTTCAGTTGTAATAAATGGTTTTTATACCATAGACTATCTCAGTACGCTTGTTTTTGTTAGTTTGCGGGCTGTTTTTCATTGCATTTTGCAGGAATACGCTGAGGATCACTCGATCGAGTACTTGTTGTACTCGATCGAGCACTTTTGCTGCCAAATCCATTCGATCGAGCATTTCCTCTACTCGATCGACCACCTGCAAAAGGAGAACCACTCGATCGACCTAGTTACCTTTCGGTCGAGCAGTTTTAGACGCCCATGCTACTCGATCAGCTACTGTTCGACTGATATCGAGTATTCTTGACTTGGATTAGCTTCCTGAGACGGTTTTCCGGGCCTTAGCAACCTCCCATTTCATGGTCGGTTTGGGGAGGTCCCTTATTTCGCGTATCTTGTAAGTTTTTCCGTATTCACTCTCTTTCTCCTTTAGTTTGCATTTCCTTTCCATGTTTTGGTACAATGGGGGCATTGTACGGTTTGGTTTGGGGAGGTTATGCATCCATATCCGTGTCTGCATATTGTTTTATTGCATTTCAGTTATCACGTTTAATTTATGTTTGCATTGTTGTTCATTTTCATAAAAATTCAAAATTCCATAAAAATTGAAAAAATTTCAAAAAATTCAAAAAAAAATTCACGTTTAATTTAGCATGTAGGTTGAGTCGGAACGGTAGATTTCCATGATGATATTGCTCTGCGACTGTCTTTTTGCTTAAGCCCTGCATTGAACTGTTATCTTTTAGCTTTGTCTTATTGCATATCTACGAGTTAATGTTTAAATTTAGCTGAACGAATAGACTTGACCTGAAATTTTGGCAACCTACTTATAATTTCTAAGAATTAGAGCCGTATAAACTGGTGTCATTTGTGACCAGTTTCATGTAGGATTGTGAGTAGTTACTCCTTGCATAACATGTATCATTAATTTGCACATATATGAAATTCAATTGCTTTTTGCCGTCATACATTCGGGTTAGTGGTTGGTGTCACATGCAGGGAGGTGCTTACAAATTCCCTTTCTTTCATTTTACCCATAAACTCCACATTAGCCAAATTTGCCTGTTGACCCTTAGCTACATCCAAATTTAGCCTGCCTTGTCAAGCTAGTTTAGATTGTTTTGCGGTATATATTTCGTTGTGCCAAGTTTGGCTTGTATTCTGTTGATTCGGAGTTGGTAATTTTTGAAGAAAAGGAGGAAGAGAAAAAAAAAAGAAGTTGAATGAAATGAAAGAAGGAATTCGAAAAAAAGGAACGAACTGAAGAATAAAGAAATAAAAAAAAAAAGAAAAAAAAGATGTTGTTTGATGAGACGGTTTCTGCTCCTATGTTCTATCTTATATCATATGAGGAGTTAGTTCAGTTTGGTTTGGTGAGTTTTATGCCAAATGAAGGGCACGTGCTTAATTCATAATTGAGTTGGAATCGGATGTTGATATATGGTTTTGTTTAGGTACTAGCTTGATCACCTATACCTCCACATTCCCATAGATTGTTTTGCCTTTTCTTACCCATTGCCTCACTTTACCATATTTTTGTAAGCCCTCGGCTGTGACAGGACCTTGTTTGGTTGGAATGTATGTACGGTAGCTAGAATTGTCTATCATATTAGTTGCATGCATGTTTATGTAGGTCGTAGTTTAGGTGAGCGACTATCTTTCTTTCTCTCTTACATATATATGTTCACCCTTTGCTTCATGAGATAAAGAGTGACCCGTGAGAGTCCATCATTAACGGTCTTGCAAGGTCGACGGTTCAGCTTTATTTATAAACATCTTATAACTCGTTTGCATTTGACTGTCTTGCTATAAGTGTTAGTTTGCTTGCATTAAATTGGCTTAAGTGGGCATTTGTAGCTAGCTCTGAGTTATTTTTCCATTCCATTAGCGTATAGTTTTGAGTTTACTCGGGGACGAGTAAAGGTTTGGTTTGGGGAGATTTGATACGTGCATTTTATATAGTCTTTTTAGCCTATTTTATGCACGTATTTCTATGCTTTTATCGTGGTTTTATGCTACGAAATGCCCCGAATATGCTACTTTGGTGTATTTTGTCTTATTTGCAGGAATGGACCATAAAGTAGTGAAATCAAGCCTTTTACCGCTCATTTAGCATGCATTTGGAGGAAGAGTAGATTTGGAGCGGGAAATGTTGCTGTCTTGGGATGCGTGAAGGTGTTTCGGGCGCTAAAAGGACAAGTCAAGGCCAAATTGACGAGAATGATGAGCTGCTGAAGTCAAGTTTCACTTGATCGAGTAGTTTATTACTCGATCGAGTGGTTTAGGAGTCAATAATCAGTCGATCGAGCACATTACTTACTCGATCGACCAGTTCCTTATATGCCTTTACTCGATCGAGCACTTTCCTTGGTCGATCGAGCTGTTTTTGAGTCAAGTTCACTCGATCGAGTGATTTAGTTGCTCGATCGAGTGGATATTGCTGACGGGCTGGGCTTTTTAGCTCTAATTCCGTCATTAGGTTATTTGTACTCCTATTTTCTTATAAATAGGAGTTAGGATGTCATTTGTAATCATCCAGTTAGCACGTTACTCTTCTCCCTTTCTTTACACACTGTTACTTTTATTCTTGCTCAATTCCGGATCATTTAATTCAGTAACTTCTTCCCTTTTTCTCTCTTTAATTTAATTTAATGTTTATTATTTGTTCTTCCTTTATTTCTTGTTCTCCCTTAATTATGCATAGCTAATTCCCCTAGTATGTTAGGATTAGGGAAGCCGTGGTAGCAATGTTTTAACTGACTTGAATAGGTTAGACTTGCGATAGGAATTGTATTAGGCAATTTAATTGTTATCCGGTCGAATGAATGCATGCAGGAGACCATAAATCTAGTTAACCCCGACCTAGAACGAAATATTGGAAGGGAAGGCTTGCTTAATTATAATAGGGTATTGCAGTGAGGGCGAAAGTTAAGCTGTTTACGCTCTAGGGCGGTTTAAGGACCGAAAGGTGACGACCATAGCTCTTCTTATCAATAGTTTAATCGCTTCAGTATTCCCGATAGTATAAGATTTGATAGCTGCCACGGTGGACCGACTCTTAGCATACTCCCTTCTCTTACTGTTAGTTCTCTTATTCATTTCCCTTGCCTTAATCTCTAGTTAGTTCAACACAATCAATTCACCCCCGTTTGTGACATTAAGCAGATAAATAGACAAATAGATAGTACACCGCCTCCCTGTGGAGATCGACCCTACTTACCGCTGACTTCTGTTAGTTGTACTTAGGTAATTTATTTTTGGTACGAAACGACAGTATCAGGTATCTTGAGCAGGCACCCTTTGTTGACGCCCCATTTGCCTCATAAGCCTTTCAGGATAAATGAAGGAAGCAACCTTCAAACCCACCACCATCAAATAACGAGGACTAGCACCCGAAGCGGGCAACCCCATGAAGGACCTCAAGTGCCACCACGGCACCACCCAACGGATGTGAGGGCCACCTTCCTCCGCCAATCTCGCGGCCCAATAAGCCTCGGTGGAAGCAAAACTATCCGAGTACAACTTCTTTCTCATGGTAAGGTGACGGAAGGAATAAGAGGAAGAATCAACCGGAGGCTCTACATACCTTAGCCTCTCCAATAACCACACTTGGAGGATCCTTGGGGACACAAATGAAGGAACTTCTCCGAAAGAGCCTTCCTTGTCCAAAGCTTGGATGATCTCGCCAAGCATCAACCATGATGGATCTCTACCATGCTCCATTTGCTCAACCACATGTATAAGGGTCATGCTACCATAGCATTTTGGCCCCTCCTTCTTCAAAACATCAACAAAGAGGTACACATGGACAAGGCAAAAGGCAAGAGCCCTTCTCCTAGCCACCTCCGAAACATTGGCATCTAATCGGTTTGAAAAGATGTTGATAAGAGCCAACATATCCACACCGTGTGGAGCAAGAAGGAAGTTGACTTGACTTGTCGACAAACCCAACATGGAACGGAATTTCTCCTTGTAGCACAACCGAGTCGGAGGAAGCACCGGAACACAACCCGGCCACCCACCAATGGCTCCAACTTCTTCGCCAAGAGGACAAATTTCACCTTTCGGGAAAACGAAAACATGGTGTTTCGAATCCCAAAACCGAGAACATGCTTCGAGAAATGAGGATTGCACCTTGACTTGACGGAGCACCAACAATTGACCAACTCCCCATACAAATGAGTTGATATTTTTCGGGAGGCGACAAATCCCGGCACCATTGTCGCAATGCATTCTCAAAAGCATCCATGAAATATTTTTGTGGAAGAAGAAGAAGAAGTTTTATGGAGATGTTTTTGTGTTTCGGATGATGAAACAATGAAGCGCAAACATCACTATTTATACAAGAATGATCAGAGCGTTTTTCAAAAAAAGGGGAGAGCTGGCTCCCATCGCCAGGCTGCTCGCGCCTCTTTAGGCCTTCCCCAGGATTCCCGCTTTTGACTTGTCTCTTTCAAGTTGTGTTTTCTCCTGAAACCTCAAAGCTCCCGCCAGGACGCTCGCGCCTCTTCGGGATGGTCCAAGACATTTTGTGTTTCCTCACACTCACATTTCCTTGTTTTCGTGTTTTACGAAATCCGACACGGTTTCCATGACGCAGCTCTAAACATACGGATTTTTCTTTCTTTTTTAGAGGGGGGAAGGGCTAGTCGCCCCGATCCACGACGGATCGTTTCCATGTCCGTCGAAATTCCGAAAATTTTTCGCTTTTTCGCAATTTTCCAGCAAAAATAAAAATTGAAAATTGACAACACGACGTCGGTTTTCCTCAAAATTTCAAGCACTCACAAATTCGAGTCTTGATCTCACAAAAAGAAATCGAATCAAATACACTCGCAAAAAAAAAACAAAATCTCTTTTCTAAAATTTATCCCCGACGGTTTGAGTTTGAATTTTTTCGAGTCACAAATAATTCCGATGCAATTTAATTCACAACACGAGTTAATTGCTCAATTTTCAAATTAATTCCTTTTGACATCTAAACGTGACGACTTGTCATGGAATTTCCAAAATTCATTTCAAATTTTAAATTCTAACTTCGAGTCATCGCGGTTAATTCTATTTTCGATCAAATGCTTTTACGTGTTTACGTTTATGCATATGTGCTACCTGTTGCCTGTTTTCTACACTAACGATGCAGGAACTAGTGCAAACATAAAAAGAAGAATTGACAGCCGACAGCGCTCCTCCGAAACACAACACAAAAAAGCCAAAAATCACAAAATGAGCCACAATCCAAAAACACATATATACAAACCGCCTCACGCAAAATGTAAATATATACAAACAAAAGTCCAAGACACGGAAAAACTACTACAACTACTCAGTGTCTCCCGTCGGACCAGTCCCGGTCTCACGAGAAGTCGCTGCCAACGCAGACACCACCATCTGCTCAGACTCCCTCTCCGGAGAACTCTCCAGTGTCTCATGCTCCATCACGACGCGAAGCTCCTCCGCTGCAGCCAACTGAGCCCTCAGAGAGGCAATATCCGCATCTCGGCTCCATAAATCGTCCTCACGACGCCTCAACTCCTGGTCTCGACGAGTGATCCCCAACCCCTGGGCCTCGATCATCGACCTAGCTGCATCCAACTCAGCACGGACCCGAGCAAGCTCTGCTGGATCCGTAGTACCCTACAAAACACAATACAGATCATCAAGATCTAAAAACATGAAATGCAACACAAAATACACAAAAACAACACACACAAAGTACCTGAGAAAGCCGAGCCTCACTCGCAGCCAGGTCACCAGCAAGCGCCCTCTAGCGGTTAGCCATCCGCCACAAAGCCTGATGACTAACGGTCATCACCTACATTCAAAAATGTCCTTCAATACAATGCAAGGCAAAACAAAAATGAGGAAAAATGTTCAAGTCGGGAACTCACCCTCAGGACGATCAACCTCCACTCCATGCCAACGTCGGCCACCTCGGCGACAGCAGGCTCCGGTAAGCGCAGCTGTAGCTCCTCACCACCCGGCCCCTGAAAGGTGGTCTCCGCCGGGAAAGCTGGGGGCTGAGTCCTCATCAGCAGGTCGACTTCCTGCAATTTGGATCCGCATCAAAAATAACAAATCCTCCTATCAAAAGAAGCAATGAAAACAAAAGAACAGAGGAAAATATACCTCGATCGGGTACCAGGCAAGCCTCGACAACCGGAAGGTGTCGTAGTCGACGTCCCACAGCAACAACGCCTCACCTCCCTGACCGTGAAGGTGCTCCTCAACCTCGTCGAGGGTCGACTCCTGGAACAACACCCTAGGCAGGTCGACCGGTACCACAAAGATCTCAGTAAGGCATTGACGAGCTAAACGCTCGCCCAGGTACCAAACCGGCTCGATCGCCGTCTCCAAGTACAAACGCAGGGAGTTACGAGGTCGCAGACGCTCCCTGACAGCGGCCGGCACACCCGTGTAGTGCTCCCAAGGCCACCCGACAAACTGCATTCAAGACAAAGCTACTCAATCGACTAGGGGCTTCCTGAGCTACCTAGTCCTCCTATCTCTATCTAATTCTACAAAGAAGAAGAAGTAAGGAATAGCAACTTACGTCAGCAACTCGAAGCTTGTTCACGCGACGCCTGCAGTCCTCGTAAGTCGACTTAATCGACTTTTTCCGAGCCACCGTCCAACCCCTTACAGTAGGGTAGGTCGAGGGGACGCCGCCTGTAGTCCCCGGACGCAGAGGGGTGAAGTAAGCGTACAACCAAGCCTGTAATCAAACACAGCAAACACAAATCAGCCAATTTCTCAAAAAAAAATGCCAAAATCAAAATCAAACTCAAACAAAAAAAAACTGCAAAAAGTTCTCGTACCTCCAAGATGAGGCTGGGACCAACCAAAGCAGGGGCACTACCATCCCTCACTGCCTCCGGACACACCGTTGCGTGCATGTACCGGATGAAACTCGCCAAGGCCGGCGTAACCCAGTCAAATTGAACCAAAGTGTCAAGGTCAGCAAGGAGGGGAAGCACCTTGGTAGACAAGCACTCTCCCTTGTCACCAAAGTACGTGGTACCCAAGAAGTACCACAACCACAATCGCGCCTCATGCGCGTCAGCCCTAGCCTCGGCCTCCGGACTCTCTAACGGCGCCAGAGCAACACCCGCCACTCGCCCACTGAAGTGGTCTCTCATATAAAAACTCGCGATCAGGTACGGAGTGATGTCAGAAGGCTCCGGCAAAGCAGTACCGATCAGATGAGTAACCGCAGGAGAAGACAATCTCTCCGGCGTCTCGGTAAACTCAACGGGCGTCTCGCCACATGGGAGGCCGGATATCATGGCGAAATCCTCTAAGGTCATACCGACCTCCCCAAACTCCATGTGGAACGACGACATCGTATCCCAGTACTGATCCAACATGGCACGGATCAGACATAGGTTCGACCTAATCGAAGACATGTGATTATCCCGCCAAGCGGCCACCAACGGCCCAAAAGCCGACCTCTCTATCAATGCCCTCGTCCCAGCTCGGAGAACGTCGTAAAAGCCCAGGCAGGTAGTGAAGCCCGAGAAAGTCCTCATGGTGTCGATCTCCTGAAATCAAAAACAAACAACGTCAGAACGCCTATTCAGGTCTGACACTTCAAAAGTGACGAAAGTTCAAATCAAGGGACACGACTCACCAAGCCCTCGTGAGCACGGTAGGAGATGTGCCTGTCAAGTCGAAGCAACAACTGGCTGCCGTCGAAACCCTCGGCCCAAGCAGGCGCCGCCCGCAGGTTCAGCCCCCGCGGGGCTATAGCCCGTCTAGCGTCCCAACTCGCGACGTCAGCGTCGTCCTCAACTGTCTCCGCCCTCCTCCTCTTCTGACCACGAGACTCAACGTGACAGACGGGAGGCCTTTCGATGACCCTAACGACGTTCTGTAACGTTCGTCTGGTCGGCCGAGGAGTCCGTCTCCTCGTAGAAACCCTCCTCCCGGAGGTACCAGCCTCAGACACAGTCTGGGCTCTCCTAGCGCTCTGGCCCTAATAACGGGCTCCTCGACGGCCCTCCCGGCCCCAACAGTCTCCGCAGGGGGTCCCTCCTCCTCGGAAACGTCCTCCACTACCGCGGCGGGTACACTAACCGGGGTGCTAACCGGCCCCGTCCCGAACAACTCCTCAAAAGTCGCAGCAAAGGACCCAGCATGTCCCGAACACTCTCCTGCAACCAAAGAACGTCAGCCAAAATTTCGGCATAATGAAGGCGTAAAATGGACAAATAAAAAAAAAACAGCAACCTGCAAAGCAAAACAAGGGCAATCCCGCCCAAACCCAGCCAAACAAAAACAATTCACAAAAAAAAACGCACAAAAAAAATGACTCGCCCTTCCTTTCAAGCAAAAGACGAGTCAAAACAACCACAACAAAAACGGCACCCCAAGACCCACACAAGGTCCGCCAACAAACCAAAATGCATTCCCGATGCAGCAGAGAATTTTTCTACGGCTCAAAAAAGCAATTTATACGCCAATTTGAGCACAAACCGGTCAAAAAATTCAAAATACGACCACGACGAGGCAACGTGATTTTATCACTCCTCAAAGCGACCTAAACTACCAACAAGGTCCATTTCAAGGCAAACTGACTCAATTCAAGCCCAAATAGGCACTTATTTTGTCAAACATAAGACCGTCACAAAAGGCAAAAATTCCAATTTTGCCCACAATACCCAACAAAGGTCCATAATGGCGAATATAGTCTTTCCCGACTACAATGCAACCTAGTGGGACCCACTACCCAAGCAAATAAACTTGGCATTGTGAGATGAGACGGTTTCTCCACCTCACTCACGTTTTCGAGCATAGGGAGCCGGGAACGGGGACCAAAATGCAAACTAAAAGCACCCCTATACTTCTAAACAGGTTTCTAACCTAATGCAATCATCAATTTCACTCGAAATGGGCTCAGTCAAAAACGCCCAAATCGATTTTCTAGGGTAAAATTCTTGCCCTAATTCAATTTAGCTAAAGACCAACAAATTCAAATGGATTCAAGAGGAAATACATACCTTGAGATGACATTATTGTTGATAGCACGAATGGAAACAAGCAAAGGTCCAACAATGGCGGATTTTTGTGTTTATGTTGAAGGTTGAAGACGAAATGGAGGGAATGGTATGCGGACCATCCTCGCGTCTTTTACAGAAAAATAGGGAAGCTCCCTTGGTTCGCCAGGTAGCTCGCGCCTAATCCCGGCCTTCTCTGCTCTTTCAGCGAATTTTGGGTTTTGGCCCAATTTCCCGTAATAAACTTCAAGTTTTCAATGACAATTTTAAGGACCGTCATTTTTCAAATACAAAAACAAACATTGAAATCAAAATTCACTATTTTCCTTCAAAAATTTCAAACAAACGGCGATCAAAACTGCCATTCTCCCATCAAAAACAAAATAATAGTGAAAAATTCAAAATTCAATATTTCTTCAAATTTCAATTTCAAAAATAATAGTGAAGATTCCAAATTCACTATTTCCTCCACATGTCAACGGCGGCACATAAACCGTCACATCAAACATAATAGTGAAGATTCCAAATTCACTATTTCCTTCACATGTCAACGGCGGCACATAAACCGTCACTCCAAACGTAATAGCGAAATTTAAAATTTGCTATTTCCTTCAAAAATCCAAACAGACATCGGCATATAAACCGCCACTTCAAATTCAAAAACGAGTAGTGAAGATTCAAATTCACTATTTCTTCAAATGCCAACAGGGAACTCCCTCGCGGAACCCGCTTATTTCAAAAACAGTGATAGTGAAAATTCAAATTCACTATTTCCACGGCGGCATCATGAGTTCGTTACTTCCAAAACAAGCCCATTTAACGTGGCTGTTCTCACGGTCCATTAACCGACCGCCCTATGGCTGGCGAGCCTTACTACGCATCGCGGCTGGCGAGCCCTCCTCATATACGCCCTATGGCTGGCGAGCCTTACTACGCATCGCGGCTGGCGAGCCCTCCTCATGTACGCACCATGGCTGGCGAGCCTTACTACGCATCGCGGCTAGCGAGCCCTCCTCACATACGCATCACAGCTGGCGAGCCTTTGTCCGCATACGCGCAAGGACATATCCAAAGATGCCTCAGGTATGACTCCTTCTTATGGCTGGCGAGCTTTTGTACGTAGTCTAACGGACTTTAAACGACCCGCACGGATAGTCGACAGACTCTAAACTGTTCCCGATGACAGGTCTTTGACTCGTACCCTCGAGTCGCCTTGGCATCGCCCTTCCCGACGGCAGGTCCTTGGCCCGAATCCTTTCGAGCCGCCTCGACGTTGCTTGGGTCTCCAGGTTGTAATCTTCGATTGAACTGGGGGCTCTACTTTGACTTTTGCCCTGTCCAAGCCTCAGTCAAAGTGGGGGCTCAGATACCCGATGATCTGCCGAGACTCCAACAAACACCCGATGATTATCGGACTATAACGTGCTTTGGAATCGCGGCGTTTGATCAACAGTTTGTGTACAACTTTACGTCGGAAAACTTAAAACGATTTCGAAAATAAAACATTTCAAAAATACCTAGAGTGTTTAATGCACGACGACGGGGTCATAATGACACTAACTAGAGTCAAAACCGACACCGGACCAAAAACCGACTCAAAAATTCAAATCCCGACTCCAACAACGAGTCAAACCGAGTCAACCACCAAAAACAAAACATTCAAAGCCTTCTATGCTAAGATTTCTCGGATTCATGAATGTTCAAGTACCAAACATGTGACTACAAATCCTAGGATAGAACAAATCATGATTGCACTTGGGTGAAAGTGACAGGACAACTCGAAGAACCGTGACGTGGCTCGCACCTCTTTGAGCAGCCCAGGTGGCCACGTCGCTCAAAACTCACACAACCACTCATTTTCCTATAAATACCCCTCAAATGCCCCCATTTGAGAACTTACGCGAGTGTCCGCCCCCTCTTTTCTCCCTTAAAATTCTCGACTCGACTTCCTAAGTCGCAATCCGACGCGTATTTACGACCTACCGATCGTAAATACAAGCCTTACACATTGTTTGCTACCGTCATCGTGCATTAAACCACTTGACCGACCATCTCGACCACTACACCTTCTTTTATCATGTTTTTATTTGTTTCATGACTATAACATGCTAATACATGCATAATACAATGACGGTTAAATCCGTCTTTCACCCTTGGTTCCTCATACCATGACGGTTAAATCCGTGTTTCGGTGATAATATTTGGTTAATGACATTTAGAAGGTATTTTAAAGCCTTTTATTTCATTTCTTTACATTTTCAAAATAAACATATTAGTCACCAACACAAAGTCATCCTTGGTTCTACATACCATGCCGGATTTTAACCCGGGTACGATGATGAGTATCGACTAATTATATTCAAATGAACTTAAAATAATTAGTTCATAATTATTTTCAAAACTATTCGTGTCAAGCTCGTCAAGTCGAATCCGGCACAGAATATTATCAAAATAATGATGATTATTCGAGTCTCGTTCCTCAAATCAACAAATGCGGTCTAAACAACTCTTTCAAACCAAATCGGGTTCAAATACACATTTTTCAACACGTTTTACAACGTTTTTTAAATGGTCAGGACACGGCATACAATCGTTGGTTGACCCGCGCCTAAACAGGCCATTCAATTCTCATTTTCAAAAGCAGGGGAGGTCCCCTTACACCGCCGGCTGGCTCGCGCCTCATGTAGCCGCCTGGTACAGGGCCTGTTCCCTTTCCAGCATTAGTTTAGGACGATCCCGACTCCGGTTAGCCCGGATATAGGACGGATCAGATGACTATTTGTTCATTAAAAATCATATTTGCAAAATGCCTTACTAAGATAAATGGATCGCGTTATGCACCATAAACCTAATTTGGTAAATGGATGTTTAATTTCCGTCTTGCATGCAAATCAACTATTAATCCAACTCGACATCTTATACTTGATACTTGGATTAAATCAACCGACTTAGAAAGCTCTCACATGTTAGGTTTAAATTATTGGATGCGCATTCATGCATTTAAACTGTTTTATCAACTTTTGCATTCAACCAACCAAGATCGATCAATAGAGGCCGCTGCCGCGGGCGGGATTGGGTGTCTGATTAAAGGGCTTCCCAATACGTACCTTCACCTCTTACTCAGAAACTTTGGATAGTGGATGGCCTTATCCAGGGCGTACGAGACTCATTCTAGAGATAGGATGCTAAAGAGGGACGATTCCTTATCCTTAGTACCTATGTCAAACCCTGCTTTGTGCTTCATTTGACCGAGGTATAAAGTGGATTCGAACGGGTTCAAAGCATCCCACAAATGCTTAGTGGCGACTCCGAACATCTCTAATCGTTTCGAGACCCTTACCGAGACGAAACCGACCGATCTAAAACGATCCGGTCGAAAGCATTTTTACGCCGCCGAGCGTGGCTTTCAAAAGACCGCTGCATGTCCACAGATCGAAGTGGGCTCGTAGGTGGGCCATGTCCACATCGGGTACCTTTACCTCCATAGCGTAGAGACTATTTATCATTTGTTCCACTCTCTCTCCTTCAGCATCGGTGGTGATTTGGCCAATTGTGTAAAAGTGGTATTTTCGATCGGTTTTTTCGATCGGTTTTTTGGGTTCGGTATACTTTTGCCAGGTCTAGCCAATTGTGTAAAAGTGGTGATTTGGCCTCTCAGCAGATTGGTGCTCTGTGGTGGAAAATACCTTCTGTAGAAGGCTAAGGCTAGGGAATTCCTGTCAGTAACACCAGCAGCTTCCCTATCCAAGTCTCTCAACCATTCTCGGGCGTCATCAGTTAAGGAGAAAGGAAAAAGGAATCCCTTAACCCTATCTTGTGTCACCCCGGTAGATAAAGGCATGGTAGAGCAATACTCCGTAAACAGCTCTACATGCTTACATGGATTCTCGCTAGGTACCCCCTTGAAGAGATTTATCTCAACCAGCTGTATGTAGGATGGATGAATCCCAAAGGCGCATGCGTCCGTAGTAGGAAGCAGGAAACCTTTAGGCAAAGAATCCACCATAGGTTCTGAGTGACTGGCGATGTTCGGCATCTTAGCAAGTAGAGTTGATAGAACGGCAGGTATGACAATGTCCTCTTCTAGGACAGATTTCCTGCAACACTATTAAAGCACTAGAAAAAATATGAGATCAGTCTCAAGGAATAAAATCCTTGAGACGAGAGACAAACTTAAAATAAAGCAACAAAATTACGCCACCTTTCCATCAACGGCGCCAAAATTTGACACGGTTGTCGCAACCCTATCAAAAATAAAACCAACCGGTCTCTAATAAATGCTCTAGAGGCAGTCGGGTATCGAATCCATAGGGAGATGACAAAATGTATGCTAAACTAAGTTTGTCTGAGTAACTATTTCTTGAGGGTTTTAAAGGTTTGTTCTAATCTACGGAGATTAAAAGAGAAATAAAGTATAAATTTGACGAGTTTACCAAATAGAGAGAAACAGCTAGGGTTGTCGGTTCACCATGATTCTCAAGAAGTCTAGTCTAGCGTCTTAGATCAATGCAAATTCGGTCTGCAGGGTAGTGAAAAGGTCCTTCCGGACCGCTATTCCCCTAAACCATTACTAACTTAGCTTCCGCCTCATTAGAATGCTCTAATGTTCACTGCGGGTCTTACCCCTTCCAATCTTTCGATCCAGGTCAAGGTGTACCAAAGTTAATCATCTAATTGCGCCGACTCAAGCGGACAAATACAGTTAATTGCAGTTATTAACAACACATATCTAATTCGCTAAACCCTAGTCACCTATTCACAATCCCCTTAATATCATGGCTCCCCTATGTCCTAGCAAAGGAGATTAGCTATGCATAATTATTGAATAAACAACAACACATAAATTGAAAGAATTAAACATAATAAATAATCTAAGAAGAGAGTAAAAAGGGCAAAAAGATTGAAGGAACAAGAAGAATAAGGCAAAAGTAATTAATTACAATCAAGAGTGGAGAATACCGAATACAAGAAAGTAGCAATAGAGAATTAGGTTTCCAGTGTAAAATTCTAAGAGAGAGAGTAAGAGCGAGAGAAAGGAGAAGAAGTCGAAGACCTCCCTAATGAATGCCGTCACTTCCTATTTATTCCTAATTACCAAAAAGAATATCCAAGGATTAACTAAAATCCGTAAATCTGACTAGACCTCTCGATCGAGCAGATTAAAACCACTCGATCGAGGACAAAACCCAGTAAATCTCTCGATCGAGTAAAACAAGTACTCAATCGAGGTCTTCAACAAACAGCTATCTCGATCGAGTAAAGAGAGAACTCGATCGAGAACTTTTGGCAATGTAAAGCATTCGATCGACTAGTTTAAGTAGCCAACTTGGTCGGTCGAGCTATATTAGCAACGGTGGGCTTCTTGAACACCTTCTGAAGCCACTTCACGCATCTCTAAGTGACAGATTCCTATCTTCGATTCCTCCTTTTCCAAAATGCATAAGATTGGGACAGGTTCAGGCTCAATTTGGCTCATTTCCGGTTCATACCTGCATTTAATACAAGACAAACCAAAGTAGACTATTCGGGGGCATTTGTAGCTAGATGTCACATAAATAACATAGAAATGCGTGTAAATATAGGGTAAAAACCTTATATAAAATACACGCATTTTCAGTGATACCAAACACAATCATCCACAGACACAATTTCCCTCAAACCTAACGTTTCCATAAAGGACGACCGACGACGACCACCCAGCGACGGCACAGGACCGACGACCAGACGCAGACGACACTTCGACCACGGCCGCCAAGCACTTGAATACTTGGTACGAAGTTTCCCTCTCCTTTCTATTGTAGTTTCTCAAATAGAATACGAAATTTTATTTGTATTGTTAAGAAACCTAATAATTTGTGGATTGTAAATATTTGAAAGTATTGATTGGTAGTAATCCTAATATTTTGGGGATTTTATTTGTATGGGTAAAAACCCTAATATTTTGGGGATTTTATTTTTATTGTTAAGAACTTTAATTTATTGAGTATTAATGTGGTAGATGAGGAAGTTATAGGGAGGATGATAAGTATGGCAGTCCTGTTATTTTTATTGGTCTCAAGCATGCAGGACGCGTATTTCTTTGAGGTAGACAATTTGGTGTGGTATTATTGTGTCGTCTCAATTCCACATGTTCATTACATGTGTTGTGCTGTTCTTTAAATTCGAAAAGTTTAGTTGATTCTAGATGCGAAACTGGTCCCCATTGATGCAATGCAAATTGAAGTAAGAAATAAATTTATTTAGGCTTTATATATAGAATATAAATGTTTTTTTTTTTGGTACATATGAGGGGCAAAGCCCCATTAATTAAGTACTAGCTATGACACGGGGAATAGCTACCCCAAATACATCTTCTCGAAGGATAGATCGCAAGCTACCGGGAGGACTGTCCAGCAGCGTAGGAGTAGTACTCGAATAAACCCCTTGATTTGCC
The DNA here is from genome assembly GCF_048544455.1 of Silene latifolia. Classification (NCBI taxonomy): domain Eukaryota; kingdom Viridiplantae; phylum Streptophyta; class Magnoliopsida; order Caryophyllales; family Caryophyllaceae; genus Silene; species Silene latifolia. Next base: position 33,831,528 of record NC_133536.1, read on the forward strand.
AAGAAATCGGCGGCTCGATTTGCTTCTCTATATGTATGTTCTAGCTTGACAATCCAATGCTCTTCCCGAATTAAATCCTTGCATCGTTTGACAATCACCTTTAAGTTGTTGCTGACTAACTGATCCTCATTAACAAGGCTTACACAAGGGGAGTTATCCATACGGATTATTAGCTTCTTTATATTCAAAGACTTTGCTCTTTCCAGACCCACAAGAAGAGCTAATAACTCGGCCTTCATAGAGGAACAATTACCACATAATAGGAAATGCGCCGTAATGAAATTACCTGTTTCGTCTCTAATAACACCTCCACCACCGACTGGACCCGGGTTCCCTTTCGCAGCTCCATCGGTATTCAACAACATCCACGAATGAGGCGGAGGGATCCAACGGATGAATATTTCTGTGTTAATTGGTTGCGGTTGTGGTACTAGAAAATCAAACCGGTCAAGAGCATGCTTAGTGGACGCGACTTGCTGATAAATGAAGACTTGAGGTTGAGTCGGATTGTCATTACCACGGCCAAAGACAATATATTTCTCCATCGCCATATCCACCAACACGTTATTGCAAAATAGAGAGGCCAATCCGCGTCCGATGTCGAGACATTGTTGCTTTCACTTTTGCACAGCCATTCATTAAAGGAACAATTATAAAATGCTTGATTATTAGCATCGATACCCACCAAATTCAAAATATGCCTTGAGACCGGACACGATCGAAGTAGGTGCTCCTTAGTTTCTTCACTTTTCTCACACCTCGGCTAAATGGGATTATCCCCCATATTTCTTTTAACTCGATTAACGTTAACCATAAGCCTCTCGTGAGCAGCGAGCCAAAGAAACATTCGGATTCGTTGTTGTACTGGTAATCTCCAAATCGTTCTCCAAACCAAATCCTCGGGTTGATTCGCTATATCCTCTCCTTTCAGAAATCCCAAAGCCGATTTTAGAGAAAATTTTCCAGAGCTTATTCATATCCAATATAGCGAGTCTTCGAGGTCCGGGTCAATAGCAAGCGATATCGAGGCTATTTTTTGAAGAATTTCTTGTGGTAAATAATCAGAGAATAAGTCCCAGTTCCAACCATGATTGTTACTCCACATCTCGCTAACTGTCATACCCAAAATATTTCCGGGTATAGGAGTCGTGGCCTCATCAGACAAGCAAATTCCGTCCACCCAAGCATGGTCCCAAAACAAAGTTCGTCGGCCATTGCCCACCACGGTTGCAGAGCCCCTGACTATTGTTTTTGCTTGTGATGATATTCCGGCCCATACATTTGACATATTATTCTTTGCTTGAAAAATGTCAATATCACAGCGGTTATTGCAATATTTGGCCCTTAATACACGAGACCATAGACTGGTGGGTTCAGTGATAACTCTCCATCCTAATTTTGTGAGAAAGGCCGCATTCGCTTGACGAGCAGATTGAATACCGAGACCCCCTAAAGACTTGGGTTTCTGTATATTTTCCCAAGAGATAAGATGTATGGATTTTTTCTCTTCACTGCCTCCCCATAAAAATCGACGAGATTTTTTGTCAATATAATCACAAACCGATTTTGGGATTTTAGCCGTCTGCATTCTATAATTAGCTATAGTGGATAGAGTAGATTGAACGAGGGTTGCACGACCAGCCAAAGACATTCGTTTTGATGACCACCCTGCAAGTCTTTTATTGATTTTCTCCTCTAAGTGAGCGAATGTGTGACGAGTCACTCTCCCATTTATAGTTGGCATGCCAAGATAAATTCCCAAATCATTTGTTTCTTCAAAGCCTAAAGCATTAGATACAGCTGCTCGGCATTCAACGTTTGTATTTTTTGAAAAGAAAACCCGAGATTTGGCTTCGCTGATTTTTTCCCCTGAAGCTTTGCAAAACTTTTCTAGGACTTGTTTAATAACCACGGCCTGTTCCGCAGTTGCTTCCCCGAATATAACCATATCGTCTGCGAAAAAAAGGTTTGTTATTTCTGGGCCATTACGACAAATAGTCACGGGTTTACAGTTGTGGTTTCGAACTTCGAGATCAATTGCTTGCTGAAGTTTTTCCAAGCACATAACAAAGAGGTAAGAGGATAAAGGGTCCCCTTGTCGCACTCCTCTTGACGGATTGAATTTCTCCGTAGGTTCGCCGTTCCATAATACTTGCAGCCGTGGAGATGTCACGCATTCCATAATCACATCCGTGAGGAGAACGGGAAAGCCTATATCGCTAAGTGTGGCGTGGATGAAGTCCCAGCGAAGATGGTCATAAGCTTTCTCCAAGTCGATTTTTATAGCCATAACCCCGTTATTTCCCTTCTTCTTGTTCATGGAGTGAATCATTTCTTAGAATATTACGATGTTGTCCGTAATTTATCGACCCGAAACAAATCCGCTTTGTGTTTCAGATATGACCCGGGGCAATACCTTCTTTATGCGGTTAGCGAGGACTTTACTAATAATTTTGTATGCCACATTACACAACCCAATAGGTCGGAATTGTGTAACTGACTCTAGGGCGTCTACCTTCGGGATAAGGACTAGATGAGTATCATTCAAACCCTCTGGCATCCCTTTTCCTTCGAGTACTTTGATGACCATATCACACAAGGACTCTTCTACCAGTGTCCAATGCTTTTGATAGAATAGTGCCTGAAATCCATCCGGTCCCGGAGCCTTGAGAGAGCCCATATGATTAATAACTTGTTCTATTTCAGCTTTATAGAAGGGTCTGTTAAGCCAATCCCAATCCCTGTTATTAAAGTCTTGGAATAAATCCCATGGTAAACCATCAAGTACACTGGAATTATTATCGTCCGTGTAAATGTTCTTGAAATAATCAACTATTGCTTTTTTAACTTCAAGAGGATCATCTATCCAGAGACCTTGATCATTTTTCAAGGAGGTGATACGATTCCGCCATCGTCGAACCAAGGTACTAACATGAAAATATGATGTATTTCTATCTCCGTCTTTAATAAAATCGACTCTTGATTTTTGATACCAAAGAAGTTCTTCTTGAGCAAGCACTTCATCTAGTTCTTTTCGAAGTTTCGATTCCAATTTAATTAGATGACTCTGTCTCGCAAATGAAAGTTCACGCTGGCATCCTCCAATTCTAGCAATAAGAGAACGTTTGCGACGGAAAATATCTCCAAAAATATCTTTATTCCAGTCTTGTAATTTCTTTGAAAGGGTATCAAGTCTGGTTGGGAAGTTTCCTTCGGATGGCCAGCTTGCATCAACAAAGGATTTAAAATTTTTGCGAGTCATCCAGCAGGCTTGAAATCGAAAGGGTCTATTGATTGAATTGAGAGGTGTAAATCCGTTTGGGGAGATGAACAACGGGCAGTGATCCGACTGGAATGCTGGTAAATGTTTCGTCATAGCATCTTCAAAACATTGTCCCCCAATCCGCATTACACAGTGCTCTGTCTAATCTCGCGCTTTGTCTTGTCTCGATCGAGTTCCCTCGAGCCCATGTATGTGACGCACCAGAGAAAGCAAGTTCAACGAACTCACAAGTTTCAATCCAGTTATTAAAGAATTCACACCTCCTTGCCATATTCAAATCCCCTCCATGTCTTTCATTTAAATTTCGAGTTTCATTAAAATCGCCCGCGAGCAGCCAAGGTCTATTGTTATTACGTGCAAATGTCTCTAGTTCGGACCACAGGGCTCTACGGTTCGAGGGGTCGGGACATGCGTATACGGCTGAGAAGAAACAAGGATATTCCCCATTGCGAGCAATTTCGACAGTCAAGAATTGTTGATGTTCCTGAACTGGGTTGACAGTGACGACATCGGTGTTCCAATATAGCCAGATTCCGCCACTAAAGCCAATAGCATTTACTCTTGAATGGCCTTTGTATCCTAGTATAGTACCCATCTTAATTGCGTGTTCATTTCCCATATGGGTCTCAACAAGGGCTAACACAGTAGGTTTGTAGGTGCGGACTACTTCCTTAATAGCGTTAATTTTATTTTTACTTCATGTGCCTTGAACATTCCATACCATGAATGTGATATGGGGTAGGTTATGTGACAAATTGGGAATTCTTGTACTCATAAAATCAGGTAGAATATTTAAAGATGATAGATAAGCTCTACTTACAAGCTTCAGAATTCTGTCAATACTTCATGGTATCGACAGCTCCACTGATAGATTCGAGCGGTTGTTCGTTTCTGTCGTGAATTTGACATCCATTACTGGACTCTTCGCTACCATTATCCCCAGGATTGGGGCAGCCATCTCCGGCCATGTCGGTATCAATAACCTTTGTGCTGGCGGTATCACTTCTATCCGGGGGTTTTGAGGGAGGCATCGAGGTTGGGGTAGGGGGCGGTCTAGATAGAAGAAGTACGGGTGAGGGTTCATGGTAACTGGTTGCGTTAGAAGGTTGCTTTGAGCAAGTAGCAACGTTTGAATGTGAGATAGTTGCAGGGGAAATAATACTCGATTTTTTTAGATAAAATGGAATATTTGAAATATCCTGGAGAATTTGAGTAGGACTGTTGGTGAGACGGGTAATATTAGTCTTAGATAAGGTAATAATATTATTAGAAGATTTTATGTTAGAATTTTTCTTCACATATTTTGCCGTGGATTTGGTAGATTTAGGAAGAGAGATTAGTTTGTCAGAATGTTTATTTATGGTAGAAATTTTTTGCTTATTCTGTGGGATTTGGGATTGATTTTGTGTCGGTAAATCCGGGTTAATTATGGGTTGATTGGGTGGGAAAATTGTTTTTGGTAAATTACTTTGAATAACAGAGGATTCTGTTTCCTTGGATAGAATATCGTATCTTGAACCCGTATCTTTTGATGTTTGACCGAATTTGAAAATTGACCCTGCGTTGGCTGCCGTCTGAGCTGGTGTGGCGGAGGTCAGTGGAGGTTTACGTCTAGGTGGTTTTTTTACCATCAACCAGTCTCCAAAATCATCTTTTTCTTCCGGTCGAAGCCCTGCTTTAAGGGAGAGCTCATTACAGACATGTATCGAATCCCCTATCGATAGACTATTTTCATTGCTTGGATTCTGATCGTTAATTCGATCTTTTGCGCAATCCTCTATAGCATGGCCTAATCTACCACATTTGAAGCATATCATTTTGAAACCTTTGTATTGAATCCCATAAACCTTACCATAAAGTCAAAATTTCGATAGGAGCGGTTTCGAAATATCCACTTCTACGCTTAAACGGGTAAATTGACCCCTTTGTGCTGTGGCAGTGTTGTTGTCAATTCGAATGACTTCGCCTATTTTCGAATCGATTTTTCTTAAAAATGTTTCGTTGAAGTATTCAACTGGTAGGTTCGGGATGCGAATCCAGGCAGTTAACTTTGAGATAGTATCCTCTGATGGTACGAAGTTCGGAACCCATTTCCTAATAGTGAGGTATCTATCATCAATCATCCAAGGTCCTTGAGTCAACGAAATTGTAATCCTTCTTGGAAGAAAAACGAGCCACATAATAGTCTCCCGTAAGATCAGTTAACGTAAGCTTACCTCTAATCGACCACTTTGCTTGGAGTTTTCTCATAAGTGAGAGATATCCGATCTTTTTATCGAACATTTTGATAATGATAGCATGTCTCCAAGGCTTTTTTATGATGGCCTTTTCCTGTTTTGTTAAACAGATTCTGGGGCACATAGCATCAACGTCGTCCTCATTTTCTTCAATATCATCTTCTGAATCGAAGTCTAATTCATCAAGAGACAAGTTGTCTGGTGATTCAGATCCTGACCCGAAACCTTGCACCTTTTCCTTGTATGAGATTGTAGATTTTGCAGGTTTTTCCATGGCGGTAGATTTGCCATTCAAATAAGTATTCTCAATGGTATTCGAATCAGTCAAATTGATTGCCTGAAAAGTATCGAGATGCATTGTTTTTCCTTTAGAATTCTTTGGAAGTGATGGAAAAATTGTGGGATTGTTGTCATTATTGTCATTGACGACCGTGAGAACGATGACCGACTGATTAGTCTCCGGTGGGAGACCATTCTGTGGATCAAGCATTCAAAAGAATCAAGTGTTTTTTCTTTTTTTTGAGGATTTTCTCTTTCTATCACTAGAATTACTTCTAAAATATATAGAATATAAATGTCAAAGAATGTAAGTAGTAATAATACTAGTAGTTGTATAAGAAAAATGGTCAATTTTGAGACCGATAAAATAGTCTCCAACTTTACTTTGAAATTGGTTTTGAGACCGAAGTCAGTCGCAAAGTATTGACCGTTCATAGAATTTGAGACCACATAAGGTTAGTGTCAAATTTGAGACGGCCTCCAACCCGGTTCGAAAAAATAGAATTTGTTACCAGATTTTCGGACTGTCATATGTCGGTTTTAAAATCCAAAAAACGGTCTCAAAACCGGCTTTGAGACCGTTTTTCCTACTTTTGAAACCGCTTCAGGCGGTCTCAAAAATGCGTGTTTCTTGTAGTGATATTTTGCAAAGTGCTAATGAAATCAATGGGGTTTGGGCTGATGATGAAGACGATGTCTGGGTCGAAAACGGACATTTCGAGTTATGGGTATGCTTTGGCTTGTTGGTCGTCACTATTTTGGGTCAAGCGGTCGGATTATTTCGAGTTAGTGATTAAGCGAGAAAAATTCATTTCAAGTGTTTTTTTATCAATTAGAGTTATGTTTTATCAGGTAATTTTCAGGTTGGGTGGTTTCGGATCGGGTCTTTTACGGGGTCAAGAGTCTGGTCATTTTCGGGTCGGATCGGGTCACCTTTGAGTGCTGTAGTTCAAGTCAATTTCGGGTCTCGGGTCGAGTCAATTGGGGCGGTTGATTTTTACATGTCTACGGCACCCGAATTTGACCCAAACAACAACACCCGAAGGTGACTCGAAACCCGAATTGACCCGAACTTTCATGACAAGTAACAGTTCGAACCCGAAAGTGAATCGACAAAACATAACTCTAAATTGATAAAAAATGGCTTGAAATGTCTTTTTTTCTCTTAATCATTGACCTGAAAATGACCTGAACCGACCCAAAATAACCCGACCCGCTTGACTAATAACAGTGACGGCCAATTAACCCAAAACAGACTCGTAACTCGAAATTACCCAAACTAACCCGAAAATGGGACAAACCCGGCCAATTAACTCATTTACCAGATCTAAGTGTGTAACTAAAACACCTAAAAGTAGCATAAGTAAAAAAATAATCGGGGTTGAGAGTTTAATTAAGCCCAACAACCCGCTTTAGTCTGTTTGGGCAAGGTAGATTCGACCCAACGTCTTAAAAGGAGAGTGGGATACAAGAGTTTAGAAACCCTCTTCTGTAAGAAGAGGCTGCCTCCAGAATCCAGATATAAGAGACCGCTTCTCGTGTGTGCTCAATTCCATGTAAAATCTTGTTTTTATGTGATTCTTGTCAGTTGGGTCGGATTTGGGTCGGATCATATCGGGTTCGGGTGATATCGGGTCAGTCACCCTTTCGGGTCGGGTTCGGGCCTTATCAGGTGGGTCATTTCGGGTCAAATGATGTATCGGTTGTCATTATCGGATCGGGTCATTTCGGGTCAAATGATGTATCGGTTCGCGTCCGGTCATTATCGGGTCCGGTTACTTTATCACATTATTCAATTTTTGACCATTAAATTTAGTTTTTAAGCATTATTTGGTTTAATTACTTCATTATTAAGTCAAACATAACAATCTAATTACAAAACAACTTTTATTTTGATCAATATTAAGCTTAATAATTGTAGGTTCATCAATTTAATCGGGTCAGTATCGGGTCGGGTCAATCGGGTCGGTTCTGGATCGGGTTCAGGTCACTGATCATCGGGTTACAGGTCGTCATCGGGTCGGTTTCGGGTCCCTGATCATCGTGTCATCGTCGGGTCGGTTTCAGTTTCCGGTTGCAATATTCTCGGGTCAGTTCGAGTCGGGTTTACTCGGGTTCGAATCGGATCATTCAGATCGGGTCAGACTTACCAGCTCTGTGCATGATAGTGAATACTAGTATAATATTGATGGATATGTTAGGCTTTTTGCTTTTTGTTATTTCAATATTTATTTATTTTCATGGTTGAATTTTATATAAATTCAAGTCTACCTTATTAGAGATAATAATATTATATGATGATATAAATTGGTGAATGACGAGAATACAAGAGACTCATATTTATAGTATAAGACGGTTATCTAATTGCAAGATACAATATTACTAAGTGTAAATTAGATTTTACTTCCTTTTGAAATTAATTTTTTTTAAACTAGTATAAAGCTCGTGCGAATACACGGTATTTTAGATTGCCGTGTGTAGAGAACTTAATAATTGTAGCTAATAATAATATATAAATGAACTTTGAATTTTATTTTTATTTTTAATTATCTACTATTGTTAATGTGTAAAAATACTAAGAATTAAAATAGAGCGAAATTTACATTTTTACTCGCAATAAGTTTATGTTGAAAAAAATAAGATTGTTAGTTTAATTACAAAAACTTATGCTTATTTTCAAGCATTTGAAGCATATAACTATTTTTGTAATTGTTGTTATAATATACAGAGTAATAATTTAAATAAAGTAAAAAATTTAAAGAATAGAAAAGTGAAAAGCACACATTGACTTTAATAATATGAGTAAAATCTGCATACGTTTTAAATATAATATTTACGACATTTAAGATACATATATTGGACTAATGTGATAATAATGAATAAAATACATTTAGCCCAACTATAAAAGCTGCCGTGTTTGATAAGATACTATGACACATAAAGACCATATATTAGGTCCAATACATATCTAGATAAAGTTAAGCCCAATTTCTAGCTAAAAGCATTTAGGCGGGAAAATTTTCAGTTTTCTTATTCTTTTAGTATGTATATAAGGGGGATTATTCACTTTTGAATTTTTTTTAAAGAATTACTCGTTTAAGTTGCAATTTTTTTGCTAAAATTACTCCCTCAAATTGCATTTTTTGCTAAAATTACTTTCTTAAGTTGCATTTTTTTCCTAAATTGCTTCAAAATTCACAATTTAAGTGACTTATTTCCTCTATTTTTGAACTCTCCCTAAATATGTCTACATAGTTATACCTTTCAAAGTAAATATGTCTACGGAATAAGTTCAAAAACATACAAAATAAGTCACTTAAATTGGTGTTTGAAGCATTTTTAGCAAAAAAAACAATGTAACTAATTTAAAAGTGAGTAATTTTAAAAAAGTTGATTTTAAAAGGAAGTAAAATCTAATCAATGTATATATATAAAAGAGGCTTTTTTCAGGCATTTTGAGAGACTCCAACTATTTGAAAACACTAAAATAAATAATTAGTAAGTTAAAAAAAAATAGTAAATAAAAAAATGTGCATGCAATATATTCTGTATAAGTTTTAGTGGACATGAAACTCAAAATAAATATAAATAAATATTATAGTATATGATTAAAATCAAACCAGACATTACAAATATTATTCTATGTTAATATATACTAGTTTGGATGCCCGTGAGTTGCAACGGGGTAACTAACTTAGTAACAAAAAAATGGTTATAAGGTCTTCATATTTACATCTTATGTCTAATCATTTATTTAGATATGATCAAAAGTCAAAACATCTTATTTAAGAAACGCAAAAGATGTTGGGTTGATACCTTAGTTCCAAAGATGCCTCATATTTATAATCATAAGACCACCACATCTTATGTTAATATTTCGATGTGGCACAACTCTATTAATTTTATATAATCCTATATTTTTCAATGTGAGACATATAACATACTAAGAAGTACACAATTTTAATTATGTACAAATTATATGAAATCTATACGCTAATGATAGCATTTTTACCACGAATCAAATTATGATTTTCATAATTTTCTTAGCGATTTTTTTTTGCCAAATGAAATGTAAAAGTTTTTATATAAAAATTAGAAACATCACTTGCATATAATATAGGAAATAAATATTATAATATTTCAAAGATTCTCCACTCTTATTTTTAAAATCAAAAAATATTATTTATGATATTTTCCTAAATTAATTTTTAGGATCACTCCACCTTATGATAATTTTCTGATGTGGGACAATTCAACTATTTATATGTAATATATTTACCACACCTACATTATTTTTCAATATGGGACAAATAACACACGAAAAAGTACACCATCTTTTTTGCACCTATTTCGATATCCAACCCGATTTAATAATGAGAAAATATTATACTATCTCTATATATTCGTATGTTTTTTTCCATTTTTTGCCATAATTAAAATATGTACAAATGATATGATTTAAATTACATTTTTTTTCCTAACACGACTTTTATGATGTAATTGGGGGAGCAATAAAATGTATAAATAAATGCAAAATATTTTCGTTTTTTGGTGCGATTTTGATTAATGGTTAAAAATTATGATGTGTTTTAGTTACTCAAATGTAATGAGGCATAATAATTATCTATATTTGAAAGTTAAAAATATTTAATTCTACTATTTATCAAAGTAAAAAAGCTCATTATTGATTTGTTTGTGGATTCAAGATCTTTTTATGCAACACTTGATTGTATTATAATTCATAAATTTTCTATTTTAGTGCAGAGATTATCATTATATATGACACATTAATAACCAATTTATGTATAATTAGCACCCATTTTATTTTTTAATTATGATTTTGTTCTAAATAAAGTTATTATACTATCAATTGCCTTAAAATAAACATTATAATATCACTAATATAGTAATATATAATCGTTTTTATAAATATCTACGTGATTAATATTTGTATGATATTGTTGTAACTAAGGTTTGCCCTTAATACAAACTCTGATAAAAACTCTCTAAGATAATATTTAAGCGATTCAAAAGATTTTGGGTTGATACCCCTAAGTTTCAAATATGACTCATATTTATAATCATGTGATACCTCACCTCATGATAATCTTCCAATGCTGGACAATTCAACTATTTATATGTAGTATATTTACCACACCTACATTATTTTTCAATGTGGGACAAACAATATACTTATAAATACACCATCTTTTTCGCACCTAATTCGACATCTAACTCAGTTAAAACTATACTATTTATTAATATTTGTATAGTACATTTTTTTTAATTTCTTATCATTATTAAAATATGTGCAAATAATATGATACTATATTCTAATGCTAGCATTTATTTACCACGAATCTAATTATATAATTTTTTTAAAAAAAAAAATTATGTTGATTTTTTGCTAAATGAGATGTATAAGTTTTTATATAAAAATTATAAACATCACTTGGACATAATATAAAACATATACATATATCATACCGTGAAAATAATGATATCAACTCTTAAGAGCTCTCCAAGACAATGCTTAAGAGACTCCGAATGTTTTGGGTTGGTATTTAGGTTCTATGGATACCTTCTATTTATAATCATATGATCACCCACCTTATGCTAAACTTTTGATGTGGGACAATTCTATTATTTATACGTAATATATTCACCACATCAACAAATTTTTTTAATGTGGGACAAATAACATACTTAGAAATACACCATTTTTTCCGCATATAATTCGACATCTAACCCGAGTTAATAATAATGAGCAAATACTATACTCGTTCGATTCAAGACCAAATACAACATTCATTTTTTTTACACTATTCATGAACGAATAGAATCTTTAATATTTCTTGCGATAAGACAAAATATGGTCATGTGGGATCTTATTTGATTCACCTATAAAGTACAATGAGACTATCAAATTTTTAAATTTTTTATAATGTAAACTTAAAGATATTTATGTTGTAATTTGTGTTTGGCAAGATTGTAAATGAAAATGTTGTATTTGGTCTTGAATGGAGGGAGTACTATTTATTAATATTCGTACGTTTGTTTTTAATTTTTTATCATAATTAAAAATATAAATGCAAATAATATGATACTACATTTTAATGCTAGCATTTCTTTTACCAAGAATCTATTGTAATATAATTTTCATTATTTGTTTTATAATACTTTTTGGGCAAATGAGATGTATAAGTTTTTATATAAAGATTATAAACATCACTTGCATATAATACATAATATAGAAAATATATATACTTATGTATCATACTGTGAAGATAATGATATAAACTTTTAAGAGCTCTCCAAAATAATATTTAAGAGACTCAAAAGGTTTTTGATTGGTATATAGGTTCCAATGATGACTCATATTTATAATCACAGGATCACCCACCTTATGTTAATCTTTCAATGTGGGACAATTCTATAATTTATACGTATTATAATCACCACACTAACATTGTTTTTCAATGTGGGACATATAACATATTAAGAAGTACATCATCTTTAATACTCGTATGTGAAAATCATATGAAATCTATACTCTAATGAAAGCATTTTTTATCACGAATCTAATTATATTATCTTCATAATTTTTGTAACGACATTTTTTCGTCAAATGAAATGTCAAAGTTTTTATATAAAAATTAGAAACTTCTCATGAATATAAAATAGGAAATATAGATATTATAATAATTAAAAGATTCTCCACTTTATTTTTTACGTGGAAAATATTATTTATGATAATTTCCTAAATTATTTTTTGATGATGTGGACGCTCTAGAATCGCTCGAAAAAACTCTTATATATATATATATATATATATATATATATATATATATATATATATATATATATATATATATATATATATATATATATATTAATATACTAGATTTAATGCCCGTGCGATGCACGGGCCTATTTGGTATAAGCTGAGCTGAACTAAAGTTTGCTAAATTAAGTTGAATTGAACTGAAGTGACTTGAATGCGAGCTGAAATTAAGCCGAAAAGAATAGGGCTTGTAGATGATTTGAACTTATAGGATCTGAGCTGAAATATACAGTACACTGAACTTAACTTATTACAGGAAAACTGAATTTATAGGAGCTTAATTTTTATGCGAAAATGGGTATGAATTGAACTTATAATAGCTGAAACTGAATTTAAAGGGGTGACATTAAGTCCAAATGAATAGGGCCTCTCATTTATTAACTTTTTTGCATATACTCCGTAATTCTTTTGTAAGATATATTTTAATTAAAGATAAATAATATTGTTTTTTTGAAAATTTTTTTTTTTAAAGAAGACAAAGAACCTTTTGAATAAGGGAGTTATGACTAAACTTTGATAAGGTTATTTGAAATTATTAATCATATTAATGTCTTTGGCTTTCAAATAAAGTCTCTTGAATTGTTGGGACTGTGTATCGTATAAACAACGCTCACTCTGTTATTTTATATAAAATTTTCTATGTATATTTATATGAAAGAGTTTTTCTTTATAAATTAGTAGTAGCATTTTTATAATCTTTAAATAAATATACCTCTATGAAGTTAAAGGCTTACCTCGAAAATGCGTCATATATACAAATCCGAGGAAGTAATAGGCTTAAGACTCCAAGATTTTAAAAAAGGACTTTTCCCAACTGATTATATTATTAAGTTAGTACACTATACAAAATTAGGTTCCTGAAAATCATTAAAAAATAATCAATTTTTTTTCGGACTTTATTCTTTACTAAAAACAATCTTATTTCATACGGTGTGGTATCCATTATCGGGAGTTTATCTCTTTTTTTATGCACATGTTTATTAAATAAGCATCATATTTCATATAACATAATTATAATAGAACTAACATAAGTTTTTTCTGTTAAACGTATATTCCAAATGTACATTCTCATCAGGTTTATGCTTGAATTTTCGTCAATATATCAATTTTTGAAGAAGTAAAAGTGTAAACCTACAATGAACCATTGAGCATCATATCATAGGCCCATAGCCACGATTTCTACTCCGTAAAGTCGAGAATAATGAAAGCGAAGTTATGTTAAGGAACACCTCTACCTGTATTTGGTTTTAGTAAAATAAAAGTTTTTTTTATCCCTCGTAAATTGCTTATTTCGCCGGAATAAAAAACAAAAATACTTTTTTCGTTGATTTTCTTCACCACCCACATCTTTAACGTTCATAGATGTTCATCTATAGCAATTTCATCATTCTACACATCTAATCTAACTGGATTAAAAACACCAATTTACATGTTAAACAATATTTTCTAAAGAATCAAGGTAAAAATTTCTCTCTTTAATTATACATTCATTTAATTTGCTTGATTTAATTTATGACATTGCACATAAAAAAAATACGAAAAATAATTGGGAAATATGGCTAAATCAAACGATCAAAAACTCAAACAATCAAAAAAATGAGAATGAATTTGATGGACTGGAGTTGATTAAATTGAATGACCATGCACTAACATTGGATTAATATTTTATTCCTTCGATGCACAAGAACTTTCACGTCATCACCTTGACTTCTATTCATTTGATATTCGACAAATGAAACAGCCACGGACTGTTCGTGCGTCACGCATGAGAAGACCCCAGAGTTGTCATGTAAATATCACGACCGTGTGAGCGTTGGTTCATCCACCTCACAAGACAGGTCCACGGTGATGACGTATGTTCTACGCAACGCAGCGGTTGCGGTGTCCAAGAGCTCACATGAACATCCCCCTTTAATCCCCTTCTCCAGAATCGAATTACGTTAACAATCAAATTTGGTATAGGTCGCAGGGTCAAAAATCCAACATAGTGTCGGAATAGACTATTCAAGAGCATTTAGAGAATTAATAAAGTTAACGAATTGAGAAATCAATAGAGTCCAATTGAAGTACGTTACTTTTCGCATGTAAATTTTTGCTACTAATGCAATAAATATAGTTATGTAATTAAGTAAATGGATTTTAACATAGTTATGCTGTATAAAAGAGAGAGAGAGAATTAGAGATGACAATGGGTAAAAACACCCACCCGCGTCAACTCCTTGTGTGCCAAGATAAAACAATCCATCAAAGAACAATGCAAGAATTCATAAACATTGTATTTAATCTAATCCAAAATTATTAACAACAAATACTAATCATATTAAACCTTTATATTAGTTTGATGCGTATCTATCCGTCTTCATTACAAATTGTACTCTATGCATCAACTCTTCGATTTTGAGCCATGCATGCATTCTCGTTGTTGGCTTTCTGTGGAAACAATACAAATATGATTAGCAAAACTCATAAAATCATGTCCATGGATGAATAAAATAAAAAATAACGGAAAATTATTCAAAAAGCTTTAAGAAAGTTACATCTCAAATACGGTGTAAATTACTGAATTGTCGTGAATTTTATAGGCTTACAAATATTTTAAGTTTGTCTCTTATTGCTAATCAAATATATTAGGAAAGAATAAGAGATATGGTATATTAGATTAGAATATACCATATATCTTACCGTATAAGTTATATTATATTATGATATGTCTTGCAGAATAAGATAGTATGAAATATATTCTAGATCTAGATCTAGGGTTAAGGTTAGAATTAGTACTATAAATATGGTCTCATGTATTCATATCATAAGATAAGTTTATCAATAATACAATTACGTTTATGAAATACTCTCCCCTTATAAAATCTATCATGGTATCAGAGCCCATGGCTAAAGACCTGGGTTTCATGGGCCAAAGTTTGCAGTCGGACGAGCAAAATTGCTCAGTTGAATTTGTTCGGTCTGAGTTAATACTGGGCCATGTTTGTTGTCCAGTCTGTGTGAAAAGTGGGCCTCACATGTGCGGGGAAGTGTGAAGAAACCCAAAGTTCCCACATGTGAGGGTTGTCCCACATTGATAAAAGAGGAGAAGAATTACCACTTTATAAGGCAAGGGGCTACTCCCTCTATTGCCAATTGGTTTTAGAGTGGAACCCTCTTGGGCCTAAGTTGTGGACTCTTTCTCCTCCGTTTGGGTGCGGCCCAGGCCCGTTGTTGAATTTAACATGGTATCAGAGCCCAAGGCAAAAAAAAAGACCTGGGTCTCGTGTTTAAAAACTGAGCCTTTATGTGCACCGACCCGCCGTGAGGATGTCCAGTCCCTCCGGTTTCAGCATGAGGAAGTCCAGTCCCTCGGGTCGAGTGAGCACTGTGACGGCTGTGAGGATGTCCAGTCCCTCCAGACCGATCTTTAAGTGGGCTCACAAGTGAGGGGGTGTGTTGGACTATAAATCCACTTGTGAGTCCCACATCGGTGAAAAAGAGAGAGATTGTCTATCTTATAAGGCCTAGGGGTGTTTCTCCCATTGCCAATTGGTTTTGGGAGATAAGAGCATTCTTGGGCTTGTGAGTTAGACTTCTCTCCTCCACCGCGGGTAAGGCCAGACCCGTCTCGTGTTTATCATGGTATCAGAGCCTCTTTCCTGAGGACTCTAAAAAAAAATCGCTTCCGCTATCTCGCCGGTAGGTTAATAATGTCATAAGTAACCTACCGGCGGGAGTTCGTTATTTACCGTCAAATTTATCTTTAGTTGAAAAAAAAAAAAAAAAACCTTCGTTAGAGGAATACCTTTTCCCTAGTTGATGGAGTGTGTTGTTTACCCTAGGTGATTAGGGTGTGTTATTGTTTGGTAATAATTAAAGTACGGATTGTTTGATATGAGGGTGATTTGGATTTGGAGCATCTAAGTCACTTCTTTTCTCCTGCTACCGTGAAAGTATCTAAAGCACAATGTTGTGCCTATTGTTACAAGCAGTTTCGCTTGTGTGAAGTTGTCCGAGAGATTTTGTGGTTTCCGGCTCTCCTCGTGTCGTGAGACGAGGCGTATTGTTTATCTATTTGTCGTAAGACAAGAGTATCTTATAAGCAAAAGGAGTATAAGCTACCGATTTGTAGCACGTTTTGGCTCTCTTCGTATTGTAAGACGAGGCGTATTGATTATTATATGTCGTGAGACATGAGTTTTTACTTATATGAGCGGGTAGGTTGTTACCCCTCGTATAGTACTATTGTACTGGCGAGTTACGCAATTATCTTGACTTGCGAGTCGATTACGCATTATCGTGGCCGGCGGGTCGTATACGCACCTATGAAGAAGAAGATAATGAAGACGAAGAAAAGTCGTCATGTTTTTTTTTCTTATTAATTATTGTATTGTAATTTCAAACTCATGGAAATTTGGGTCAAATTACCATAAGTTTGAGGGAGGGTATTAGGAAAGAATAAGAGATATGGTATATTAGATTAGAATATACCATATATCTTACCGTATAAGTTATATTATATTATAATATGTCTTGCAGAATAAGATAGTATGAAATATATTCTAGATCTAGATCCAGGGTTAAGGTTAGAATTAGTACTATAAATATGGTCTCATGTATTCATATCATAAGATAAGTTTATCAATAATACAATTACGTTTATGAAATACTCTCCCCTTATAAAATCTATCAAATATTTTTATAGGCTTACAAATATTTTAAGTTTGTCTCTTATTGCTAATCAAATACACTTCCTACTAATTAGGCGAAAAAGATAAAAGTTCACTACTTTCATAGTTCTAGACTTCTAGTTAATAAAGCCTACGTATAAATAAAAAGATAATATTTTGAGTAGGTTTGAGTAGCTCCACTCCATTAGAATTGTATTGGCATAAACCTATAATGAGATAAAATATTATATTTCTGAATATAAAATAATTTGCATACTTGGTTGTTATCTCTAGATATATTTTCATTTAAAAAATTAATTTAGGAAGTTGTAAAAAGTTGGACTCTCTGTAATCGCTCGAAAAAAACTTCTTTTAATAATATAGATAGATATAGATACTCATCTTCCGTTCTCAACAAATAAAACGCACATACATCTTCTACATTATAATCTTTTCATATTTCATATTCATATTGTGGTTCAAGATTTTTATTTTCTATATATTATGATTTACATGATACGTTAATTACGTTGTTTGGTTATTACAAGCAATCATAAGTTATCTAACCTTTTGTTTATTTTGGTTTGACAGAGTGATTAAAAGAAGAATAGCGGTAGATCTAGATCATGGTTATTAAGTACTCCGTGGTAGAAGCAATAGAAGCACTTGAAGCACACATACTTGGTACGAAGTAATATAAAGGCAGATAAGGTGAAATCGTTTTTAGCAATAATAGATGTTTTTGGTTAACGTAATTGGTATGAGTTTCATGGGCTTATGGGAGCAAGCTATGAACATGAAATTTGCCATAAAAGATATAAATCAATTCCTTAATTACAACAGTTTCCTTTCTTAACATTCTTATTGTTAAAGACGTAAACAATAGAATAAGATGATACTGAGTAATTTATTCAAATAATCATGTTGATTACATATGGGTATATACTATGCTATTTATACACAAGAATGAATAACATATTTACGGAAGTAAATAATTTGTATCGCTAATTACGGAAGGCGGATAATATGTTGCCTTGTGTGGAGCTTGAGCCAACGGCTCTTATGAGGCTCCTAGACCGTTGCTCTTCAACGGCTCTCTAAGATGCTTGTTAATGAAACCCCCCCCCCCCCCCCACCCCCACCCCCCTTCCGCAAGTTTGAGTGGGTAGGGTCGAACACACCCAACTTGGATAGAAGGTCTTCAAATGATTCTCGTCCTAGAGCTTTGGTAAAGATGTCCGCGAGTTGAGCTTTAGTGTGGACATAGCTAGGGGCTATGACGTTCTTTTGTATTTCGTCGCGGATAAAGTGGCAATCAATCTCGATATGTTTTGTGCGCTCGTGGAAAACTGGATTGCGGGCTATGTAGAGAGCGGATTGGTTGTCGCACTTGAGTTGAATGGGTTTGTCATGAGAAATGCCGAGAGAATGAAGTAGTCCTTTGAGCCACTTAAGTTCTTTGACGGTGAAGGCCATGGCACGGTACTCGGATTCAGCAGAAGAAAGGGATACGGTGGCTTGTTTCTTGGTTTTCCAAGAGATGGGAGAGGAGCCCAAGAAGACTAGGTATGCGGAGAGTGATCGTCGACTGGTAGGGCATGGAGCGTGGTCGGCGTCGCAATAGGCATTGAGTCGGAGGTCTCTGTCGGAGCGGAGAAGTATGCCCTGACCCGGCGAGTTCTTTAAATACTTAACAACTTTGAGGGAGGCTTGCCAGTGGTCGACGGTAGGAGCGTGCATAAATTGAGCTAGTGTATGAACCGAATAAGTAAGTTCGGGCCGTGTAATGGTAAGATAGACCAGGCGGCCGATGAGCCGGCGGTAGGATTGGGGATCACTCATGTATGCGACCTTGGATAGGGACAACTTATGATTCTGCTCCATGGGTGTTGGAGTTGGTTGTGTGCCGAGGAGACCCGTTTCTTTTAAGATGTCGAGGGCGTACTTTCGTTGAGAAATAAAAATCCCGGAGTTATGACGAGCGATTTCTAGGCCGAGGAAGTATTTGAGAGCTCCCATGTCCTTCATATGAAAACATGTGCTCAAATATTGCTTGAATTGATTAATGAAATCGGGATTGTTCCCACAAATGACCAAATCATCCACGTAGACAAGGATGTGTACCTCGGTGTTAGGCCGGTTAATAGAAAATAAGGAGTGATCATATGGGCATTGATTGAATCCATATTGTAAGAGAGCGGAAGCGAGCTTAGCATACCAACACCGTGGGGCTTGGCGTAAACCATAGAGAGACTTTCGAAGACGACAAACCTTGTCGGCTATAGATGGATGAAAACCCGGCGGAGGTGTCATGTAAACTTCCTCATCGAGATCACCATGGAGAAATGCATTGTGAACATCCATTTGGTGAAGGACCCATCTTTTGGCGGCGGCGATAGCAAGCAAGGTGCGAACGGTAACATGTTTTATAGTAGGGGCAAATGTTTCGTTGTAGTCTACCCCTTCAACTTTCTTATTTCCCATAACAACGAGCCTTGCTTTGTACCGTTCAATTGACCCATCCGCATTGTATTTAATTTTGTAGACCCACTTGGAACCAATTGCTTTCTTATGCGAAGGTAGAGTTTAGAGAGTCCAAGTGTTGTTTTTGTCGAGAGCATCAAGTTCAAGTTTCATGGCGTCGCGCCATTCCTTGACCTGCACGGCATCTTTAAAATGTCTAGGCTCGTGGTGTTTAGTCACGGCCGATAATAAAGCTTTATGGTTAGTAGAAAACTTATCATAACTTAAATAGTGAGAAAGAGGGAATGCGGTACCTGAAGACGATGATGAGGCCACGAGAGAGTTTAATGAGGGGCGTGGTTTAGAAAGAATAAAACCGTTAAGGTTAGAGTTTGTTATTTTGATACGATGTCCTCGACCATGGGTTGTGGTTCATTGGTAGGCGTAGATGTGGAAGAGTCGGTCTCGGTGGTCTCAGTAGCTGCGGTCGATGGGGTCGTCGATTGGGCTGATTGGGCCGTGTTTGTGGCAGGGGAAGAGGAAGATGTGGGCGTTGTGGATGGTGTGGAGGCGGATGTAGTAGTGATAAGTATAGGTTGTTCGATGGGTGTTAAAGAATCCGCTAAGAAGGAAGAGTTAGTGTCAAGATCGTGTATGTTAAGACCTTTATAAGGGAATTCACTTTCGACAAAGACGACATCGCGTGAGTCAAAATAGGACCCGGTGTCCAATCATAGAGACGCCATCCTTTCTTTCCAAAAGGATAACCAATGAAAATACATTTACGACTTTTAGGAGCAAATTTGTCATGAGAGCGATTTAAAGTCCGAGCGTAAGCGAGACAACCAAAGATGCGTATATTTTCAAATGGGGGAGGTTTATTAAAAAGCATTTCATAAGGCGTTTTGCCATGTAGAAGAGGCGTCGGAGTACGGTTTATAAAGTAAACATCACTCAAAACGCATTCTCCCCAAAAATATAAAGGTAGACTTGCTTGAAAAAGTAGAGCGCGTGCAACGTTCAAAATATGGCGATGTTTACGTTCGACCCGCCCATTTTGTTGGGGGGTGTCAACGTTAGATTTTTGAAAGAGGATCCCATTTTCGGTGAAGAAGGGGATAAGAGGGCGAAATTCGGTGCCGTTATCGGTCCGTAAAATTTTAATTTTTTTCTCAAATTGACGTTCGATCATAGCAAAAAAAATTTAATAAGGTTTGTTTATTATCACTCTTACGACTCAAAAGATAAACCCATGTAGATCGTGAAAAATCATCAACAATAGTAAGAAAATAAGTAGATCCGCACGAGGCATTCTCGGAATATGGACCCCAAAGATCGGAATGAATGAGATCAAAAGAAGAATTCGCATGACTTGAACTTAAATGAAAATGTTCGCGAGTTTGCTTCGCGCGTAAACAAATGTCACAATTTTGACTATGAAAAATATTCGATGTTTTAGAGACTTTATTCAAAAAAGGTAAAAAACGAGAAATTTGTGAAGAGGGGTGTCCGAACCTTCGGTGCCATAATTCAACAGAGTCAACCGTCCCAGCTAGACAAGCGTGTACTTTGTCGTTCCGGACACTCTTAAGGTAGTAAAGCCCCTCATGTTGCTCACTCGCGCCAATCACCATCTTCGAGATACGGTCCTGAATAAGAAAAAGATTATGAGAGAATTGAATGGTGAGAGTCGTATCTTTTAAAAGACTTGACACCGACATTAAATTACAATGTAAATTAGCGGCATATAAGACATCTCGTAAAATAAGACGAGAAGAAAGGTGTATATCGCCACTTTGTGTAGCGATTGTAAGATCTCCGTTAGGGAGACCAACGGATAAAGGAGTAATATTTTTAATATTAGAAAAGTGAGAAAGACATCCCGACATGTGGTGGGATGCTCCCGTGTCAACAATCTAAAAAGAAGAGATATTACCATTTAAACGCTCAATAGAAGGCTCGGTTTTGCAAGACTGCCATAAATTCCCAAGTTCCTCCAATTCTTGTGGAGAAAGTGAGTTCAAATCAAGACGATCAAAATTAGCCAGAGGCGGACGAGAGCTTCCTTCCCCCGTGCTGGCAACAGTGCCTCTGCTCGACACCATTAAAGCTTTTGGTGCAGAAACAGAGGGCAAAACAGGGGCAGAAGACGAAGGCACAGAGGAAACAGAAGGCTTACTACGAGGGTCGGGGACGAAGACAGCGTTTGTAAGGTCAGTAGTATTTGGAGCAAGATAAATACGGGGACGCAGTCTATCACCCCACCACTCGGGGTAGTTACCAGTAACTTGATAGCAAAACTGTAAACTATGACCAAATTTCTTACAGACGATGCAATAATACTTTGAAGGTTCGGATGAATTACGACGATTATCACGCCCCCTCCCCCTGACTGTCGGTTTCCTTGAGTTACACGCGCAGCAAAGGCCATGGGGACAGGGTTAGACTCTGTTTTATTCAAAGACAGTTGCCGAACCCCCTCATCTTGCAAGAGACGATTATAAACCAAGTCTAAAGAGGGAAGAGGATTAATACCAATTATTTGGGAACGGGTGTTTGCAAAACGGTCATCGAGGCCGATGAGAAAGTCACGTACCCGTTTCTTCTCCCTTCTAGCCGTGATAAGAGTGAGCCAATCACACTGGCACGGGTTGCAAGAACAGGCCGGGAGTGCGTCGAGATCAGAGATACTATTCCAGATGGCCGTCATACGACCGTAGTAAGCAACCAGGGACTCAGTCAATCCTTGACGACAAGCCAACAAATCGGCCTGCAATTAATAGATACGAGACTCGTTAACTTGACTAAAACGATTTTTAATATCTGACCAAACCTGTTTCGCCTCAGGACGGAGCACGATTTGATTGCGGATGCCACTGTCAATAGTATTAAAAATCCACATTGTAACCAAAGCATTAGTGGATTGTCATGTCTCAAAAGTATCAGCAGTTGCAGCCGGTTTCGTAATAGAGCCATCGATATACCCGAGCTTCCCTTTGGCCATGAGAGCTAATTGGAAAGAACGGGACCATTCGTCATAATTGTTTCCATTGAAGGAAATCGGGGTGATGCTATGACCCGTATTCTCCACATGGACCATTGTGACAGAAGGAGTTTGTGGTGTAGGAACGATTTCTGTGCCTGCCATAGCAAGAGATTGAAAAAAAGAAAAAAAAAATTAAGACGGCAGATATGAGATGTGAAAGAAAATCGAACCCTAGGTCGATACCATGTTAAAGACGTAAACAATAGAATAAGATGATACTGAGTAATTTATTCAAATAATCATGTTGATTACATATGGGTATATACTATGCTATTTATACACAAGAATGAATAACATATTTACGAAAGTAAATAACTTGTATCGCTAATTACGGAAGGCGGATAATATGTTGCCTTGTGTGGAGCTTGAGCCAACGGCTCTTATGAGGCTCCTAGACCGTTGCTCTTCAACGGCTCTCTAGGATGCTTGTTAATACTTCTTATTATGTGGCTAATTTTGTGTTGTATAACTTCACCGTATTACTTTTTCTTATTGGTACATACTGTATTACTTCAATCAAAGGCGGGTTTGTGGATATGACCGAATTGAAACGACGGAATTGGGTCGTAGGATTCTATGACTAATATATATAGAAATCTTTCAAAATCGAGATGAAAAAAACTTCAATGCATGCTATTACGGAATATCACATATAGAGTAGTTCTTCGTTAATAGTTTTCCCCTTGCTTATTAAGTTTTTTTCCTACTCCCTTCATACCACGCCAATCGTAACATTGACTTTTTACCACTTGTCAAGACACATTTTGCAACGTAAATATCTTTTGTTACACATTATTAAAAATTATAAAAATTTGATATTCTTATAGCATTCATGACGATAAATCAAACAAGAGCTCACATGACTATATTTTGTCTTATAGATTAAGAATAATATGGAAGATTCCCTACGACCATGAATAATGGCAAAACGGTCAATGTTACCATTGGTCTGGTATGGAGGGAGTATTTTTTTCGTCATCACTCCATGCATTAGTTACAACAAACCTATCTCACATGTATTAAGCTCCAAATACAAATATCCAAAATCCATTGTATGTATTTCTACAGAAGTTTTCCTAAACGTTTTTTTTTAATCTAGGTACGCCAATATGCCATAGAGTTGAACTCCTACAACTTTTGACAATGATTAGGAATCTAATAGAATCAAAGATATTCTCAGGTGAGTTTTAAGGAATATAAGAAGTAGCTTCTACATAATTAAAAAATATTGTGGAGGTGATAGAATTAATCACAAGCTAACTTTCTAATAATTAAATGATAGTATATAATAATATCATATGACTTGAAACGTGATCTAACCCACACATAATAGCTACTCCTAAACAAACTTTGCGATAGAGTTTGAGGTGTACAGGAACTGAAAAACTAATATCGAAATATCAACATATATAGTGTTACTTCGTATTATATTTCCTACGCACCTATTAATGACTTGATCATCTAAATTAACTAAAACTTTAACTTAATAAATTGGTCTCATATGACGTTGGTGTCTATTGAAAATAACTACCATTTTTAACATATGACTATGTTAGAATATACATTTTCTCATAAACTCAATTAAGAGCAAAATATTAATCCCTCCACATTTTAATGTTCTTTCTGTTAGAATATATGGTCTATATATTCTGTTATTGTGTAAATAATCTTCTGATTTAGTTACCTTGTGAATAGCCTTTATTTATGTAGAATATCTCGGTTATTAGGTTAGAATATCGTAACCCTTTCTTGTATATATTCTGATGTTATTATTCAATGAAAGGCAAGCAAAACATTCTTTCATGGTATCAGCTTCCTAGGTTAAATCGATCCTCAAAATCGCTTCCGCACAACCTAGCTTCTTCTTCGTTATTCTCTCTCGGCTGCTACATCTCTCCTTCTCTCGACATCACATCAAATCTCCGACCTCACGTCTCAAAACGTAGCCATGACGGGAAAGAACAACACCAATTTCCATCCTGCTCTCGCCGTTACGCAAATCCGCAATCATGTTACTGTCACCCTAGGAATGGATAATGACTAATATCCACTCTGGGTCGCCTTGTTTACGAATCACGCGAAAGCTACTCGCGTGCTTCATCATATCATTGAGCCAAAATCCGGCAAACCTGCTGCGCCTACCACGGCCGATGAACAAGCGATGTGGGAGACGATTGATGCTACGGTCCTTCAATGGATCTATGCGACGGTAAGCACTGAACTTCTTGAAACTATAGTTGAAGCAGAGTCCACGGCTAAGCAGTGTTAGACTCGTATTCAAAATATTTTTCAGGATAATGAATATAGTCGCACTGTAACTCTTGAGCAAGAGTTCTCAGGCACGTCTATGGCGGATTTCACTTCCGTATCCGCCTATTGTCAACGGCTAAAGGCTCTTGCCGATCAACTAAAGAATGTTGGATCTCCTGTTTCCAACAACCGTTTAGTCCTTCAACTTGTCTCGGGTCTATCATCGGCCTGTAAAGGCGTTGGAACGATTATTCGCCAAAGTAATCCACTCCCTCAGTTTTATCGTGCTCGCTCCATGCTTACACTCGAAGAGGCCGATCTCGCTAAAGCCGCGTCCACTTCCATGTATGTTAAATCAAATGACGGTGACTGGGGTTCTTCTTCAACTTTTATTCTCGGTAAACCTCCTGCTTCCTCAAACAAAAATAAAAATAATAAGAAGAAAGGAGGGGGTTACAAAGGAAATAAAGGTGGAAAGCAAGGCGATGGCAGCGGCAATTCAAACTCAGGGATAACTGCAGCGGCGGGGTCTGCTCCGGCTTGGCCTGGTTATGGAGGATGGTCGTGGGGACCTTCAGCCTGGCCGTACCCTCCCTGCCCCTATCCCACTGCTCCGGGGTATGGAAATTGGCCTAGGTAGCCTGTCCCTCGTCCTAGTCCTACTGCAGCGCGACAGCAAGCCTACTCGGCTGAATCTCCTCCGTCTCAAACGGATATTGAGCAGGCTATGTATACTCTTGGGTTAACTCCTCCGGACCCACGTTGGTTCATGGATACTGGGGCGACATCTCACTTGACATCGGACGCAGGTAACCTCTCATCTTATGTTAATTCGAGTATTAAACATGGTATTATCGTTGGTAATGGTCAGTCAATTTCTATTAGCGGTCACGGACACACCACCTTAGCTAAAACAAATCCTCCCCTTCACCTTAAAAATGTAATTCACGTACCCCAAATTGTCAAAAATTTAGTATCCGTACGAAAATTTACCACTGATAATTCGGTATCCGTCGAATTTGACCCATTCGGTTTTTGTGTGAAGGACTACAAGACGGGGACGCGTCTCCTGAGGTGTAATAGTCAGGGCGAGCTATATCCCATTACCGAGTCCAAGTCTTCAAGTCCGGCTGTGTTTGCTGCGCTTGCTCCTTCCGTCTGGCATGATCGTTTAGGACATCCTGGGCTCCCAGTTTTTTAATTCTTTACGTTTTAAAAATTCTATTTCATGCAATTCAAATAAATTGCCCTCTGTTTGTTCTTCTTGTTGTATTGGGAAAATTGTTAAACAACCTTTTATAGCTTCTACGTCTCATACTATGTTGCCTTTTGATATAATACATTGCGACCTTTGGACATCACCCGTCCTTAGTTCATCAGGCCATCGGTTTTATTTAGTGCTCTTAGATGATTTCACAAATTTTGTATGGACCTTTCCTTTATCTCACAAATCTCATGTCTAGGACATTTTTGTTAAATTTCGGAAATTAGTCAAAACTCAATTTGCAACAAATATAAAATCTATACAATGTGATAATGGTAAGGAGTTTGATAACGCTCCGTTTTGGGAATGGTGTGCTAAACACGAAACGGTTTTCCGTCTTTCTTGTCCGTACTCTTCTTCTCAAAACGGTAAAGCCGAGCGCAAACTCCGTACCATAAATAACATGGTACGGACTTTACTTCTACGAGCAGCTGTTCCATCAAATTTTTGGCATCATGCGTTGAATACTGCTACCTACTTGTTAAATATTCTTCCCAATAAACAATTAGCTTATCAAACACCAGTCACGTCTCTTTATTTGAAAATTCCGTCTTATACAAATCTTCGTATATTCGGTTGCTTATGTTATCTTCTTATACCATCTTCCACCATTCACAAGTTACGCCCACGGTCTGTTCCTTGTGTCTTTTTGGGTTATCCGGAAAATCATAGAGGGTACAAATGTTATGATCCAAAACTCAAGAAAATAATTATTTGTCGTCATGTTCTTTTTGATGAATCACGTTTTCCATTTGCTGAAACAAATCCTCATCCCACGTCTGACTATAATTTTCTTGATGACGCGCCCCACCCTAGTGTCCTTCACCATTTATTGGATACACCTTACCCGGCCTCTCGGCCTACCCACACGCCACCACAGACTCCTCCTCATACCCCCATTACCACGGCTACCCCACCTCCACCTCCACCGAGCCCTCCTCCAATTTCCTCACCTGACCGACATTCACCCATTGTCTCATCCGAACCACAGCCAATTCCCAATATTACAAAAGCAGTGACACGAGGTGATCATGGCATCCGCAAACCGAAACCTATTTTCGACCTGCACACAGCTGTTATCTCCCCATTACCCCGTAATCCCGTGTCTGCCCTTAAGGATCCTAATTGGAAACTAGCTATGGACGATGAGTTTAATGCTCTTGTTAGCAATAAGACATGGGAGTTATTCCCGCGTCCATCTCATGTGAATGTCATTCGGTCTATGTGGATTTTTCGTCATAAATTTAAATCTGACGGAACTTTTGAGAGGTACAAAGCTCGTCTTGTAGGTGATGGTAAAACTCAGCATGTTGGAATAGATTGTGGCGAAACTTTTAGTCCAGTTGTAAAACCGGCTACCATTCGCACGGTCTTATCACTGGCTTTATCTCATGGATGGTCTGTTCGGCAATTGGACGTCAAAAATGCTTTTCTTCATGGGAACCTAAGTGAAACCGTGTACATGTATCAACCTCTTGGTTATCGTGACCCGGCATTCCCGTCCCATGTTTGCCTCCTTCGTAAATCCCTTTACGGTCTCAAGCAAGCACCACGAGCATGGTACACTCGTTTTGCTCTCTTTATCGAGACCCTTGGTTTTACTCACAGCAAATGTGATCATTCTCTTTTTATTTACCGTGACAAGGATGGTAATTGTGCTTACCTCCTCCTTTATGTTGATGATATTTTACTAACATCGTCTTCAGATAAGCTTCGCCAGTCAATCATGAGCCGTCTCGGGACGGAATTTTCTATGAAGGACCTCGGTCCCCTTAGCTATTTTCTCGGTATAGTTGTATCCAGGAGCAATAATGGACTGTTTTTATCTCAACAAAAGTATGCCACTGAAATTCTTGAGCGAGTCGGCATGGCCACGTGCAAACCGTCTCCTACTCCAGTTGACACTAAGCCGAAGCTTAGTGCCGCGTCTAGCCCTCCATTTCGTGACACTACTTTGTATCGAAGTCTTGCAGGTGCGCTGCAATATCTCACATTCACCCGCCCCGACATATCTTATGTAGTACAACAAATTTGTTTGTTCATGCACAATCCTATGGAAGAGCACATGAATGCCTTGAAACGAATTCTTTGATATATCCAAGGGACGAAATGCTATGGTTTATGGTTAGGTAAGTCGTCACCCACGGCTCTTACCTCTTACACCGACGCGGATTGGGCCGGCTGCCCCGACACTCGTCGATCCACGAGTGGCTATTGCGTTTTCCTAGGTGAAAATCTAATTTCCTGGGCTTCCAAACGACAACCAACTATATCTCGTTCTAGTGCTGAGGCCGAATATAGAGGCGTTGCCAATGTTGTGTCCGAAACATGTTGGTTGCGAAATTTATTGGTTGAACTTCATCACCCTCTTCGCAAAGCTACTTTGGTCTATTGCGACAATGTTAGTGCTATTTACCTCTCTGGCAACCCCGTTCAACACCAAAGAACTAAGCATATTGAACTCGATATTCATTTTGTTCACGAAAAGGTTTCGAAAGGGGATGTTCGTGTCCATCATGTGCCTACACGTTCCCAAATTGCCGATATTTTCACGAAAGGACTTCCTTCGATCTTATTTACTGATTTTCGGTCCAGTCTCAGCGTTCGTCTTCCTCCCGATTCGACTACGGGGGAGTGTTAGAATATATGGTCTATATATTCTGTTATTGTGTAAATAATCTTCTGATTTAGTTACCTTGTGAATAGCCTTTATTTATGTAGAATATCTCGGTTATTAGGTTAGAATATCGTAACCCTTTCTTGTATATATTCTGATGTTATTATTCAATGAAAGGCAAGCAAAACATTCTTTCACTTTCCATTTCATTAAAATACTACTCACATATAATAGAGAAATGGGAAGAACATTAAAATGTGGAGGGATTAACATTAATCTTCGTACAAAAATTCCATCCTAATTCGCTACATACAATCGTTAATTGAAAGTAATAAGCTATGATTCTTATTCTTATTAAGAGCAAGATTATTAACGACTTTAAGCAGTACACACCATGGAAAAGAATAATGTTGGTGACATTAAACTTTTTTTAGAAGTAGATAAAAAATGAAGATTTTCCATTTATATAACATGTTTGAATGGATTCAATTAATTTTCAACGTTTGGTTTGAACATTTTGGAATATAGTTAGATAGTTGATTGATTCTAAGTTTATAACTATATACTTACATGATATCACACCCCATTTTTTCAATTAAATCAATTTAATTACTTTGAACCAAACAACCCTAAAGTCATTAGTTATATATTCTACGAACGTAGACCGGCTTACATTTTTCATATGCACAAACTTACATTTTGTACAAGTTCACCTAAAAACAAGACGCTATTTAGTTACCGTGCATCGCACGGGCACAAAATCTAATTTATTCTATTTCTAAATATCTAGTTTCCTTATCCAATCTTTTCTAATCAATACTATATATTAATTCCAGAAACCAAGGGACTTCAATGTAATTAAAGAAACTTATACAAATTAATTATAGTATATAGTTTTAAATTACTAGCACCGTGTGATGGACCCGATTAAGGGATCTCAATGCAAATATTATATAGTTTGGGTTAAAACTAAATTATATAGAAGCTTGGTAATTTTCCTAAACATGGTCAATTTCCTTAAAATAAAATAATTAATTAAGATGGTCAATTTCCTTAAAATAAAATAATTAATTAAGATAGTCAATTTCAAGGAGAGTAAAAAAAAGAATATGTTTGGTAATTTTCCTAAATATTTATAGAAGACTAGGAGATGGTCAATTTCCTTAAAATAAAATAATTAATTAGTATAAACATGCACACCTATGATACTAATTATTATCATCATAAAATTATATATTAAATTTAAAATCAACTTTATAATTTATTAGATGTAAAGAGATGTTAATTATTTAACATACAAAAATATAATAAGTAGGTTATAAATAATTCAAGTTAGATTCCATAATATATAATATTGCATACTTCTTTCGATATGATTTAATGCATATATGTAATATATTTATGTAAATATATAAAAAATTGCATGCTTAAGTAGTAAAAGTAATGTCATCAGTAAAAAAAAAAAGAATTGTAGTAACATTGAATAAAGTTATATGATAGTATGAGTAATTCTACCGTCCTCCCGGAGGTCGGTACTCCTCACTCACAAGTCATTATAATATTCCACTTGGCTGGAATGTGTTTGTGTGTGAGGAGTACCGTCCTCCGGGAGGACGGTAGAATTTTTGTGATAGTAATCACTCATTTAAATAGTAAAGGTAACAATATTATCAACGAGATTAGTGAGAGTGGTAGAAACAACAACGGGAGTAGTGAAATAATCAATATTAATGCGGCAATAATGAAAGTAACAATAATTACGGCGGGAGTAGTGAAATTATAAATATTAATGCGGGATTAGTGACAGTAACAATAATTACGGCGGGAGTAGTGAAAGTAACAATAATTACGGGCAAGTAATAAAATGTTATTGATATTTTTTCATTAATAAGAGTAAAATATTAATAGCGGGAATAGTGAATTTGTCTCAAAATTTATTTCATCGTAATTTTAGGATATGTTATAAAAAATATATTAATGATAAATTTATGAGTTATGCAATTTAAGTAATTTTATTTAATGAGAAAATTTTTTTAATGGAAGTAGAGGTAGCCCGGGCGAAGCCGGGCACCAATACTTAAGATAATAATTTGAGGTTGGGCGTCACCCGGTGGCGCCCTTTCATTTTCCTTTGAGGTTATAAGTGTAAGGATTTACAAAAACTGAAGATGAGCAGGGTACTTTGTACTATTTCTATAACAGACCCATAGATTGTGAGTCCGTCACACCAAACCATGCTGCACTATCGCTTATGCAGCCACCTCGGGTAATCCCGGCTGACGGCGCAATTACTTTCTCCATCGACCTCAAGGACAAATATGGTCATGAATTCGTTAAAGAATCGTTTACCTTGACTCTTATGGAGAAAAGCATGGATGATACTTTTGATAAATATGATCAGCATTGGTTTATTACATAATCCCTTTTGTTAAAATTCAACTCATTAAAGGAGTCATTCATAAGTGAACGGAAGAATTATTGCTTATTATGGAGACGGTTATGATAATTCTAGTGATTCTGAAATGAAGAAACATTCGAGGTTCTTGTTATATGAGACAGCTTCCAAGGATAATCCTTTGCACAGCTCAAGGATAAGGATATACATACTCCCTCTTTCGAGGTCAACTGTCGTGCATGCCCATAACTTGCTTGTTATTAAAATGGATTTGAAGTTTCATCATTCTGATGGTGGGTCAGAGCATCTTGAAGCTTTTGAAATTGAAGCTCCAACATGCATATATGGTGGGCATCGTCAAGGTATTGAACGGAGTTATGCAACTTCGAAAGGAGTGGTTACGTTTGGTTTTGAACATCCTTACCGCTAGATTTTATGCCTTCCGGAATTCCCTTTTTTATGTGTCTAGCTACCAAGTTAAATCTGATTTATGTAGTAAGGTGTCTAAATTTGAATTAGCTAGCTCTCGTATTCTGTCAGCCCCACTTGACTTTGTACCGTTCTTTTAGTAGCACATCATTCCTAAACCATTCCTCATTATAGTCCAGCAACATAAACATCTCTTGTCAATACAAACAAAAAAACGCCAGTGGGTACATAAATAAAGAGCTCAGATCGACAACCTAGTTTGTGAACGAAATCCGTTTGGTACCAATGATTTGGTTCAAGGATTGATCGATTCAACCCTAAACCATGCAGAACAGTGGTTTGGTGGCATCCTTTCAAGTCCATCTTATCCCAACTCCAGAATTTTGGTTAAAGGTCAAGCGGGCCTTACCTTGAATGTTTCTAAAATAATCATTGGGAGAAAAAATGGTGAACATGATAGGCAGCCATTTAGTTTCGTGAAATTGTCTATTAAATATTTTTGACGTAGATAACATTACCGAGCAGCTGAGCTAATCTTCTACTGGTTTGTTTAGTCAATGAAGAGGATTGTTTATGCATTTGGAATTGTACTTACAAACCAAAACTCTACTATGTCTATAATGCTTTCAAACAATCTGAACTCAATTTCCTCGCTTGATCATGAACGTTGGGTATGGTTAGGATAAAGTTCTTTGTATTCTATATACCTCAACGACCGGACTAGACCGAAGACCGAAACTTTAAAAAATAAGGACCGCGGACCGGACTTAAAAGAGTAGGGTTCGGATTGGGTCAGACCAAAAGGTCCAGTCCGGTCCATTTTACCGGACAGGACCTAAACTTGCTCAGCCCTAAGGGTGTGTTTGGATTGAGAGAATTAGAGGGAAATGGAGGGGAGGGAAAGGAAAGGGTTTAATTTCCTTTGTTTGGCTACAATATATGGAATGAAGGAAATGAAAGGGGAGGGGAATGAGAGGATTTAGTTTCCCTCCTTTAGACTAAACTAAAATTTTCCATCATTGGCAAGATTTGGAAGGAAAACTTTTTTTTACTCTCATTTCATCAACATCCTCCATCCACTCTACCATCTCCCTCTCTTCCTCCCCTTCCATCACCCTCTCTTCATTTTTGTTATCCAAACAACCATAATTTATTTTCCCCCCCCCCCCCTCCAAACAACCATAATTTATTTTCCCTCCCCCCCCCCCCCTACCTTTCCTTCCCCTCACTCCCCCTCCCCCTCCCTTTCCCTCCTAAAATGGTATCCAAACACGCCCTAAGTAAAACTGCGTATGAAATAATAACTACGAAAAAAAATAAAAACAAGGCTTGCAGTGCCCAGACAGGCACCCGCAAGAGCTTATCATGCCTGTTAATATGTAATCTCTTTGTAGCTAAATTGGATTTATGACTAATGTGAATGTAATGCAGATTAGTCATGAGCGATTTAGCGGAGGTTTTCTCAGTACGTGTATTTAGCAAACATGGTAATATCAGCATTGACGAATTGTATGGGAGTATTGTGGTAAATGACTTTAGGGGGAGTGTTGTGCTCTTCAAGCGAACGGGAGATCCGACTTCAGATGATTTTATTCTGCCAGATGGCTCCTTATCTTTGCGATCTGACCATTGCACTGAGGACGGACTTTGGGTTATCAGGCTCAAACTTTATCAGGAGAAGGGTGACAATCATCTTGAACTTTGCAATGGTTTTCTCTCAATAAGCCATTCTGAATATTACTCATTATATCAGAGACCAATGACTGGTATTGTTCACGGCAGTGATGGCCACGCTTTGGTTAACTTGGTTATGCTCAAACGTGCTGTACAGGCTACGGTGGAGGTATCTTTAACAGCTGATGATGTTATCTCCTTGTATGGCCATATTCATGCAAGGAACGATTTTTTCGCCAAGCCTCTCAACATTGATGAGATGAAATATCTTAAGACCACTATGTTGAGTGCGTTAATAGATAAGCCGTGTTACACGAATGGTAGACAGATCCCTTTATCAAGGTGTATGACGTGCACCCCTCTATTTAGGGAACTTATAATTGAGGCAAACTTGTGTGATACGAGAGAGATGCAATGTAGTGAGAGAGAGAGAGTGAAAAACCCAAAAAGTTTAACCCACAAATAATTCCACTTTAATTAAACTTTTAACCTTCACCTTATCCCTTTGCCAGATGGCACTAAATACACCAACCCACCGACCCTCTGAGCCACCGCCTCATCTGCCGCCTCCATCTCTTGGCCCCATCCTTGGCGCTCCAGCCACCACGAGTCGACCTTTGCTTGCGCACAACCGTCACTCTATTTCCCAGTCACCCAACCCATCCCCGCCTCCACCAACTTCCTTTTCCCCTAAAACCTCCCCCCACCTCACCTCTGCCACCTATCGCTCCGCCCTCACCAACTCTATTCTTGACCCAGAAACCTCCGACCAACATATGAACTCGGGCCCCACATCTAATTCCACTCCCCCACCTTTTTCCCCAATTTCGACTGAACCCAGAGTCATTCTCCCTCCGGCGGTCCAAAACTCAATTAAATCAACCTGGGAAAGTAAACTCATCATCAAGCTCACCGGCAAATCTATCGACTCCGTCCATCTTGCGTCCTCCCTCCGCTCCCTCTGGAAATGCCGCGACCCGGTTCATTTGATCGGTTTGGGAAAAGGCTTCTACTCTTGTAAAATCAAGCACGCATCAGATTTTCACAATATCAACAACAATGGACCATGGTTCATCTTGGGTCACTACCTGCACATTCAACCTTGGAGTCCAAATTTCCAACCATCTACTGCTACCATTAATTTTGTTCCGACTTGGTTGATCCTCCCGGAATTGCCGATTGAATACCACCGGCCTGATATACTCCGCGCTATTGGTAACTCGCTTGGCCGCTTCATCAAGTTCGACTCTAATGGATTAACAAATAATAATGCGAGGTTTGCTCGGATTTCGGTTCATCTGGACCAGTCAAAACTACCACCTTGCAGCGTCTGGATCGGGTCCTTTCGTCAAGAGGTCATGTTAGCCGATAAACAAGTCTTCTGTTTTAAATGTCAGAGTAGATGCAGTGGGTCGTGTATGGTCAATGTCACTGCTCCGTCTGCACAAAGTTCTATGCATTGCCATGTGGATACTTCTGAGTCTGAAAAATGCAATCAGTCACATGTTTCACCAGCTACTTTACAGAATTCGAATTGGTCCATTATCCCCTTTAAGGAGAAATGCAAATTCCCCCTTTTTACTCCAAAAACCACAATCCCCCCTTTTCTAGCTTCCACCCCTCCTATTACTGACCCCAATCCCCCTGACCACAAAAATTTCTCTCCCATGCCCTCTCTCTTCTGTCAATTTTAAGCTTCTTTTTGACCCCCTATCCCATAATTTTTACCAACCTCACTTTCCTCTGCCTACTTTTAATATAAAATTCCTCTTACCCCTTATTCAAAAAATAAACAAAAAGAAAAACAACTCCCCCAACAATCAGACTACCCATGACGACAACCAACCACTTACTCCTTCGGTGCATACTCCCCTCCTCTTACCGCCTACCCCAACTCCTCTTCCACCCCGACCACAACGACCAAACTTTCCCCACTCCCCTGAACGTGCTCCTCCTCCACCCCGAGGCTCCTCTAAGGGCCTCCTCCCAACCCCCGCCTCTCACCAACCCAGAGGTCCCCATCAATCAAACAACCTTCATTCTCGAACCTCGCCTCGTCTCTCTTCAAGCACACGCTCCAACTCTCAAAACCATCCTCGCCAACCCTTACTCCCCCCCTCCCCACTGTCTCAACCTGAGCCTGTTAACCACCCGACTCCCGTCCCGCTTCATAGCACCTGCTCACCTCCCCGACCTCGCGGATCTGAAAGCCCTGTCACCTGTCCTCCGATGCTTTCTTCTCTGGTACGTCCAATTCTTGAGCCATCCATGCCTTGCTCCAGTGGTCCCACCTTTCGTTGGAATTCCTTGTGGACCCCACTCCCATCTTGCCTCGATTGAGGACGATCTTGTTGTTGACCTCTGTGGAGAGGCAATTGGTGGTGGTCAGTCACTACAACACCGTTCAGGCCTTCAGGACGTCGGTCCCGCTGAAAAACCTGACCATTTGGCTCTGCTGGGCAGCTCTGGCCTGGGATCAACGAGAAACGCTCCTCTCCCTGCAAGGCTCGGAAGTCGTCGTACCCAACGCCCCACTGACCAAAAACCTCGGCGCAGTGGAGGACGAAACAAATCTAAACTGTCTTAATGATGCAATGGTTCCCTGCCCCCTCCCTGCCAATATGAACATTCTTTTCTAGAATTGTCGCGGCATTGCTAGGCCGTCTTTTAATACCCATCTCTCGTACCTCATTAATGCCCACAAACCAAACATTGTTATCCTATCTGAAACCCGTACTAACTCTCCCAACTCTGTGACCATTGTGCGCAAGCTTCCCTTTGACTCGTGGGAAATTTTGGATCCCGTCGGTTTCACTGGCGGAATTATCATTCTCTGGAACGCTAGGGATGTCGCCATTTCTCTTGTGGATAAAGGTTCTCAGATGATCAACGTGGTGGCTCAGGTAACTCACGATAACTTTGTTTTTCTCTTATCTGCTGTTTATGCTAGCCCCAAATTTAAACATCGTATTAATTTGTAGTATGCTCTGACCGCCCTCTCCCAGAACCTCTCCCACCCTTGGATTTGCATTGGCGACTTCAATGAGATCACTGACTCTTGTGAAAAATTTGGCGGTAATAGTGTTAAGTGGAACCGAGTTAATTAGTATAAAACGACCATGGACTCCTGTAATCTTATTGAACTAGGTTTTTCCGGCCCTAAGTTCACCTGGACTAATAAAAGAAGTCACAACCCCATCCTTGAGATACTTGACCGTGTGTGGGTCAACCAGACCTAGCTTGACCATTTCCCTAATTCTCACAATGTCCACCTCACCCGTCTTTCCTCTGACCATTGTCCAATCCTCCTGCGTCCTACCCTTTATAAACGCGCTCTGACTAGAGCATTCAAATTCGAATCCTTTTTGGGTGTCTGACCCTAGTTTCCTCCCCACTGTTGAGTCCTCTTGGTCTTCTTCTTGTGGTGAGGTTCCCAATAAGCTCCTCTCTCTCAGTCTTACCCTTACGACCTGGGCTAATAATGTCTTCAGAAGCATCCAAAAGAATAAAAATGCCCTCAATGCCCGTATCCGTGGGGTCCAGCGTGACCTCTGTCACGCTCCCAACTCTGATTACCTCAACCAACTCCATGACTCCCTCTCCCAGGACCTAAATCGGGTCCTTGACTCTGAAAACCTTTACTGGCAAGATAGGGCCCGTATTAGCTGGCTCATTGATGGTGATAGGAACACTGCCTTCTTTCAAAAGTCCGTCACCCTTCGGCGCAACTTTAACCGTATCATTTCCTTAGTCGATGAGGTCGGCCACACCATCTCCGGCAATGACGATCTTGCTGTTCACATTACCGATTTCTTTAACACTCTTTACACCACTGATAAGACCTCCACCAACCGGGCTATTCACATCTCCCCCTCGCCCATCACCTATCACACAATCCCTTCTGAAGACGAAATCAGCCTCGCCTTATTCAACCTGGGTTCCAAAAAGGCCTCTGGGCCTGATGGTTTCCACGCTGGCTTTTACAAGAAATGCTGGCACATTGTAAAAATCGATCTCATCCCCTTCATCCAACGCGTCTTCCTCTTAAAACGCGTTCCTGAGTGTATCAATAAAACTGTCATCTCTCTCATCCCAAAAATCCCCTCCCCCCAAACAATTAAGAACTTCCGGCCCATTAGCCTCTGCAATACCTCCTACAAAATCATCACAAAAATCATTGTCAACCGTCTCAAACCTTTCATGCACAAAATCATCTCTCCCAATCAAGGTAGTTCAATCCCAGGCCGAGGTACCGACACTAACTTCATCATTGCCTCTGAAATTCTCCACTCTATGCACACCTCTAAATGCAAACTTGGTTGGTTTGCCCTCAAACTTGACCTTGAAAAAGCCTTCGACCGTCTTGAATGGGACTTCATCCGCCTCTGTCTGTCCAATGCTAGGATTGATAATGATACTATCTCTCTTATCATGCACTGTATTTCTTTCTCCTCCACCCAGGTGGCTCTTAATGGAACTCTCCTTCCGAGCTTCTTTCCCTCTAGAGGCATTAGGCAAGGGGACTCACTCTCCCCTTATCTCTTCATCCTGTGCATGGAAGCACTCTCAACCCTCATACATCAATCCTTTGATGACTCTGACTGGTCTCCCTTCCCCCTGGGTAAAGGTGGAGCCTCCTTCTCCCACCTCCTCTTTGTTGATGATATTCCCCTCTTCGGACGGGCATCGGAAAAAAACTTGTGTGCCGTCCAAGACATCCTCCATACCTTCTGCTCTTCCTCGGGACAGAAGATTAACTTCTCCAAAAGCAAACTCATCTTTTCAAAGCACACCTCACCTGCCCACATTAACATGTTTGAAACTGCTCTTGGCATTAAAGCCACTTCTAATCTTGGAACCTACCTGGGATTCCCTCTCAAAGGGACCAAACCCAAGAAAGCTGACCTTCGACACATTGTCGACGCGATTCAATCCAAACTCTCCAGCTGGAAAGCCAACTTTTTATCCAAGGCTGGGAGGCTTTGCCTCATTAATTCCACTATTAGTGCCATTCCCTCTCACTCCATGCAATGTATTTGCCTCCCCTCTTCCATTCTTGGTGATATTGATAAGATTACAAAATCCTTCCTCTGGTCGGGATCCTCTTCCAAGAAGCTCCACCTCTCCAACTGGGATCTTGTGACCCTGCCCTTGTCCCATGGAGGCCTCGCTGTCAAGGCTGCTCGCCCTCTTAACGATGCTTACTCTATTAAACTCAGCTGGAACCTTCTTCTCAACAAGAAATCTCTGGCCTCCACTGCTATCCAAAGCAAGTACCCGACCCATTCTTCCTACTCCTTTCGTAAGGGCTCCCACATATGGAAAAATGTGGGCTTGGGCTTCCCCCTTCTCCGGGACCATACCATCTGGTCAATTGGTGACGGAGATTCTATTAGTCTTTGGACTGATTGTTGGTCCTCCCTTGGCCCCCTCCGTGCGGTTATCCACGGCCCCCTCTCTGCTACTTCTTTCAAAGCTAAACTTAAGACTATCATCTCCAATGGCACCTCGTCTCTTGATAACTTGGACTTTGTCCTCCCTGTCGACATTTTAAACACTATCCTTGCCATCC
Organism: Silene latifolia; assembly: GCF_048544455.1. NCBI lineage: Eukaryota > Viridiplantae > Streptophyta > Magnoliopsida > Caryophyllales > Caryophyllaceae > Silene > Silene latifolia. The sequence goes on from NC_133536.1 coordinate 33,870,533, forward strand.
CCCTCCCTTCCTCCTGCAAGCCCGACCTTCTCACCACTAGCCTCGCCCCCAAAGATAAATTCTCGATTGGCTCTGCTTACTCCTCCCTCATCAACTTGAGTAATCACCCCCCCCCCCCCTCTTTCACTCCTACCCTTGACTGGATTTGGGACCTTCCTACCCTCCCAAAAATCAAGTTCTTTCTTTAGCTTGTGTGGTGGGATAAGTTACCGCACAATAAGACCCTCTTTAAAAAAACTATCCTCCCCTCCCCGTCTTGCCTATTGTGTCCCAGTCCTTCCCTAGAGGAATCCTCTATCCACCTTCTTCGTGACTATAGTACTGCTACCTCTGTTTGGGCTCTCCTTAATGTCGACCATTCTTTCTTCTCCCTGGACCTCCAACCCTGGATCCATGCGAATTGCACCTCTCGTAACCCGTCTTGGGCTACCCTTTTCTCTTTTGTCTTGTAGCGCCTTTGGGTTCAAAGGTGTGACTCTACCTTCAATGCCACCCCCCCCCCCCAGACCGCCTCATTTGTTTCGAGATGCCACGAGCAATCTTGCTCTGTCTTGGGCCTCTGCCTTGTCTTCCAGCCTTCCACCCTCCTTACCCGGGTCTACTTCTGCCTCTTACTACCCTTGTAGTTGGGCCCTTCCTCCGCTTTGTTGGTTCAAAATCAACGTTGATGCGGCTTTCTCCCCCCCCTTATTCTTTAGCTTGTATTGGGTGTGTGGTTAGGAACGACATGGGATCCTGGGTCCGGGGTTGGTCTAGGCGGCTTCTTGCCCCTACCCCCTTCGTTGGGGAGTCTTAGCCATTAGGGAGGGTCTGAGGGTCGGCCTTGCGTCTATGGATCGTTTTATCATTGCCTCGGATTGCCTTAATGCGGTTACTTCTATTTTGAGTAAGGCTCAGCCTTGTGGTCAATTTGCTAATGTTATTCTTGAGTGTAGGGACCTCTTGGAAAGCTCCCCCCGTTTGAAGATTGTCTTTGAGAAAAGATCTGCCAATGCTGTTGCGGATGCGCTTGCCAAAGCGGGTTTAGTTGACAGTAGTTCTAGTAATGGTTGTATTAATTGGGACGTTGCTCCACCTTTCGTTCTTCGCCTTTGTACTAGTGACTTTGTAGCGGCGATCGAACCGTTCCCCCCCCGCGATGTACTCGTACTCTTGGTTATTTTAATTTATGCACTTCCTTTCTTCCAAAAAAAACTTGTGCGATACGCTAACTGATATGGTAATGGCGGATGGCAGTGCATCTTTTGAGGCTTGTGAAAGTGGTAGTCAGACTCAAACAATCGGGTGCATTCAAGTCAAGGTCACTTGGTCTGAGCCACCATTGTTTTGAATGTAAGCTTGGCAGATCAGTCCCTGCGGATCATGACAGTATTTGCTAGTTAATGTTACTCAGGGGCGGACCCACGTTATAGCTTGGTGTGGCAATTGCTACACCATACTACAAAAAATGGATGAGAAAATAGGGTTTTGCTACACCATTAATCCCTCATTAAATGCTTTTTTTTCTTGACAACTATATTTCCCATGTTAATTGTTACTTTAAACGGTGTAATTTATGAAGCCACTATTAACTCCTTTTCTCAAACTTAACTCCTAATTAATTACAATTTTAAATTTCCATTACAAAGCAATTAATACTCGTGATTATTATTATTATTATTATTATTATTATGCTTTTTAAAATCCTAATTGTTTCCAGCAAATGAGACTTTAAATAAAGTATAAGATATAATATGATTAAGCCATTAATTAGGGGGAGTTGTTAGAAATGAGAAATTTGCAGAGGATAATGCATTTGGCTAAATTCCTCTTTACGACCACATAGTTAGTTGTTTAGTGGTTCATTACCTATTACTCTATTAGTCTTTTGTTGGGATAATTTTGCTGTTACACGCATAAAATTTTTAATAAACATTGTTCATCTCCTAATTCGTGTTGTATTATTAGCAAAAATATTTCTTTATTAATATAAAAGTATTTGTCTTGCACATAATGATTATTGAATATGGACATCAAACGATATGTTTAATACATAACACTATTTCTCGTCCCATATAAAGTAATTCTTGAATATGGCTGCGAAACGATAAAGGTATATCTAAAATTTTGCTACACCAAATAAAACTTTCTGGGCCCGCCCCTGATGTTACTATTGGCATGTCTATTGTAGTAGTACCGGATTTGAGACTTATGTAGCTACTTAAGATCACGACTTACAATCGGGTGCATTCAAGTCAAGATCACGACTTCTTTCTCTAGTGACACATTCTCATGCACTATTTCATACTCCGTATTTCACATTTCATGTATCAGAATTCATATTTTTTTAGACATGATACCTGAATGTTTTACGTTTCCTACAGAACCACAAAATAAGTATCATCTCCTGCCTAGGTTGTTTTGAGAGAAACAGATTAGAGAGAATTGTTGGGTAGAGAAAGGGTACGTTTGGTAAAAATTAATGGCAAAGCGTGTATGATTTATTAAAACTGCGTATGAAAAAACAACTACGAAAAAAAAAAAACCTTAATAAAGTGCCTACCGCACTTGTAAGAACCGTGTATCCATCAACAGTTCAACAGTCAACACCACTGTATGCATGTCATAAAAGAGTTGTGTTCTTCAAGCGAACGGAAGGTCCTTCAGATGATTCTATTTTGCCAAATGGCTCCTTATCTTTGCGATCTGACCGCTGTGCTGAGGGTGGACCTTAGGGTTGGACTATTAGGCTCAAATTTGATCACAAGAAGGGTCGCAATTATCTTGAACTTTGCAATGGTTTTCTCTCAATAAGCCATGCTGAAGCCTAGTTATTGTATCAGAGACCAATGATTGGTATCGTTCATGGTAGAGACGGCCATGCTTTGGTGAACATGGTTATGCTCACAAGCGCAGTACAAGCTACGGTGGAGGTTGATAGACTAAAAATGAGAGAGAAGAGTGAAACATAGGGAGAAAGTTCTCGTAAACTAACTCAATTATTAACGAATGCATTACTCGCCTTTTATAGGCTTACAAACTAAACAAAATATCCTAAACTAGTGGAGTAACCCCACGTCTTGCATCAACTGCCACTAACACTTTGGTAACAAATATTTGACCACTACCCTAATGCCTTATTAATAGGAACCATATTAATCTCTTAATCTCTAATTGACTAAATAATAGGAAGCTTATTCTAACTAATTTTGGAGCATAACTCCAACACACCCGCTTGATCCAAAATTTGTCGGATTCAACACATTTGCTTGATTTGTTGCTAGCCAATGTGATTCTTTGTCTAACCTTGCCTTTGATTTTCTTGTAGTGGACTAAAATCTTTATTATGCTCTTAAATATCACTTGCAAATTCTGGTGGCACGTTTTTGATGATAGCTTCATCGGCCATACTTGATTTCGTAAATGCCTTTATTTGATAGAGTATTTCTTTTTCTCCATCCCAGTTTATGAAGCCCTTGTTTTCACCTTTTGACCCATCTTTTGTCACCGACCTTGTTGATGCCCGTTGTCACCAACTGTTAATTGACGGAGTACTTTTCTCCATCTCACTTTGTGAAGCCTTTGTCTTCAGTTTGTGACGCACTTCTCGTCACCCTCTTGTTGATGCACATTATCACCAACTTTCATTTGGAGCACTTCTCTCCAAAAACCGATTGTCGATGGAGCCTTTATCTCCACCATTTCATTGGTGCACTTCTCACCATACATGTGAAACACTTCTCTTCACCCAAAATACGGTAGAGCCATTTTTCTCTACCAAACCCGATAGAGCACTTCTCTCTATCTCTCAATTATGGTGCACTTCTCACCATTTTTTTTTTACTCACCTTCTCTCTCAATTTTTTTTAATGCGGAAATAAATCGATACAAGGGCTGCGTGGCTCACTTGTAACTCAAACAAAAAAAAGTGATTTTTTTTTTCCGTTGGTCTCACCATTTTTTTTTTTTTTTTTTTTTTATCTCCCCATTTCGGGAATCGAACCTGGCTACTTGAGCGGAGGTGACAATCGTGTCTACCTTCTCGACTCAAGATAGCTCTGATACCACATGATAGACTAAAAATGAGAGAGAAGAGTGAAACATAGGGAGAAAGTTCTCGTAAACTAACTCAATTATTAACGAATGCATTACTCGCCTTTTATAGGCTTACAAACTAAACAAAATATCCTAAACTAGTGGAGTAACCCCACGTCTTGCATCAACTGCCACTAACACTTTGGTAACAAATATTTGACCACTACCCTAATGCCTTATTAATAGGAACCATATTAATCTCTTAATCTCTAATTGACTAAATAATAGGAAGCTTATTCTAACTAATTTTGGAGCATAACTCCAACAGAGGTTTCTTTAGCCGCTGATGTTGGTTGGGCATTGTATGGCCATACTTGTGCAGGGAACGATTTTGTCAAGCCTCGCAATCTTGATGGGAAAATATATTTTCAGACCACTATGTTCAGTGATTCAGTAGATAAGCCGTGTGGCCCGTGTCACACCAATGTAACCAGATCCCTTCAGGGGCGGGCCCAGAAAGTTTTATTTGGTGTAGCAAAATTTTAGATATACCTTTATCGTTTCGCAGCCATATTCAAGAATTACTTTATATGGGACGAGAAATAGTGTTATGTATTAAACATATCGTTTGATGTCCATATTCAATAATCATTATGTGCAAGACAAATACTTTTATATTAATAAAGAAATATTTTTGCTAATAATACAACACGAATTAGGAGATGAACAATGTTTATTAAAAATTTTATGCGTGTAACAGCAAAATTATCCCAACAAAAGACTAATAGAGTAATAGGTAATGAACCACTAAACAACTAACTATGTGGTCGTAAAGAGGAATTTAGCCAAATGCATTATCCTCTGCAAATTTCTCATTTCTAACAACTCCCCCTAATTAATGGCTTAATCATATTATATCTTATACTTTATTTAAAGTCTCATTTGCTGGAAACAATTAGGATTTTAAAAAGCATAATAATAATAATAATAATAATAATCACGAGTATTAATTGCTTTGTAATGGAAATTTAAAATTGTAATTAATTAGGAGTTAAGTTTGAGAAAAGGAGTTAATAGTGGCTTCATAAATTACACCGTTTAAAGTAACAATTAACATGGGAAATATAGTTGTCAAGAAAAAAAAGCATTTAATGAGGGATTAATGGTGTAGCAAAACCCTATTTTCTCATCCATTTTTTGTAGTATGGTGTAGCAATTGCCACACCAAGCTATAACGTGGGTCCGCCCCTGGATCCCTTTATCAAGGTGTATGATGCCTGTGCCTCTAAGCGGAAACATAGAAGTGAAGCAGAGCTGTTTGATCCGCTGACTAATATGGTAATGGCTGTTGGCAATGCGTCTTTTGTGGTACTCAGACTGAAACAATTGGGTGCATTCAAGTCAAGGTTACCTGGACTGAGTCATACAAAACATGAATGTAACCTTGGCCGAGCACTCCATGTGGCTCATGACAGAATTTGGTAGTTAATATTATAACCATGTCATGTGTATTTATGCCCAACCTAAAAATGTAATCTGAAATCAGCTGTGGTCAGTTGAGTCCAAGGATCAATCTTTGAAACTCAAGGATGAGGATCTACTTCCTCTTTGAGGTCACGCTTATTGTGCATGTCGTTTGTTCAATTGTTCTCGAAATAGACTTGAGGTTTTGTCAATCTTATGGTCGGTCAGACTATTGTCGAGGTTTTAAAATACGAGTTTGAGCTTGCCTAAATGATACCATTATGCAGCTTTAAGGTAGTTTTAGTTTTCTCGTCTGAAGATCCTTGCTTTCAGCTTTTTATATTCTTACTTTTAATGAATCAACTGTAATTTTAATCTAATTTCTGTAGCCAGGGGTTCTAAATTAATTCGATTTTATAGGATCTCTAGTTTATTTTAATTTATACACCTTATGTTGTAATCTGTATGCGTTATCCGGAGCAGTAGCCATGGCAGTACTAAAACATTGATATTATGAACAAGTATGTGTGCGTTCTAAATCCACGCTGAGCTTTCTCTATTTTTATAATTTTACAGTTAAAAGCCACCATCGGCGCAATAAACTGTCGACTATAATAGGAGGCATGTAAGTGAAAGTACGGAGTAATCTTTTATGCTCTATAAACTGTCGACTATACTACGAGGCCCTTGAGACCTTTCTTGAGCATAAATTTTCCAGTATACGGAGTAAATGTTTTCTACAACTCATTACACAAGAAAATGCTAACAAAGTTTCAATCATTCGCAATTTCCACCATCATACATTTATTAAGACATAAAAGAACACTGATTCAAGCCTTATTGTAAGAGATATTTCAGGGTAGATAAACAAAAGTACGAACTGTGCACTTAGGCTCCTGAGCCAGAGAGTCGACGCCTTGTCGCATTTGAAGGAGATAGCTCGCCTAGTTTGTCTGCCCCACTTGACTCTATCCGTTCTTTTAGGGGCACATAGTGCCTAAACCATTCCCCTGTATACACCTGCAACATAATCATCTTTAGTCAATACTAAGGTTTTTGAGAAGAAAATTATCTTTAGCACAGACAGTAGCTGCTCTTGCTCGAGTTCAACTTGATTGAGGTTGGTTTACTTGGTTGATAATGCGCGTTTTTCATAGAACGCCACTGGGTACATATATAAAGAGCTGACAGCCTAGTTTGTGAACGAAATTCATTCGGGTTGGATTTTGATGGGTTTTAGGGGCAAATATAATCAAACAAGGAGAGAAAGATATTGATAGAATATTTTGTGTTGTATTTTTCTATATCAAAACAAGCTAATACATTAGCTATTTATACTAGTAGAAGGACTTGCAACTTCCCGATAACATTTAAGGTGCAAGTCTAAACTCCCTCTATATTAAACTTATAGGACTAGTAACCTAATGAAATTGAACATGACACAAAACTTCCAAGTATTCAACAGATTTGATCTGAGGATTGAGCGATTCAACCTTGAACCATGTGCAACATTGGTTTGGTTGCATCCGTTCATGTCCATCTTATCCCAGCTCCAGAATATTTGTAAAGGTCAAGTCTTACCTTCAGTGTTCGGATAAGAGTGGATATGTGAAGGAAGACACTGGTATCTAAATCCTAAAATCATTGGGAGAAAAAATGGTGTGACCGTGACAGGCAGCCATTTAATACACGTAAGAGTCAAAACTCGTTCATAATATTTTATGTTTAGTAATGGGCAATTACACGGCAAGGCACCTCACTAGTCACTAATAATGTATATCAAAGTTCTACAGAAAATGAGACTACATCTACATCTACAATCCTGAGCACTTGGATCAACAGGTGTGAAGTTGTCAAACATAACCTAATGTCTCAATAAAACAGCGCTAAAATTTAGGAGGGAAGGCTTAACAGCCCATCAGTACTACCCGGCCCAAGTCTACCATTAAAAAAAACATGAACCTACAGATCTGTATGGACTGTATTCAAATGTGAGTCTAAGTTGTACAGACAATGTGAAGAGGAAGATTGTCGCATACAAGTTAAAGGTTAATCTTCTTGTTGCTTTCGGTAATTAGTTTAGTTCATCATAGAAACTAATGTAGTTATCGTACTGTTAAATATCAAGTTATCTCGTCTAACCTCTTGGGGCCTCATGATCTTGGTGTCAGGATCATCAAGCGACTCTCGCCAATGTGCTAAATATCCAGCCATACGAGGGATTGCAAATAGCACAGTAAAAAATTCAGGAGGGAAGCCAATTGCCCTGTTTATGAATAATAAGGTTATTACCAAAGCAAGGGAAAACATTTCAGAACCAACTAACAAAATGCCATTATTTACCTGTATATTAACCCAGAGTAGAAATCGACATTCGGGTACAACTTTCTCTTGATAAAAAAGTCATCGGATAATGCTGCTTTCTCAAGAGCAACAGCCACCTGCACAATAATCCAAATACCTACATTGTTAATTCTGAATTTCTGATACTCAATTTCATTTCACATTTTCTTGTGAGGAACGTATTTCCCTTCACGGAATTGTCAATTAAATATTTGGTTTTAATGTTGCCTAAAATCTCTGCTATGTCTACAATGCTTCTCCCTAAACTTAATATTGTTTTCAACCATCTGAACACAATTTTCTCACTTGACCATGGACATTTGGGGTGTGGTTAGGATAAATCAACGAACAATGTTCTTTGTATTCTATATACCTCAATGAGAGGATCCCGTCCGACAATGGAGAACACTTCCTCAGCCAACTTCCTTATGACCTTGGCACGTGGATCATAATTTTTATAAACACGATGCCCGAAGCCTGACATTTTCCGTTTCCTACAGAACCACAAAATAAGTATTCATCTCCTGCCCAGTGGAAGCTCTGGTAATTAAAAAATAAAAAATAAATAAAAAACAAGGCTGTACAACCTGAAAAACATTACCTATTTTTCACACCCTCAATGAAGTCTGGAATGTTGTCAACACTTCCAATCTCATTCAACATCTTGAGCACAGCCTATACTTTCATATTGAAGACAACACATTAAACAAACAATCCACAAGACAGGACACATAATTGTCAGAAATCTACAAGTGAGAAGTCTATACCAATGGATATTACCTCATTTGCACCACCATGAAGAGGACCATAAAGTGCCCCAATAGCACCCGCTAGAGCCGTGTATACATCAACACCACTGTATGTATGCCATAAAAGAGTGTGAACTGATGTTGATACGAGTACGGAAGCGTAAACAAAATAAAAAGGGTTGTGGAAGGGAGTCGAACTCGTGCCTCTCGGTTTGGATCGGAGGGACGAGGTCAGTTACTTACCACGATATTTGACTAAAAACCGCCGAGTTTCAAGTCAATAAATGCTTAAAACAGCGACGCCAATCGTTGTTTTTAACGAGATTTGAAAGACCGTTCAAATCTGATTTTGTGATCAAATCTTGATCATTTTCTGAGATTTCTATATTAAACTTCTGTAATTAATTCCTAATACAACCTAAGCTATTTATACTAATAATAATGAATGAATAGTTCTAATGGAAATAATACTCCTACTGTCCTATGCTTAAGGCAATTCTACTGACGATAGAAATCGTCATTATTTTAATCAAGTACTCCTACGGATGATGGAAATCATCTTTATTTTAATTAACTAACTACCCCTAGCTAACTTGCATCCTAGTCGAACCTGACTACTCGACTCATTTATCTAGTATGATTAGGACTCCTATGCAGAGATTTGCTTGTCTATTGAGTAGACCCGAGTTCGACTCTCCTTCTTGCTATTAACAACCAGAATTGTATCATCCCCTCCCTCTTGCGAAGGAATTGTCCTCAATTCTTGGAGACTCAACCCACCGGGATCAAAGACTACTAATACAACCAGTAAACAGGCGAACATTAGCAACAAATCCGCATACAAGAACGAATCACCCTTGATGCCAAGCCACGCCTCGTTCCTTTTTCTCAATTTCAGAATCCTCTTGTGCCAACCACCCCACCACCCTCCGTGCACAAGCATAGATAATTTATCACGAACTTCATGGTCGATCAAACAAAATGAACATGATGATTCCTCCTTAGTCACGCCAATCGAACAAATGAGAATGTGAATGTTCTTGAAATTTCTTAGGGTTAACCAGGTATTCATAGCCATAACCAAGAAGTCCTAACCCGACACCAAGAGTGGTGAGCAACACGGTGCCTTTGAATCGCCCTCCGCCGTTTCCTCAACTCCATAGTCGTCAAAGACAAAGCGGTCGATTGAAATCAATTGAGGAATCAATGTAGTCGCTCCATAACTCATCCTTGCCAAGATCCTTTTCAAGCTTGCTTTCCATTGCTAACATGGTGAGACTCGAGTTTTTCTTACAACCAGAACGCATAGTATTTGTAGCCTCGGATGACATAGGCTTTAGAACGATCCTTTTCCCCCTATCCATCAATTCGTAATCATTGCTCCTTCCTCTATGCACCACATCTCGATCATACTGCCAAGGACGGCCCAAAAGAATGTGACAAGCATCCATGGGAACCACATCACATAAGACTTCGTCTTCATAAGGACCCATCGCAAAGCACACACGGACCTGCTTTGAAACTTGCACCTTCTTACCATCGTTTAACCAATGCAATGCATAAGGCTTGGGATGAGCTGTGGTTGGCAAAGCTAGCTTCGAAACCATCTCACTAGAAGCTGCATTTGTACAACTTCCACCATCAACAATCACGTTGCACCATTTATCCCCGACTTGACACTTGGTGTGAAAGAGTTGGTCCCTCTGCTCGGTCACAATAGGCTCGGTTTTGGCCTGCAAAGTCCGACGCAAGACAAGTGTAGTGTCATAAACAAGGGCATTGAAAATAACCTCATTATCCTCCTGGATGCTTTCTTCATTTGTGCAAAATAAACCTTCTTCTTCGATATGCTCATCACTCAATTCATTTCGATAAGAATTAGCCTCCCTTAGCGTGACGATTCTCTTATTCGGACAAGAATGCTTGAAATGACCGAATCCCTGGCACTTAAAGCAACGCACTTTGGATAAATTTTGCTCCTGGGGCACGGCGACTGTTTGTCTTTCGGCGGAGGATTTGGATTAATTGAAGCTTTCGAGTTCGTGCTCTTTGGAACCGTTGTAATTTCGGTGCTTCAAGTCTATTCCACTAAGAAATTGTTGAGTGTTCTTTGGATGTTCTCATTGTTCTTTGATTGGGCTTCAACTCTCAAACTTAAATTACAAAGCATATCAAAGGATGAGTAGTTCGCAAAATCGACAACAATAGCAATAGAACGGTTTAAACCTCGACAGAATCGCGCCATCTTCTGTTCTTCTATTTCATCGACTTCACACAACATAGCGAGCTTTTCGAATTCTGTAATATACTCCGCAATACTCATACTCCCTTGCATTAATTCTCAGTTTTACTGGAATAAATCAATCTCGTAATTGTTTGGGATATACCTCTTGCGTAGTTTGCGCTTGAGTGACTCCCAAGAATTCATCTTTTCTTTGCCTCCCCGAGCACGATCCGCCTTAAGATTCTCGTACCACAAGGATGCGTTTCTACTCAGTTTTAGAATCGCATATTTGCACCTCTTTTCGTCATCTATCTCTTTAAATTCGAACATCCGTTCGATTTTTCTTTCCCAGTCGAGATAGTCCTCCGGATTTGTGCTTCCTCCGAATTCGGGCAATTCGGTGATCTTGAATTCGTCTTGCTACAACACACGGCGAGACTGCATTTGTCCAGCACCCTCGGGCAAAGTTGGCAACACTTCTCGAATTCTATTGACTAGATTGTCTTCATCGTAACCGTCCATAGTGACAGAGGATCAGGAGCCGAAGCTCTGATACCACTGATGATACGAGTACGGAAGCGTAAACAAAATAAAAAGTGTTGTGGAAGGGAGTCGAACTCGTGCCTCTCGGTTTGGATCGGAGGGACGAGGTCAGTTACTTACCACGATATTTGACTAAAAACCGCCGAGTTTCAAGTCAATAAATGCTTAAAACAGCGACGCCAATCGTTGTTTTAAACGAGATTTGAAAGACCGTTCAAATCTGATTTTGTGATCAAATCTTGATCGTTTTAAAGATTTCTATATTAAACTTCTGTAATTAATTCCTAATACAACCTAAGCTATTTATACTAATAATAATGAATAGTTCTAATGGAAATAATACTCCTACTGTCCTATGCTTAAGGCAATTCTACTGACGATAGAAATCGTCATTATTTTAATCAAGTACTCCTACGGATGATGGAAATCATCTTTATTTTAATTAACTGAAGCAAAAATAGCAACAACACCAAGCTCCATTTTCCACGGTTTTGGGCCATCTCTTAAAATGAGGTCCAATTCCAATTCCGTCTAAGAACACATGCCATTTTTCGGCCTAAGACTCTTCTATGATGAGTTTAGAGCCTTTTTGCCTAGGATATTAAGTCTTGAAGAGGATTAAATCTGGTGCTAAAGAGAACAAACAGTCGGGTGGTCCAATGGGCACGGTTTTGGAGAGAAGCACAACCATCGCTTTCAAGCTTTCTTCTTTTGTCTAGGCAAGCTTTAAGGGACCTTTTGCTGCAATTTTGGGTCTTATACTCCTTATGGACGAGCCCCACCAGCTGCCCAAGAAGTCTTTATAAGATAAATAAGTGAAGCATGCCAAAAGAAGCTTGTACAATTACCAACAATCCTCTTTATTTTCATTTGTCTTGTAGCCTTTTGTTTTCTGATTTGTGTAGGGCTTTGAGCCGTTTTTCTTGGAGTATTAGGAGGCTCTTTTGAGCCCTTAGATGCTACTTTAGATGAATGGCTAGGATTGCAACAAGGACTCTATTTAAGGAGCTCTTTTCTCATTGTAAAAATCAGATTTGAGTGAATTAAAATATGAGTTTGAAACTGAAGTTTTCAATCAATTTTCTTCTTGCTTAGTGCAGAAAACCCCTCATTACTTAGTGTTTGAGGCGGGATTAAGCTCTTGCTTCGTGATCTTGAGTTTAATTCCAAGGCTTAAACCTGCTTCGTGATCTAGTTTAAGTCATATCTCGGTTACTTGTTCTTGTTTTCGTGTCAAAACAGTCTCAAAGTTTCTGTTTTGTTGCCTTAAGTCATTGTGGGAATTGTTATTTGAATGTTTAGTTCATAAGCATTTAAGTTACAATCTTATTTCCATTGCTTTCTTTCAAAGTTATCAAGCTAATTAGGATCTTATATTCGTCCAAAACAGTCAAGTTTCGTGCCTTGCTTTGGTTGAATCGTTTATTAGCTTCTAAATCTGTCCTTATATAGTTTGTTAGTCCTTAAAACAGTCCATCTAAGTGTCCAAATCGAGTCCTTTGTTGAGTCTAATTCTGTCCAAGTTAGTTCTTGTTTTTGAGTCTTATTTGTCCCAAAATCAAGTCCTAAGAGTTTTATTCCAAATTGGTTATCAGAGCTTTGGTTAACAACAAAAAGCCTTTCTTTTTGAGTTCATTATACCTTAACCACATCAAAAACACAAAAATCAACCATGAGTGAGGAGAGGCTTACCGGAATTGAAACACAAGTCACTCAACTTTCTGAAAAATGTGACTTGTTGTTGGATTCCTTCAATGCTATCATGGCTAACATTCCAACACCACCAAGAGGAAGAGGAGAACCACCACGGGGCAGAGGTAGAGGCCGTGCTTACATGGGTGGAAGAGGAGGTCGGGGTATCCAAGAAGGGGAGCCATTTTCAGATTCGGAGGACTCCATGGTCGAGGCTTTCCAACAAGAGCACAACAAGGATGTAAAGGTAGAAATCCCTGATTTTTATGGTAGTCTAAACCCCGAGGATTTGTTAGATTGGCTTAGAACCGTTGAAAGAGTTTTTGAGTTTAAAGATTATACGGATAACAAATCTTTCAAAGTTGCAATCTTGAAATTTAAAGGCTATCCTTCTCTTTGGTATGAAAACTTGAAAAATCGAGAAAAGAGATGGTAAAGAGGCTATTAAGTCATGGTCTAAGTTGAAAAAGAAACTTAAGGATAAGTTTGTGCCTAGAGACTACACTCAAGACATGTTTATTAGACTTACTCGGCCTTAAACAAGACCAACAACCCATTGAGTCTTACCTTAGAGACTTTGAACAATTAACCTTGCAATGTGAAGTCAATGAACAACCCGAACAAAAGATTGCTAGGTTTATTGAGGGTTTGGATTTTAAGATTGCTAGTAAGGTAAGAATGCATCAAGTGTTGTCCTTTGAGGAGGCCGTGAACCTATCTTTAAGGGTTGAGAAATTGGGAAAGGGAGAGCCGCCACCACAAAAACAAATAGCCAAAAAAATTTCCCTACTTCACCCAAACCGAGACAAAGGTTGATGAACCAACCCCTCAAAACAAAACACCTACTCTTCCCATGATTCCCACCAAAAGCACCACATCTCGAAAAATGTTACCAATGTCAAGGATTCGGTCACTATGCTAAAGAGTGTCCAACCAAGAGAGCCCTTAGCACATTTGAGGTAGTTCATTGGGGTGAGGATGAGATCCTTGTTTGTGATGATGGTAAGGAAGAAACGAAGCAAGAGGAGGCCGCCATGGTTGTAGAACCGGATGAGGGAGTGAGTTTGGTCATTTGGAGAGCATTGAGTACCCAGCCTATGGAATTAGACCAAAGACAACAACTCTTTAGGTCTAGATGCACCATTGGGGGAAGAGTTTGTAACCTTATCATTGATAGTGGGAGCTGTACCAATGTGGCTTCTAATACTCTCATTGAGAAGCTCTCCTTACCTACACAAGACCATCCTAATCCTTACAAGTTGAGGTGGCTTAACAAAGGAGCTGAAATTAAAGTGGATAAGCAATGCCTAGTGTCCTTCTCAATGGGCAAGAACTATGTTGATGAGGTTCTTTGTGATGTTCTACCTATGGATGCTTGCCATCTTCTGCTTGGTAGGCCATGGGAGTTTGATAAAGATTCAATGCACAATGGTCAAGACAACACCTACACTTTCAAGCTTGGTTCAAAGAAAGTTGTGCTAGCACCCCTACCACCTGATTCCATGTTTGAACCACCCAAGAAAGTATTATTGATCAATGAAGACAAGGTGAGTCAAGGGGAGGATGGCGTGGGGACTGTCCATGTTGTCCATGCCAAAGATGAATTCAAGGAGCCAAGGGTCCAAGCATTACTCAAATGGAAAGATCAAACCGAGGGCTTCTTTGAAGGCTTGCAATGTGATCCTACTTCATTTTCTAATCCAAGTTTAACTAACTCATTTGAATTCAAGTGCAAGGCTAGTGATGGTAATGGCCACGACAACGAGGTCGCCCAAGTGCAAAATTTCGAACCAATTGTTGAGGAATGGAAAGGAGTCAAGAAACGAGTTGAAAGAGATCCTCCCATCCATACTAAGGCCATGAAATGCAAGGAAATATCTATGATTCCTAAGCAAGCTCGCATATTCAGGCCCGGGGACCTTGTGTGGGTTAAAATCAACAAGCAAAGAGTCCTTAAGAAAGGAAAAAACAAGTCCATAGCAAGTGAAGAAGGTCCTTTCAAAGTCATCAAGCAAATTGGGTTCAACAAGTACAAGGTTGATCTCTTGGGAATTCATGTAACATTTGATGTTGGGGACTTGAGTCCAAGCTATGTGGAGAATGAGGATGATGATTTCCAGGACTTGAGGGCAAGTCCTTTTGAAGAGGGAGAGATTGAAGCAAAAATAGCAACAACACCAAGCTCCATTTTCCACGGTTTTGGGCCATCTCTTAAAATGAGGTCCAATTCCAATTCCGTCTAAGAACACATGCCATTTTTCGGCCTAAGACTCTTCTATGATGAGTTTAGAGCCTTTTTGCCTAGGATATTAAGTCTTGAAGAGGATTAAATCTGGTGCTAAAGAGAACAAACAGTCGGGTGGTCCAATGGGCACGGTTTTGGAGAGAAGCACAACCATCGCTTTCAAGCTTTCTTCTTTTGTCTAGGCAAGCTTTAAGGGACCTTTTGCTGCAATTTTGGGTCTTATACTCCTTATGGACGAGCCCCACCAGCTGCCCAAGAAGTCTTTATAAGATAAATAAGTGAAGCATGCCAAAAGAAGCTTGTACAATTACCAACAATCCTCTTTATTTTCATTTGTCTTGTAGCCTTTTGTTTTCTGATTTGTGTAGGGCTTTGAGCCGTTTTTCTTGGAGTATTAGGAGGCTCTTTTGAGCCCTTAGATGCTACTTTAGATGAATGGCTAGGATTGCAACAAGGACTCTATTTAAGGAGCTCTTTTCTCATTGTAAAAATCGATTTGAGTGAATTAAAATATGAGTTTGAAATCAAGTTTTCAATCAATTTTCTTCTTGCTTAGTGCAAAAACCCCTCATTACTTAGTGTTTGAGGCGGGATTAAGCTCTTGCTTCGTGATCTTGAGTTTAATTCCAAGGCTTAAACCGCTTCGTGATCTAGTTTAAGTCATATCTCGGTTACTTGTTCTTGTTTTCGTGTCAAAACAGTCCCAAAGTTTCTGTTTTGTTGCCTTAAGTCATTGTGGGAATTGTTATTTGAATGTTTAGTTCATAAGCATTTAAGTTACAATCTTATTTCCATTGCTTTCTTTCAAAGTTATCAAGCTAATTAGGATCTTATATTCGTCCAAAACAGTCGCTTTTTCGTGCCTTGCTTTGGTTGAATCGTTTATTAGCTTCTAAATCATCCTTATATAGTTTGTTAGTCCTTAAAACAGTCCATCTAAGTGTCCAAATCGAGTCCTTTGTTGAGTCTAATTCTATCCAAGTTAGTTCTTGTTTTTGAGTCTTATTTGTCCCAAAATCAAGTCCTAAGAGTTTTATTCCAAATTGGTTATCAGAGCTTTGGTTAACAACAAAAAGCCTTTCTTTTTGAGTTCATTATACCTTAACCACATCAAAAACACAAAAATCAACCATGAGTGAGGAGAGGCTTACCGGAATTGAAACACAAGTCACTCAACTTTCTGAAAAATGTGACTTGTTGTTGGATTCCTTCAATGCTATCATGGCTAACATTCCAACACCACCAAGAGGAAGAGGAGAACCACCACGGGCGGGGTAGAGGCCGTGCTTACATGGGTGGAAGAGGAGGTCGGGGTATCCAAGAAGGGGAGCCATTTTCAGATTCGGAGGACTCCATGGTCGAGGCTTTCCAACAAGAGCACAACAAGGATGTAAAGGTAGAAATCCCTGATTTTTATGGTAGTCTAAACCCCGAGGATTTGTTAGATTGGCTTAGAACCGTTGAAAGAGTTTTTGAGTTTAAAGATTATACGGATAACAAATCTTTCAAAGTTGCAATCTTGAAATTTAAAGGCTATCCTTCTCTTTGGTATGAAAACTTGAAAAATCAGAGAAGAAGAGATGGTAAAGAGGCTATTAAGTCATGGTCTAAGTTGAAAAAGAAACTTAAGGATAAGTTTGTGCCTAGAGACTACACTCAAGAC
The DNA here is from genome assembly GCF_048544455.1 of Silene latifolia. Lineage (NCBI taxonomy): Eukaryota > Viridiplantae > Streptophyta > Magnoliopsida > Caryophyllales > Caryophyllaceae > Silene > Silene latifolia. The sequence goes on from NC_133536.1 coordinate 33,887,470, forward strand.
ATGTTTATTAGACTTACTCAGCTTAAACAAGACCAACAACCCATTGAGTCTTACCTTAGAGACTTTGAACAATTAACCTTGCAATGTGAAGTCAATGAACAACCCGAACAAAAGATTGCTAGGTTTATTGAGGGTTTGGATTTTAAGATTGCTAGTAAGGTAAGAATGCATCAAGTGTTGTCCTTTGAGGAGGCCGTGAACCTATCTTTAAGGGTTGAGAAATTGGGAAAGGGGAGAGCTGCCACCACAAAAACAGCCGCCAAAACAGCCCCCTACTTCACCCAAACCGAGACAAAGGTTGATGAACCAACCCCTCAAAACAAAACACCTACTCTTCCCATGATTCCCACCAAAAGCACCACATCTCTGAAAAAATGTTACCAATGTCAAGGATTCGGTCACTATGCTAAAGAGTGTCCAACCAAGAGAGCCCTTAGCACATTTGAGGTAGTTCATTGGGGTGAGGATGAGATCCTTGTTTGTGATGATGGTAAGGAAGAAACGGTGCAAGAGGAGGCTGCCATGGTTGTAGAACCGGATGAGGGAGTGAGTTTGGTCATTTGGAGAGCATTGAGTACCCAGCCTATGGAATTAGACCAAAGACAACAACTCTTTAGGTCTAGATGCACCATTGGGGGAAGAGTTTGTAACCTTATCATTGATAGTGGGAGCTGTACCAATGTGGCTTCTAATACTCTCATTGAGAAGCTCTCCTTACCTACACAAGACCATCCTAATCCTTACAAGTTGAGGTGGCTTAACAAAGGAGCTGAAATTAAAGTGGATAAGCAATGCCTAGTGTCCTTCTCAATGGGCAAGAACTATGTTGATGAGGTTCTTTGTGATGTTCTACCTATGGATGCTTGCCATCTTCTCGCTTGTAGGCCATGGGAGTTTGATAAAGATTCAATGCACAATGGTCAAGACAACACCTACACTTTCAAGCTTGGTTCAAAGAAAGTTGTGCTAGCACCCCTACCACCTGATTCCATGTTTGAACCACCCAAGAAAGTATTATTGATCAATGAAGACAAGGTGAGTCAAGGGGAGGATGGCGTGGGGACTGTCCATGTTGTCCATGCCAAAGATGAATTCAAGGAGCCAAGGGTCCAAGCATTACTCAAATGGAAAGATCAAACCGAGGGCTTCTTTGAAGGCTTGCAATGTGATCCTACTTCATTTTCTAATCCAAGTTTAACTAACTCATTTGAATTCAAGTGCAAGGCTAGTGATGGTAATGGCCACGACAACGAGGTCGCCCAAGTGCAAAATTTCGAACCAATTGTTGAGGAATGGAAAGGAGTCAAGAAACGAGTTGAAAGAGATCCTCCCATCCATACTAAGGCCATGAAATGCAAGGAAATATCTATGATTCCTAAGCAAGCTCGCATATTCGGGCCCGGGACCTTGTGTGGGTTAAAATCAACAAGCAAAGAGTCCTTAAGAAAGGAAAAAACAAGTCCATAGCAAGTGAAGAAGGTCCTTTCAAAGTCATCAAGCAAATTGGGTTCAACAAGTACAAGGTTGATCTCTTGGGAATTCATGTAACATTTGATGTTGGGGACTTGAGTCCAAGCTATGTGGAGAATGAGGATGATGATTTCCAGGACTTGAGGGCAAGTCCTTTTGAAGAGGGAGAGATTGAAGCAAAAATAGCAACAACACCAAGCTCCATTTTCCACGGTTTTGGGCCATCTCTTAAAATGAGGTCCAATTCCAATTCCGTCTAAGAACACATGCCATTTTTCGGCCTAAGACTCTTCTATGATGAGTTTAGAGCCTTTTTGCCTAGGATATTAAGTCTTGAAGAGGATTAAATCAAAAGTGCTAAAGAGAACAAACAGTCGGGTGGTCCAATGGGCACGGTTTTGGAGAGAAGCACAACCATCGCTTTCAAGCTTTCTTCTTTTGTCTAGGCAAGCTTTAAGGGACCTTTTGTCTGCAATTTTAGGTCTTATACTCCTTATGGACGAGCCCCACCAGCTGCCCAAGAAGTCTTTATAAGATAAATAAGTGAAGCATGCCAAAAGAAGCTTGTACAATTACCAACAATCCTCTTTATTTTCATTTGTCTTGTAGCCTTTTGTTTTCGATTTGTGTAGGGCTTTGAGCCGTTTTTCTTGAGTATTAGGAGGCTCTTTTGAGCCCTTAGATGCTACTTTAGATGAATGGCTAGGATTGCAACAAGGACTCTATTTAAGGAGCTCTTTTCTCATTGTAAAAATCAGATTTGAGTGAATTAAAATATGAGTTTGAAACCAAGTTTTCAATCAATTTTCTTCTTGCTTAGTGCAAAAACCCCTCATTACTTAGTGTTTGAGGCGGGATTAAGCTCTTGCTTCGTGATCTTGAGTTTAATTCCAAGGCTTAAACCGCTTCGTGATCTAGTTTAAGTCATATCTCGGTTACTTGTTCTTGTTTTCGTGTCAAAACAGTCCCAAAGTTTCTGTTTTGTTGCCTTAAGTCATTGTGGGAATTGTTATTTGAATGTTTAGTTCATAAGCATTTAAGTTACAATCTTATTTCCATTGCTTTCTTTCAAAGTTATCAAGCTAATTAGGATCTTATATTCGTCCAAAACAGGCTGTTTCGTGCCTTGCTTTGGTTGAATCGTTTATTAGCTTCTAAATCATCCTCTATATAGTTTGTTAGTCCTTAAAACAGTCCATCTAAGTGTCCAAATCGAGTCCTTTGTTGAGTCTAATTCTGTCCAAGTTAGTTCTTGTTTTCGAGTCTTATTTGTCCCAAAATCAAGTCCTAAGAGTTTTATTCCATTAACTAACTACCCCTAGCTAACTTGCATCCTAGTCGAACCTGACTACTTGACTCATTTATCTAGTATGATTAGGACTCCTATGCAGAGATTTGCTTGTCTATTGAGTAGACCCGAGTTCGACTCTCCTTCTTGCTATTAACAACCAGAATTGTATCAGATGTATTCAGAATAAAAGAGTTGAGATTGTTTCTCTACCAGAAGAAACTTACCATTTCTGAGGGAACTAACAACTCACTATTTTTTCAAAATTATGCGGTAGTAAGTAAACTGACCCATTAAACCGGCTCAAGTGGCTGCATTTTTACTCAATCATGGGCATGATTGACAATTTTACTCTTCCCATTTTACATCTTTATTTTTCATTTTTCTCAACTCTTCCTCTATTTATCAACCGCCAACCACCACAACTCCACCCTCATCCATCGTCCCCTCCGTTGTGCCCACCAGATCCGCAACCTACATCACCTGTCCAGACTCGCCGCCCCTCCACCTTGGCACATTCCCCACCCCTGCCAGTCTGCCACGAGTGCCACCACAACCGCACTCCCTCTACTACCCTCCTTCCTCTAGGCCTCTACCATCCCTCCCCTCGACCACCATGTACAACTCACTCCGAACCCACTCCATCCCTTGACCGCCCTGCCACGAGCCCATCTCGACCCCCACCCCTTGCAAGACACGACCACCACGTCAGACACCCCCTCCCCCCAACCGCGCGCACGTCTGAACGCCTCACCCCCGCGCACCTTCGATGCCTCTGCCGATCTGACAACCTCTACCTCCACCACCATCAGCCCCCTTCCCTGCTGGCTGCCACCCCATTCCCCATCAATCTAAAACCCTCATTTTATCTAAATCCCAATTTAATTTACATCTACCTACTTGATAATGTTGTTGCATAATCAATTAATAAAGTTAAAATTAGAAATTATTAATTGGTTAATATGAGAATTAAGATTCATATATAAGTAATTGGTGAGGATTTGATTAATTATTTAACAGAAGAGTTTTTTCTTTAGACAAGGGTAAGGCATGGAAAATTTATGGAAAAAAGTCCAATGAAAGAGTAAAACTTGTTCATGAATGAGCAACTATGTTTTTTTATAGTTAAGTGGCAGTCAGTTGACACATTACCAACAGTAATTTGTATCATGGGTCATCCGGAAACAACCTATATGGGTTGTTAAGATGGGCGTGGTTGTATACATCACCCCCCCCCCCTCCCTTGCTTTTCCCTACAACAACAACAACAACATGAGAGCCTTAATCCCAAAATGATTTGGGGTCGGCTGACATCCTTTAGAACCGTCTATGGGTGAACGCACGCCTCAAAATGCGAATAAAAAAGGGAAAATGAAAAACAAAAGGGGGAGCGAAAATGTAATGCAAAGTCAAGTTAAACTTACGGGTTTTAAAATCGAAATCCGGATTTCTTTTATAAAAACTTAAAATTTAAATCGAGAGAAAAGATTCAAACGATTTTGAAAACCGAAATAGAATTAAGGATCCGGAATGCCTTAAAAGTAAACCAAGTAAAACATATAAGAAAGTGATTGGCAAAAAAAGTGTTAAAAATAAAAACACTAAATATGTCAAAAAAACATCAAATACGAAAAATCCACATGTATCCTTTCCCTCCATTGTGCCCTCTCCGTCACCATACTCTCCTCAAGCCCCAGAAATCTCATATCGTGCTCTATCACTCTCAACCATGTCTGTCTCGGTCTTCCTCTACCTCTAGGGACCTTTTATGTTCTCCCGGTCTCGAGCCGCCTCCTAACTGGTGTGTCCATATGTCTCCTTCTCACATGGCCAAACCATCTTAATCGGTTTTCCATCATCTTGTCCTCTATTGGCGCCACTTTTACCTTTTCCCTAATCACCTCATTCCTTAATCGATCTTTCCTTGTATGTCCGCACATCCACCTTAACATACGCATCTTCGCCACACTCATCTTTTGAATGTGACAATGTTTCACGGCCAACACTCGGAACCGTAAAGTAAGGCGGTCCTAATTGTCGTGCGGTAAAATTTTCCCTTTAATCTTTGGGGCATATCTTTATTGCATGAAAACCCTGAAGCACTCTTCCAATTCAACCATCCAGCTTTAATTCTGTGAGCCACATCTCCGTCTAACTCCCCATTTTTTTGAATAATAGATCCTAGATATCTGAAGAATCTGACCACTCAACAACATTCCCATCAAAAATAATACTCCCCGCCTCTGTCGATCTCAACCCCGCCACTTTAGTGAATTGACACCTCTAACCTGAACATACACATCTCCGCCACACTCATCTTTTGAATGTGACAATGTTTCACGGCCCAACACTCGGAACCGTAAAGTAAGGCAGGCCTAATTGTCGTGCGATAAAATTTTCCCTTTAATCTTTGGGGCATCTTTATTGCATGAAAACCCTGAAGCACTCTTCCAATTCAACCATCCCGCTTTAATTCTGTGAGCCACATCTCCGTCTAACTCCCCATCTTTTTGAATAATAGATCACTCCCCATCTTTTTGAATAATAGATCCTAGATATCTTAAGAAATCTGATCCCTCAACAACATTCCCATCGAAAATAATACTCCCCGCCTCTGTCGATCTCAACCCCGCCACTTTAGTGAACTAACACCTCTGTCGATCTAACCCCCTCCCCTCCCCCCTTGCTTTTCCCTCCCAAAAAAAAGCAACCCACAAATTGGCAGTGGGTAATTTTGTTGAAGTTGACAGCACAGAAGAAGATAATACCTTGACGCCAAATGCCGGGCAGCAGCGGTTGAGCAATTCATTTCATGTTCAGCATGAAGTATGAACAACACATCAAGAACACGAGCTAAACGGAGATTTGGTTTGTAGGACTTGTTTCCCCTGCATACCAGTAAAACAATAAAAAGTCGACCATTTCGTCAGGAAACACAGTGATGGTTTCAGCGTATCACGGATACAGAAACCATAAAACATGCATCCAAGTAACATTGAAGACACATAAGATAGAAAATACTCCCTCCATTTCATTTATATTGTCCTCATTTGACATTGGCAGTCATACAATGGCAATTACTATCAATATGTCTCAGATTTTCAGAATATATTTGTTAAAATTTACATCAAATATTCCGTAATTGAAAATAGTTTAAAATAGTTGTTTTGCTAAACCAAACCTGACAATTTACATTGTATCTCTATATATATTTGAAGAAACTAAGATGGCATAACCTTGGCAACAAAAGCGGCCTACTCTTAGTCAAGTTATGAGTTGATCACAAAAGCTAAAATAGGGACAATAAATTTAGGATAAAAGTAGAACATAAGAGTTTACGAGCTGATTTGAAGTATGGACATACATTGAATCAAGCATGTAAAGGAAGTTTTCTGAGTACGAAAGGCTGTTAGAGGGAAGAACTGGTGGCCTCCCAGCCAATCTCAAATATGCTGCGGCTGCAATTGTGGGTGCCTGCAAAAACCACAACGGTTTTGCATTTCAATCATTCATTTGAAAGAACGGATCATACATAAAAATTAATGATAAACAACTCAAAAAGCACGGAGTAAAACAGTAAGAAAGATCAACCTTTGCAATAATCCTCACTATCTGTTTATCTCTCACTTGTTTTGACTTGTAAAGATCCTGACCCTACAAGCAGAGAGAGCATTATTCAGAGCAATGCTTACAACATCAAGCCTAGATATTAATTAATAAAAATCTTGAGTCCGAAATTGTTGAGAAAGAGAAAAGAATGATGTGCTTCTCAAGAAATTCACAATGAAATTCACAATGAAAACTGAAAGAGAAACGAAGCTTTAACAAATCAGGCCAGCAAATAAAGACTGAGTTGATAACATTCTTACGTGTTTTAAACATACCTTTTACGTACACATATTTTAAGCCTACATTGTGTATTCTTTTTCCAAAACTCTTCAATTTTTTAAACACTCTCTTCAAACTTCCTATCCCAAGATTAACTTATTTTTTATTATACTAAGTTTAACTCTATAGAAGGGGAGCCTTGGCGCACCGGTTAAGGTGTTGCTTTGTGACCGTGAGGTCACGGGTTCGAGTCCTTGGAGCGGCCTCTTGCCAAAATGTCAAGGGAAAGCTTGCCCCTATTACACCTTGTGGTGGGACCCTTCCCCGGACCCTCGTCTAGCGGGGACGCCATCGTGCACCGGGCTGCCCTTTTATTAAGCTTAACTCTATAGATACTTTCAAAATAGAGCGAAAACAAGAAATACCAGAGTGGATGTGTCGTGTACTTACTCTGAGAGCTGGATTAGCATCAGGATGAAAAATTGAAAGGGCGCTCATTGCACTAACAAGAACACCCATTGGGTGTGCATCATGAGGCATCGACTGTATGATATCCTACAGAAATAAACATAACTAAGTCAGTAAATACACTATCTTTCTTTTCATTCAATAACCTAGATTTATACACCATAAAGCATCAACAAGCTTTTCAAATGCGCAAAGAAAGACATTGATAGTTTGAAACCCACCAATATTCCCTGAGGAACAGCTGAATGCTGGGATACAGCGAATTCCCAGTCTGCCAATTGACCTTTAGAAGGAAGGTTCCCGTACACTGCAAAAATAGTCACAATTAAGAAGTTAAAATGCGTTAAACAACATAGAAACATCAACGATATATAACATTGAAATAGATAATGTCATGCTGCATAGGTTGTAAAAAATCTTTGGCAGTGTTTACAAATTACAACTCCTTACTCAACAGATAAGCAACTTCAAGAAAAGAACTGCTCTCAGCAAGCTCCTCAATAGGGTAGCCCCGGTACCGTAGTATCCCTTCATCCCCATCAATATAGCAAATCTTGGATCTCACTGGAGCGGTGTTGAGATAACCTGGATCATACAGTTTAAGCCCTTTGTCATTCTTTCCGGTTGTTATCTGCCATGAACAACAAAGACATCTTTATTTTCATATACCTTAGTTGCTAATAAAGGAACTAGAAACTCATAATTCAATCAAAGAGTTGAGATGCTGTGACATCACAGAATCCGATATTTTATCTGAAGCCATATGTAAATCCCCACGAAAGTCAAGACTCAACCTTGAAGTGTCAATCTCTGCTTTGTAAGGTGAGCCCCGGAAAAATTGAATTGAAAGAATTTTCAAGAAAAGCTAACTTGGCACTAAGAAAATTACTTATCATTTAAGATATACAGAAAATGACCACGAATGATTTCAAGGAGAAGATTGGTCTGTGGCTCTATGCTAGTTGCCTAAATAATTTAGTATGCTGACTTCGTTCAGGGTACAATCTTGATGAAGGAACACATAATTACATAAATAGAGATTTAGCAAGTGCCATGATAGAATGGAAGGAATCAATCACAATTTGCTAGGGGTTGAGCGAATCTGGAAACCAGATCTGACTAAACAACACAGCTTGCAGTGAAAAAACAACCATTTCAAAATAGATCAATAACTAGGTGTGCGAAACAAATGAATACGTCTATGGAGTACCTATTGCAAAAACAATTTCTTACTCGCTCAAAACACTAGCAGTTTATATGGGAGGAGAATACAATTCTTCACGACAAGTACCCTAATAAAGGATAGCAAGACTACAAATGCACTCAACCCTCGACCCGCATACTCATCGTGGTAGGGGCTGAGGTTTTGAAGGCTTTCCCCCTAATTGTTCCAGAGCAACTAGAAAGAGATTCTTTACCCAGAAGAAATTCGCCTTAATTGAGGAGCTCTAAGAAGCTTACTTACTAATAAAGCCGAAACAAGCCTCAATGAAATTGAAAAAGATCAAATGAAATCTCCACACTACAAATGCACAAGTACATGTAACCTTCGATCCTCTAAATGGCTAAATAAGTTGAGCCATACCCAAGTCACTCCTATCAGATTGATTTGTTTTACATCTCTCATTTGATACCATCTTAATCTTAAGGCGGCCCGTTTCATTCTATCTAGTTCATTTAATGACAGGTATGATTCTGTTTACATTGCAAGTTTACGGCGATCTTAAAAAGGACTAGCTCCAATTTAACCCCATCCGGCATTCTATCCATCAATGACATATGATCAATACCCAAAACTACAAGAAATCAACACTAATTGTATCCATAACAACACAATTGCCTCAAAACAAACACATTACACAGTCCACACCCATCAATGATTCATATGATCACTACGCAATACAACAACTGCTTAAGCGCAAGGGGAGGTCGGATGTACACAACCTTCAAACAAAATACATGAATCATAACACAACAAAACATTAAAACATTTCAATGATCAAATCGAACCATATCAACAAAACTGGACAATTCTCCATTAAAATCAAAACCCATATCAAATCAATAAATTAAACAAAAACCCATATCATAAATTACCTTCTTAAAGTCAGTAGCTTTGATTGTACCCTCCTCAGAAACAGGAAATTGATACTTTATGCCAGTTCTTTCATCAATAATTGTAAGAGATCCCTTTAAATTAGAAGGTGGAAGTACTAATGATTGAGAAGATAAACAATTATGTTCGACAATTTGTGAAAAAGTGAGAGATTCATCAGCTACTGATGATGAAAGATGACTAGCAAGAACAGCTAATCTATTACGAGCCCTGGTTGAGAAATCAACACTCCCCATTTTTTTATGATTCAATTTTGATCAATTTTTTTTTATGATTTTGATTATTATAGGGTGGAGATTTTTCGATCTTCCTGGTTTTTTGCTTCTATTTATTTATTTTTGGGTAATTTATTAATACGTTGAAATGTTGAATGGTAGAATTCGGGTAGTTTTGCTTGGCAATTGGCACTTGCTTCTACGTAAGAGATATAGGGTGTCAGATACGGACGGACTAGTCGACTACTCGTGTTTATCCAAAATTAGCTTGGAAATTGGAACATGATTTCAACACGCACTTCTAAACTACTCGGAGTTGCCTTCTTTATTTACAGCTAGTCTTGCTCTAGGTAGCACGGACAGTCGGACACTCCTTCTCACTAGCCGTCCCGTGTCTGATACCGTGTCGGACACCCGACACTCGTTGGACACACGCCTAAAAATGTTATAGTTTAGACGGGGAATAAATTGTCAAAAGAGATTGATTAGAAGATTGGTTTGGGTGAGAAATGAGAATTAGTTATAGTTAAGGTCGAATTTTACCTTTAGTTACCTAAATTTAGTATCAAATACATTAAATTTAGAGTCAAATACCAAAGTTGGCCGGTGTAAGTGATAAGGGCTCTCATCTCTTAAACAAGTGGTCAGGGGTTCGATTCCTGACTTTTGCGAATGAAAAAGCCAAACTTGGGAGGGGTCAACCCATTAAATTGCCTTCAGTACCCCGAAGGAGATTGCCCCAGCTGTCGGTAGGGGATACTCCTGGTCAACACCAAATTTAGAGTCAAATACATTACAAAAATAAAATCATACATTATTTATAACCATAAAATATGTTTTTTTATTAAATTTAAATAGCGTGTCCCGTGTCCTAAATTTCATGGGATGCCGTATCACGTGTCTGTGTCGTGTCCGTGTCCGTTTTGGTGCTACCTAGGTCTTGTTATATCCGTCTATAGCTAAAGACGGGTCAAATAGCTTGAAAGTGGTGACATTTTTTGCTCTCACCACCCCACTTGTTGTTTGTCCTATTAGAAATGTGGTATTGTATTTGACCCGTCTTTAGTTATAGACGGATATGTGCCATCTATAATGAGATTTTGTGCTTTATTTATCGGGACGGGAAGGAAATTCTTTTTTTTTTTTGACAACAGTAAAGAAAGGTGTTCCTATATTACAATTGGCATTGGACTCATATGGTCCAATGCACTTATACTACTAATATCGTAAACTAAAACGAAAAAGTAACTACATCGGTTAACAAACACATGGTGATGGTGTACGACTGGCTGAACACGAAATCCAACATCATCATCCTCAACCTTCTTGAAGGGACGAACTGAACTGACCAATTCATAGACCAAAACATCACTCATCTTGAAAGTCATAGCTTCGGAGAAATACCTGCAATAAAACCCAACAGAGTGTCTCGGAGATTCATCTCCTTGGCTATGATACATATCATCCGGAACCAAACGAGGCCCTTGATCCAGCAAGAGAGAGCCAAGTGCACTTACGCCACACGGACATAGAAACGGAAAGAAGAAAACAGACCTGAAAAATCTGCCTCCTAAGGAGAAAAGACTCCTACACTTTGGGACACCATCCCTATGGATCAAAAACCCGTCGTCCAGAAAAGCGAGCACGTAACTAGTTGACAAAAAAGAACATCCCTTGAACAGCCCCCTAACCAAAACGAAAACCACCTCTAATGATCGAGCAAAGATGGCCACAACACTAACCAGATGTAAAGTTACGATCGTCATTATTAACCCGGCAAAGGTGAGGAGACAGGACACCCCAAACCTCTTTTGTGAAAATGAAAAAGTAAACCTAGAAGAATTTATTATGCGGTTAAAAACAAAACACGAAATAAAACGGATAGACATTTACTTAAACGACAACACCACCGCATCCAACCCAAACCAGCAACACTCCCAAAGAACCCCGATTCCATCCTACCAAACACACCTCAAAACGGACAGCGAAAAACCCCAAGTGCCATCACCTCACTCCAAACGAAAAAGACAGACTCGACCAGTCAACAAACGACCATCAAAGCAGACACAACAACAGGACCTAGCCACTGAGACTCCAAATTCCAAACAAATCCCCCCGGACCATCGGCCAACATGCAACAAACCAAACCACTTGAACAACACCGACCGACACCAAAACCAGGAGATGAGACCAAAAAAGGTGGGGAAAGGGCAAGAGGAGGGGGGGAAACACCAAATCGGCACACCAACACAACAAAAAACAAACAAAAAACGACTTAGACGACACCAAAATCGAACAAAACATCGACCAGATCAACAAAAAACATGAAAAAACGAGACCTTACCAGGGGTGGGGAAAGGGGGCAAGGGAAAGGGGAAACACCCCTGGGTTACATGTAATGCATTCAATGACAGGACAGGGACGGCGGAACCTCAGGGCAACGTCAAACACCACAAACCCAGCAAGCCGGAAGTTCAAAACGAAATCAAGAACCGTCAAAGAAAGGGGAGTGAGATCAAACAAAATAGGGCGGCATAAAGGGGGAGGTGTGAGCAATTGCCGGAGATAGGTCCAAGAAAGACACCATCTCCGGCGATAGGGTAGGGTAAGGAGTGGAAGTGTGTGGATGGGAGAGGCGGCGACTCAAAAGGATTTAGGGTTTTTGTTTTTTAGAGAGAGGGAGGGAGAATTTAGTAGTGTCGGGAAGGAAACTCAATAGCGCGATATTCCTTGTTTTATCCAATGCGGAGATCATAGCCGCTAGCCCGCTATCTCTAGTGCGTATTAGCTAAATTTACAGTTCCACCTATATGTGATAGCCTGCAGTTTGTGTGGAAACAAACACACTACCTTAAGGTACCATATAGGTCGTAATTCGTAACTACCCTCTTACATTTTGTGATCTACCCCTTTAATGCAAGGGTTTGAGCCACGGTTGTAGATGCTTAATCGAATAAACAATGCTAAATTATACATGATCAATGATATAATTCACAAACTTAAACATAGAAATTTCCAACGTTACTTATATATCAAGAAAGATCCAATAACATAACATCAACTAGTTTTCACAAGAGTACTTCTGGATGCTAAATTATAAACTAAGGGATAGATGACAGATTACCTTCATGATCGGATAGGTTCGTCGTGCTAAATCTAATGCTAATGCTAAACTAATCTAAGACTAAGAATTTACGATCTAAAGATAGATTAAGTCGTTGTTTTTGTTGTTTGAGTTGTTTTCATCTGCTTGGACGAATGCCTCTTATATATAGGCAATATTCGGCTCCTTTGTAACTACTCTTTAGTGGAGAGGCGGTTGAATAACCATTGGGTCCTGAAACTTCATCCAAGCGCCTGATATATCATCCCATAACCCAGCGTTATTCTTCTTGGACTTCGTTTATCTTCTACATGGATCAACAAACTTAGGCCCAATTGCTTATTTTTCAATAAATAGCCCCACATACTCTTAAAATAATAAATTTAGTACCTTAACTAAATTAAGCGCTAACAAATACCCCCAACGTCTAGAGGTTTATTTGATTCTAAACCTTTGGACACTAAATCCTTTTTTCAGGGTAAGTGCGTTGTTTAAAGGCTTATTATGCCAGAAATTCCAACTCTTCAGGGCCGTCCCTGAGATTTCGAGGGCGAATTTTTATAATGAGGCCCCAGTATGTTTGGTATAAACCGTTTAAAAAACTTATTCCGATATTTGCGTTCCGAATGAGGTAAATATAGAAACATTTGTATCTCATTTTTAGCTACCCGTATCAAATTTTAACACTATTTTTCATTTGTATATGGATATATTAACTTTACACATTTGTATAGTCATTAGTAAATTTTATCAACTTTTATCCACATCTCTCACAACATAAATTTTATCATTTGTATATGGGATATATTAAAATAATTGTTATTTAGTATAAAATTAAAAAAAATTGAAAATATACATTTTAAAGGGAAAAAGGTGGTAGTCTGATAGCGTAATAAGTAAACTAGTTGAGATCCCGTGCTAAAGCACGGTAATTGTGAGGGTTGAATATAGAGGTCGTATAAATTTAAAATGTTTACATAAATGAGTTGTACTTATAATAGAATGTTGAAATTTACTGCTTATAATGTCAGTAATATTATTAAAAAAAAGTTTACTATTCAAAAGATTTTTAGATTAAATTATTTTGTGTGAATCTATTTTAATTATTAAAAAAATGATAGCTGACTATTATGGAATAACATAATCTAATATAGAGTCACTACTTTGTTATTAAATTGATCGAAAAAATTTATAGATGACTTAATCTTTTAGTTTTAGTTATAGTAGGATTCTAGGGGATGAGAGGATTGATTACTATAATATGTTATTATGAAACCGTTTTTTATAGGATATACCGCAATAAAGTTATACAGTATATAATTTTGTAATATATAATCCTTGTTTTTTGTTTTTGTTTCTATTTTAAAATATGAAACTATAAAATATTTTTGTAAAATATGTTAGGGAGATGCCTAATCTTTTTAAAATATCACTATGTTATCTTTTTGATTTTGTCTTATGCTTAATCTTGTGGTTTTTTATATTAAAATATCAGCATGTTATCTTTTTGATTTCGTATTTTACATCAATATATTTTTTTTTATTTTTTTCAGGTTTTATGTGAAGATTCACAGTGTGAATGTTTATTAAATAGAAAGTTGATTGAAAGATTTGTTCGGTTTGGGCCTACTTTGTGTCAATCAGTTGTGTGTTAAAGATTTGATTTGTTTTATTAAATATGGGAAAAAGTTGAGCAATCTTTCGTGTCTTTATTGATTGTGTACAAGTATTTTATGTACATACAAAGATTTCCTATTTGCTAATTGCCTCTTTATTAATTGTGTGTCAATCAATAAAAGAATATTTTTAATAGAGGCCAATTTTATTATCAATCAATTGAGCGGAAAAATTAGCAATCCTTATTCTTTTAGTTTAGCAGGGATTAGAAACAAAAATAGTGGTAAATAAAAGGTACAGTCAAAACTGTGGGAGACCATTAGACTAATAATAATTGATGGGCCCCGTGTGTAAGAAAGAAGCAAAATTCTCAAGTAGAGAATTGAACTCGGACGTGTGAAATGAAATGTCAGTACCTCTACCATCCACGCACTTGTATCATAATGAGTTTATTTGAATGAATATTTACATCACAAAATCTCATTGAAGACGGCACGTATCCGTCACTTTGGAGTGACGGATACCATTTCCTCTTATAAATGACCCAAACAGAGGAGAGAGGAAAGCACATGGGGTGCCCCCACCTTGTTCTCCCTATCCGTTTTGTGAGTGACATTACCCGTCACTTACTCCGACCCGTTTTCAGCAAGATTAACTGTATTTACATATCTAATAAACGAAACAGAGTGCACCCGCACGGGCTGCACTCCCTAAAAGTCGGCCCTGCAACGCTTTATCCACAGTTGTCATGCTTTGCAAACTCCGGTGGAGATTACCAATTTTTTCCACTTTAACTTACAGAAAATATAGAGAATCATAAAAGATTCATTGGACCCCAAAGCAAACAAAGGATTTAAATCCTCCTTATTCTCTTGGCAAGGCCGCAAGTCTTCACTTTTTTCAAGCGCATCTCTTGCACGCTTTCTTGAGATAATTTCCATAAAGATTATTTTTAAGGATATTTGATTGAGAAAAAGAGGAAATGAATTTCACCTTATGCATCTATAAATACTATTAAAAGGCTACCCTAAAACGATTAATTAAGTCCACGTAGATAATGCCACGTATGATAAAAAAAGCCACCCAGATATTTGAAGCTCACGTCATCACCGTTGCTACCGATAACGACAATCCCCCTTTTTCAGCTCATTTCGTCAACCGGCATTAATTTATTATTACATTTTTTTTTTGATTAGGTAAGAAAAATTACATGGCATTAATTTAATTCATTTATCTATAAATTAATTTAATTCACTTATCTATAATATTATAAGATATTATTTATATTCTTAAAAGCTTTTTGTATATTAAATATATTGTTTTCCCAAATTTATGTAACCCTTAGAAATTTACAACAAAATTTCATAATTTATACTTAATATTGACATTTTAATTGAAATTTTTGTGATAAAACATGTTAATAAAATTTATAATTTATAATTAAATTGAAATTTTTGTAATAAAACATGTTAATAAATTAATTAAAACTTATTAATTAAAACTCTTCATATTACTTACCACCCACCATTTTTATTAACATTTTTTCCTATTTAATTCATTTTTTTAATTAAACATTGTAATAAATTGACTAAAACTCTTCATAATACTTAATACCCACCAAATTAATTAAATTATTTTTCTATTTAATTAATTTTTATAATATAATATGTTAATAAATTGAAAAAACTCTTTATATTACTTAACAGTTAACACCCATAATTTTCATTAACGTTTTTCCTATTTAATTCACCTCTTGAGTTTCTTGGCAATCAATTATCCAATTAAATAATACCACAAAATAAATTAAAAATAAAATTAAAATATTGGAATTTATGGTTGTATAATGGCTATAAACCTTATAAAACCTATAATAATTTCTATCTACCTATAAAATCTTATTAAAAGGTTAACCTAAAAAATGTGACATTGCAAATTTAATTGTGATGTGACAACTTTTAATGTGACATGGTAAAAAAAAGGTGATATGGATTACAAATTTAAGAAAATTAAAAAATATAAGGTAAAAAAATTTAAAAAATATAAGGTATAAACACAAAAAAGAAAAAAAAAATGTAAAACATTGATCCCCTCTCATAATTTTTTTATTTTTCTACCTTATTTATTTAACCATTATTTCCATTATTTAATTAAATGACCTTTTAACTTTCCTTTCATCATTACTATATATACTTTGTATTTATGTACCATATTTTTAAATTTTCTTTCATTCATAAAATTTTGAGAGAATTTGTAATAGAATTTTTCATATATATAGCTATTATATTCACCCTAATTTTCAATTTTATTCAAAAAAATAGCACCTAAAGTATACATAGAAAAGTAAACTAATTGTTTCATTTTTTATTTTACATATGTTTTGTATTAATTTGTTATTATTTTTTGTGTTTGTATTAATATTGCAGGAGAATGAATTTCCAACTTTATTCAAAAAATTGGTAGGTAAGGTATAGCTAAAGAACTAAATTAATTATTTTACTTTTTATTGTTATTATTTTTGAATTAATTAGAATCTTATCAGTTATTTTTGTGTGTTTCTATTAATAATGCAGGAGAATGAATTTTCAACTTTATTCAAAAAATTGGTAGGTAAATTATACAATGAGAACTAAATTAATTGTTTCACTTTTTATTTTTACTATGTTTTGAATTAATCAGAATTTTATTAGTTATTTTTTTTGTGTGTGTGTTTGTATTAATATTATAGGAGGATGACATACTCATATATCAATAACAATGCACGAGATTCGAAATAATGGCTATGGATCTTCTTTACAGATTTTTTTTCTTGGTTTTTCTTTTTTCTATAATGGTGTATTTGAAATATCGAATGGTAGCAAAAATCTTTAATAAGTTGTTGACATGTTGTTACATTATTGTCCTTCACTCTTTCCTACACTTTAGTCTCCTTTGTAACACTTATGTTCTATTTTTATTTTGTCAAATAGGTTACAAATCAAATTGCTTAGCCAAATTTTTAAAGTACGATGCACATATGTCAATTTGATCTTATCATAGTGTTATAATATGCATAAATAGTAATTAGTTAGAAACCGATTCTTATTCTCCAATTCATTGTTCCAATTCCAATGCTTTCAAGCATTTAAATCATGTTTTTGTTTTCCATCAAATATACTATTCTATAACTCACAATATTTTTTGGTTTTTTGAATGATTTGTTTATATTTTATTTTCTCCTGAATTAGGAAAGGCTAATATTTCGTATAAAGTATAATAGTATTATTTTGATTATAATGTTTGATGAATATATGGTCGAATATGAAGAAGCTATGTTTAGAATCGTATATGCATAAATCTCTATTTATTGCGTGATTCCGAGAAATGTGTAATTAGTTTTGCTCATCTTATACTACTAATAATAACTATTAGAGTTCACCTATAAAGTTTTGATCCTTTCTTTACTCCCTTACTTTTTGTCCCAAATCTAATATTATATATACTACGGAGTATATTATTATAACAGAAAATGTGATATTTTAAGTATATGTAACTTTTCCTTGGAATTATTTGGAATAGTTGTTAAAGTTGCTCACATAAAAGTTCACGACCATTTCTTTTCAAGATAAACATAGGGCAAAGTACTTTAAAATGCACCAAAATGAAAATAAAAACAATGGTTAAATAAGGAAACAAAATGCAATGTTAGTTGGTGAAAAAAACCTTTCATATTCTATAATCTTTAAGCCGGTCAAAGCAATGGTTAAATAATAAAGAGACAATTGAAAAACACTAATTAAAGAGGCAATTGAAGAACCGTTAATTAAACAAGCAATTGAAGAATCATTAGCAACTCAAACGAGAAAATTGAGAGTCATTGATTTTCTTTCTATAAAATCTCATCAAAATACCAATTCATATTGTCTTTGATACTGGGTTGTCCAAACCAACATTACCCGTCCTTACAAAAGTCAGTTTTTTTTGTTCTCTTTGTAATTTAAGGTATTTTATTGGAATTTTGTGTCTCCTTTTTCCTTTTCTTTTTGTTCATGTATTTATATTTAATAGTCTTAATTGGAGGTGTCAATTCAATTAATTAACTTGATAATTTAATTAATGATGTTATTGTAGGAGGTATGTATATGTTAATGCGATCCTAAAATGGATGTGCTTTGAACGTCGCGTAATTATTTTGCATACTCGATAAGAAATATTTTTACGAGACTAGTATAATTATCCATATTGTACGAGTTTTAGAATTTTGACGGGAGTATTTATTTAAATTCTATATCTATATATGTGTACTTACTATAAGTGAAGTAATAAGAAGGTTATATATTTGTAGAGAAAGAAAGGATAATGAATGAAAAGTAATCACGCTATATATTTCGAAGTTAGGAGGTTTTTAACTACATATGTAGTAGAAAATAAATTTCAATGCAATTTGTTCATATATGGAAGAGTGACTTCTTTTAATGTTTTATTTTTTTGGTAGAAACTTGTACTCATATTTTTAAATCCTTTGAAAACAGGGGACGACAATGGAACACAAATTCATGTTCCAATACTTCTATGACGTCAAGATTGTCCATAAGACCAGAAGTACCCGAAAATTCAATTTGACGGATTGTGTCCTCGGTACAAAACAACCAAGCTATTCACATTTTGGTTTGCATATCATCAAGAATACAAATTTTGGAGTGTATTAAACTTTTGTTTTAAAATACCGCTCTCTCAGTCGTGTTCATTTATTTACCTTTTTTTTTAATAATTATTTGTGAGTGTTTTTTAATTAAAAATAAACAAATGATTGAGAGAGGGGGACTGGACTACTCCATATAAGTTATTCACAAATTAAACACTTAAACACAGTCAATTATTAACGATCCCGTGATTTTCACGGGCTCCAAAACTAGTTGAGAATCACACTTATATACTCTAAGAACCTCAACCGTTTTCCAACTCGGGGTGCAAATAATTGCCCTGCAATTACCACCCCTTCCCCTTTCTTGATTATCCCCACGAATTCTGGTTCTACTAATCTATAGATATATAATACAATTACTCATCATTGCATCATATTTAAATGAAGGAATGTACATTTATTGAAAACCCTACATAAGCATTTATTATGCTGATAGCTTATTAAATGAATCTTAGGAATGCTACCCAGCGCTAGAATTTCGTGATTCTTGGCCTTCTGAAACAATTTGTGATGCTTCATCTTTCATCAGAGCTATCATAATTAATCACAATGGGAGAAAACCCATCCTCTCCCTCTGGATTTTTATCCCGAAACTCTGCATGGTAGAACACTCGTTCTTCGAGATTCTGAAAATTTAAACATCCACCGTTCTTAGTTATTTCTCTTCCATTCCTCATGGTTTTAATCATCCATGGTTGAGCATCATCCTGCTCATAAGTCAAACTCAACCTATAAGCCCGATCAAATCCTGGACTATCAAGATCAAAGACAAGCATCTAAGCCTGTAGATACCTCATTTCTACATCTCCTGCAAACCACCCGGTTATGATTGGACCGCATGTTTGGTACGCGGAACAATTTGTGACAGTTCGTAAGTTTATCGTCAAGTGATTGCTCAAACACTGATGTCTACCTCTTAGTTGTCATCTACGCGCCGATACGGTCGTTTTGACAGTAATTAGAGTACATTTGGAGTCCGGGCCTAAAACCGTCTTCATTTTCTGATAACCGCTAAATCCCGAATCAGAATGTTCTGGAATGTTCCGGATATTTCTATTCCAAATTTTATAAATATTTCACAATCTTTTAATCTTTGGTAAACAATTTCCCGTAATATTCATACAAAATATTAAGGAAAATAAGATTATCCCGTTATTCCATAAATTAAACACGAAAATCTTTCTTCCGCAGGAGGAAACCACCTGGGAACAGACGCAGCAGGTGCTGCGCCTCATCCAAGAGACGCAGTGCTTGCTGCGCCTCTTCCCATGTCCTTTCCTGCGTATTTTTCGTATCTTTTTCATATCTTTTCGAGATTCACTTCCAAAGTTTCTCCGAAAACCCCTATTCCTTCACGTGATTAGTATAAATAGGAGCCTTCGCTCCTCATATTTCTCACGCAAGTGTCCGCCCCTTCTCTTCTCCCTTTGCATTCTAGACCACGTTCTTACTTTTTGGCGCCTACGTGCTTGAACATTCGACCACGTAAGCTCGGATCCTTCTGAGTACCAGCCTCGTTTGCATGACCGACCAATTTGACCAACTCCACAACTAATCAACTTAATTAATCTTAATCGTTTTCCTCTTACGAGGGCACTTTCGTTACATTCGAGTCGAGCATCGCTAAAACATAAACTTAGCTCATCTCGTTTCGTCAAACATGTAAGTCTGAGGGTGTAAATCCTTCTTTATTTATTGTTCTTTACTTTTTTGTATCACTAATGTAAGGTTTATGTCGAAAATACTTCTTAAAATCGATTTATAAGACCGTGCTTTAAAACCCTTTTTACGGATTACCAGAAGATAACCGTCGGGAAAGGACGCAGCAACTGTTGCGCCTCTTCGAAGGAGCGCAGTGCCTGCTGCGCCTCTTCGTGAGGCTGCCGCAGTTCCTGCTTCCTTTCTTCTTCCTTCGTCCTCTGTAAATTCGTTGTTCTTTGTTTTGTTTTCGTTTGTTCTTCAAATCTTTGACATAATAGCATAATAATTTCACATGTACATAATTTATCATTCATTAGCATATAATTCATCATTAAAATCCGGCTTAAATCCCTTATAACCAATATTTGCGGGTTTTCGTCATTAAAATCAATTCGGGTTTTAGAGGTTCGATTCCTCAATATTGAGTCTCTGGAATTCAACATTGACATATTTGCATCTGTTATTTATCGTCACCATCATTAGTTCGTCATTAATAACATGTTTAACCTAATTAATTTGTTTAGTTTATTTGTCATTAATAATCCTTTTAATCTTGTAAATAATTAGTCCTAATTAATTTTGTTCCATGTTTTATTGTTTTTTATGACTTCAATCACATGTAAATAACCTGTTAATCACTTTCATCCGAGTTAAATATCATAATCAATCCTTAAAATCACCAATTAATATTAACGATTTGCAATTCCGGCTTCACAGCCAGAACTCACCCTTGGAACAGACGCAGCAACTGCTGCGCCTCTTCCAGAGGGCGCAGCTCTGCTGCGCCTGTTCCAGGTTGACTTCTGTCTCTGAACTTCCGTTCTGCCTTGGCCTAGTTTAATTAGTTTACGTATGTAATTAATTATTATTCGTATTATCGCCTAATTCCTGTTCGTTAATTTATTTATTCATTCTTTCTCAAATCCGTTTTAAAAGTATTTTCGACATAAATCATTAAATCCGATGTAATTATTATTGTAATTTTCGTTATTGTATTTATTGTATTTCTTTTATCATATTGTTTGTATGCCTTCACATGTAATCAATTTAAATCCCTACTTCGACCCAATTGTATGCTAAATTAATTGTTCACCGACTTAGTCTAATTCTTCACATGTTAGGATTAATTCTATGGATGTTGCATTGCATGCATATAATCGACAATACATCGAGTATGAATAATTTCCCTAATCATTAGTAGAGGCCGCTATCGAGGCGGGCGGGATTAGGTGTTCGATCAAAAGAGCTTCCTAATACATACCCTCACCCCTTATTCCAGATCTCTGTCAACATCCGTGTTCATTGGCATCCACGAGAGTCATTCTAGACATAGAATGCTAAGGGTAACGAGTTCTTGGTGTTCATGTCACTACTTTGTGTCTTGACATGACACGAGGTATTCGAACGGTTTCCAATTTTCCACAATAAATAGGTGGCGACTCCACAAAATGCAAACTCTTGTTCTCTTCCTCCCAAGCGGCCCCGTGGGCCCGCGTCCACAGTTTGACGACTCCGCTGGGGATAATACACTTACGTGTAGCCAAGGGTGAAACTTGAACAGGGTTAGGGAATAGTTTGTACAAGACAATTGTCGGTTTTCATAACTCGGTCTTCCTAGATCGTTTATTCGGCCTTCCTAGGCCTAACCCAACCCATTCGACCAATCGTCCCGTCTAAACGGTCCTAATTCTTATTTGGGCCTAAGGATGGATAGCGATTGACGTCATCCATACCATGATGCTTACTCTTGTTTGTATCAAGGACCTTCACTACTTGAGGAAATGGACTAGGAATCGACCTTACTCTTGTTTGGTACGAGCCTGTCCACAGACTTCGGGTTTGATTGTTCGGTATGACAACCCACCCTTTAAACCAAAACCCTTTTAAATGCACTCAACATCCCGTTATAATGCTTGTATAGATGTTTGTACCTTACGTGATCACCATTTCTAAACGAAACCATGACGATTTTCTTTAAAAATGTAAACTTCGAAAAAAAAAGAAGGCCAACAATTAGCGCAAAACCGAGTCAAAACTCTGTCCATTTGTCGAGTCAAATTTCGGGCCCAAGCCCATTTCAAAACCTCACTTCGAGTCCACTCCTGCAACTACACTATAGTTGACTAGGACATACATTTTTCAAATCTTGTCATTTCTTCAAAGCTCACTGACACAAGTGGCACACACCCACTTCACGAGTCAAAACATTTCTTTCTTAGTAAGTGTGTTAGAATGATCGATCGTGTTTTGATTCGTCGTCGATCTCTTATCCAGTTTCCGAGATGCCTGAAACAAGCGACGTGAATTTCAATCAACTCCAAGATGGTAATGATCGAATCCTAACCGCGCTAGCTCAACTCCAAGTTACCCAAGACCAAGTGTATGATCGCCTTGACACCATCGAGGGCCGGATCTATGCCGTTGAAGCAAGGTTGCCTCCTCGAGAAAGTGAAATCGTTGATGACTTCGTGAATGACTTCAGGGACGAAAACCCTCCCATGGGAATGACTGCAGCTGAGAAAAGACTCCAATACTTAGAGGAGCAATTGATGTATCTTAAAGGGAATGACATTTATAGGGAGAATAATCGCAAGTATGAGGCCGTGAGTTCCAAGTTGCCAACCAACTTCAACATGACGGATATCCCTAAATTCAAGGGGCATGAAAACCCTTTGAACCACATCCGTGCTTTCAAATATTATATGTCTATCAAAGGCATTAAACCCGAGATGTTCTTAAGGATCTTTCCTTCATCTCTTGACACCATCCCAAAGCAATGGTTCTACTCTCTAGAAAACAAGAAGATCGCTACTTGGGAAGACGCCGCGATCGAGTTTGCTAAGCAATATGCGGATAATGCTGAGATCCAAGTTAACATGCGCACTCTAGAGGTTCTTACCCAAAATGACAAGGAAGGTTTCACCGACTTCTTAAGTAGGTGGAGGAAGACTATGAAGGAAATTTAGATTCATATACATATTAACATACTCAAATATGTCTAAATAATTTGTCATAAAATTAAAACGGATTTTATGCATGCAAACAAATAATATAATAGAAGAGAAATCATGTCCTTACATAGTGGATTTCGGATTTAAGGGCACAAAAGAGATCACCTTTCTCTTTTGATCTTGAGCTTTTCCTTATGGATGAATAAGATCTAAGTATAAGATCTCTCCCTAAGCTTTATACCCAAGGCTTAACACTTAATCTAATTAATATTATAAGATCTAGTATAATATTAATCTAGTGAAAAATTGAACCAAAATATTTGGTATTTGAGTTCTCAAAACCGGTTGAGAGAAGAGGAGAGGAAGAGGAATTATTTTTATCTCTCTAAAAATAATTATGTTGAGTGAATGAATAAATTATCTAACCCACTATGCCATATAGTGAAAGATAAAATAAAATGAAAAAGAACCCTTGTTCTTTCCAAGGGAGAACCGGGTAGGGTGGAGGGAAATGGCCTATGCATGGCCTTTGTGCTCTTACACAAAAGGCACTAGGTATGCATGCCTATATTAGAGAAATGATGATGAATTCCACTAATCTAAATTAACATAATATGTTAATTATTCCCAATATTTCGGTCCACATTGTAATATGGATTCCATATTATTTTTGTCAAATGTCAATATGTCACATGTCATATGTAACATAAATTGTTTATGTATTTTTAACATATTAAAAATCAACGTATTAATAAAAATACGTCATATACAAAAATCGACTTAGTAATTCATAATTACTCGTACCAAAATATTTTACCGTTTATAAATTGCATTTATAATAATTCATTAAAATCCAATTGTTTCTTTAAACAATAATTTCATCCGAGTAATAATTTGATTACTCCGACCGTATCTCATTTAATCACATTTCAATTTGATACGTAAATTTTACTTCCAAAATCGTCCGTCAATTTTTTTCAAGTAATTTAATTAACTCGTAACATTATACGATTAATTAAATGATCAATTAAGAGTATCGCCCTATAGGTATGACCTAGGGGTCAATCGATCACCACCGGTCACACACACGACGAATAATGTCAAACTCTAGTCGACCAATCATTACCGATATATGTTGACCATTTGACAAGAATAATATTACTTCCCAATTGTATTCTATATAATGAGACTTAAACATGTGATCATCATGATCAACAATCGTGATCGCATTATTGTCGGAGGACACATATTCCAACAATCTCCCACTTGTCCTCGACAAGTGTGCGTCACCAATTCTCTTGTCCTATTACTATCTCCCACTCAATGCAAGGTGTCTTTCAGGTCGTACTTGCAAGTGATCATATCGAGAGTGGTTTCCTCGATCCGGAGAATAACGATTGACCGGACTTATCTATCATAGATACTTTCCGAGCGTGGCCACGCATTTCCAGTTCATTACTCCTCGAGTGGCCCTGAGATATTGTTATAACCCTGACTAGGGGTGGACAATTCCTATCGCACTCATTCCCTTCGACTAGCCACAGCCATCATAACCCAAAATATGCCCATTTGACCCCATTTACGAAGGTCGTAGTAACACAAATCAAAGTTAATCAAATCTGTGCCATCTCGGAGAATAGTCTTTAGTCAAAAGAATCGACTCATTTGAATACTATAGCAGCTCTCGCCACGACCAGGCTATATAAATTTGCCAGAACTCTATAAGCGGTCATAAGGCCCGACAAAATGTTCCTAACAGTCTGCCTATGTGATCGACTAGTCATCTCACATGACTCTATGGCACTTGAACTTGCCATCAATCGCCTCACACTCTAGTCACTTCGAGACGTCACCTCATACAAGTGACTATGGGCAAATACTATGTTAATCCGTGTTCACTTTAACGGGGTTCAATTGTCTCTACAACCCGTATGGATGTAACAAAGTATAAATTAAAGATAAAAGACAAATGTGATTATGAACATGAACAAAAACAACACTTTTATTTCATTTCAAAATCTAACAGAAATTTGGTACACGTTTAAGTCCCATGGACGTAACATGCTCATCATGCTTAGCCTGCGATAAAGGCTTGGTGAGCGGATCGGCTATGTTGTCATCCGTCCCAACCTTACAAATCGCAATTTCCTTTCTTTCAATGAAATCTCTTATTACATGATATTTTCTAAGTACATGTCTAGATCTATTACTAGACTTTGGCTCCTTAGCTTGGAAGATCGTCCCACTATTATCACAATAGAGAGTTATGGGATCATTGGCGGTAGGTACTACTTTTAGTCCTTTCGTGAATTGCTTGATCCACATAGCTTCCTTGGCGCTTCGATCTTTGCTATGTACTCACCTCCGTTGTCGAATCCGCGATTCTGACTTCCTTGAAGCTTCTCCAGCTTACGGCACCACAATTGAGCATGAAAACAAAACCAGCTTGTGATTTCATGTCATCTCTATCTGTTTGAAAACTTGAGTCCGTGTATCCATTAACACGCAACTCAGTATCTCCTCCAAACACAAGGATAGAGTCCTTAGTTCTTCTCAAGTACTTAAGGATGTTCTTAACAGCAATCCAGTGACTCTCACCTGGATTTCCTTGATATCTACTCGTCATGCTCAAGGCATACGAGACATCAGGACGTGTGCATATCATGGCATACATGATTGATCCAACAGCGGAAGCGTAAGGGATCAACTTCATGCGTTCAACATCATGGGGTTCGGAGGGACATTGAGTCTTGCTCAATATCGTTCCCGTTACCATAGGTACCAAACCCCTTTTGGATTTGTCCATGCTTTGAATCGTCAAGAATCTTATCAACATAAGACTCTTGACTTAGTGCCAATATCCTCTTGGATCCATCTCTATAGATCCGGATACCTAATATGCGTTGTGCCTCTCCTAAATCCTTCATTTGGAAGTGGTTACCTAACCACTTCTTAACCGAAGACAACATTGGAATATCATTTCCAATGAGTAGTATGTCATCGACATACAAGATTAGGAACACAACTTTGCTCCCACTAAATTTCATGTATAAACATGGTTCCTCAACATTTAGTGAAACCATTTTCCTTTATTACATCATTGAATCGATGATTCCAACTTCTTGATGCTTGCTTAAGACCATAAATGGATCTCTTAAGCTTGCACACTTTGTTAGGATTTTCAGAATCAACAAAACCGTCGGGTTGTATCATGTACACCTCCTCTTCTAAATGCCCATTTAGAAAAGCGGTTTTGACATCCATTTGCCATATTTCATAATCATGAAATGCGGCGATCGCTAACAAAATCCGTATGGATCTTAGCATGGCTACGGGGGCGAAGGTCTCATCATAATGGAGACCTTGGACTTGGGTAAATCCTTTTGCCACTAGCCTAGCTTTGTACACATCGTCATGTCCTTCTATGCCATTCTTGATTTTGAATATCCATTTGCATTGGAGGGGTCTTGCCCCTTTAGGCAAATCTACCAAGTCCCAAACTTGGTTTTCGAGCATAGAATCCATTTCGGACTTCATGGCTTCAAGCCATAAGGTGGAATTAGGACTAGAGATTGCGGCCTTGTAGGTGGCGGGCTCGTCACTTTCCATAAGCAACACATCGAGTGTTCCATCTTCCTCGATAAGTCCCACATATCGATCGGGATGGCGAATAACTCGGCCCGTCCTTCTTAGTGGAGGAGGTACAATCGCGTTAGACGACGAAGGAACATCTTCTTGCGTCTCTATTTCGGTTTGTGGCTCTTGAACTTCATCAAGTTCAAAATTTCTCCCACTATGTCTCTTAGAAATAAATTCCTTTTCTAAGAAGACAGTCTCGCAAGACACAAACACTTTATGATCTTGAGGTTTGTAGAAGTAATATCCTCGAGAGGTCGAGGGGTAACCTACAAAGGTGCATTTTTCGGATCTTGGGGCAAGCTTGTTGTCGTTCTTAGTTTTGATGTAAGCATCACATCCCCAAATCTTCATATAGGATATATTTGGGATCTTACTCGTCCACATCTCACATGGAGTCTTTTCGGTGGACTTTGTGGGACTATTATTCAAAGATCGAATTGCGGTTTGTATCGCAAATCCCCAAAACGAGTTCGGTAACTCGGTTTGACTCATCATGGATCGAACCATATCAAGTAAGGTTCGATTTCTCCTTTCGGCAACACCATTAAGTTGAGGTGTTCCGGGTGGAGAAAGTTGTGATATAATACCACGACTTTTCAAGTGTGAATCAAATTCAAGGCTAAGGTATTCTCCACCACGATCGGATCGTAGTGCCTTAATCCTTTTATTCAATTGGTTCTCTACTTCGTTTTGAAATTCCTTGAATTTCTCAAACGCTTCACTCTTATGTTTAATTAAATAGATATACCCATATCTACTTAAATCATCGGTGAAGGTTATGAAGTAGTCATAATTACCACGAGCGGTGATAGTCAATGGTCCACATACATCGGTGTGTATGAGTCCCAATAGCTCACTAGCTCGTGTCCCTTTACCACTAAAAGGATTACGAGTCATTTTGCCAATTAGGCAATATTCGCATGTACCATATGATTGATAATCAAATGGTGTAATCACATTAGTTGAAATTAATCTTTTGATGCGATTCTCGTTTATGTGACCTAATCGACAATGCCAAATGAACGCTTCACTTGGGTCACTTGTTTTGAGTTTCTTTGATTCAATGTTATAAATATCTCTTGTCGGATTTGAGGTCTCTAAAATGTAAATGCCATTGATGGAAGTAGCTTGGCCAATAACCAAATCATTCCTAGAAATAGTACAACAATTGTTCTTAATGGCAAAACAAAAACCGTCCATGTCTAGCATGGCGATTGAAATAATGGTTTTAGAGAGTGTAGGTACATAAAAACAATTATGCAAATACAACTCAAATCCACTTGGCAAAGCTAAAACATAAGTTCCCTTGGATTCGGCCGCTACCCGAGCTCCATTTCCAAGGCGTAGATCCACATCTCCCTTGTTAAGCTTCTCCACATTTCTTAAACCCTGTAAATGATTACAAAGGTGAGAACCACAACCGGTATCTAGTACCCATGTCGTGGTGGAAGTATAATTTATATCAATAACATAAATTTCTTTAGGAATTGTACCTTTTGGAGTAATGAGTCCTTCCCTTATATTTCGCAAATATATCGGACAATTCCTAAGCCAATGTCCCATGCCATAGCAATAATGGCACTCATCATTAACTTGCTTGAAGTTTTTGATTTTCTTTCCTTTCTTCTTGAACCTCTTGCCCTTTGTAGCAAGAACTTGATTGCTAGAGCTCCCACTAGCTTTGGCATCTTTATCTTCCAGAGACAAAGACCCTATAGCTTGCATGAGGTAGTCTTCCTGAGACGGACTCACACGAGGTCTAGTAGTAGTGGGTGGTTTAGAAGAGGTGATGAAATTAAGGTTTCCATCCGAACCTATCCCGAAATGAAGTTCTCTAGTTGTATCAAAATCGTTGTTGGAGCAAATGTCGTCAAGAACATTGTGATAAGAATCAATAGTAATTGGTGCGGTAGCATTTGATGGATTCATTGTTTTAGAACTACAAATATGGAGGAAAAGGAAATATTTAACATTTGTCTTTTAAAATCATACTTGTAAAGTATTAACAAGATATGAACATTTATATAGTGACCTCTACCCAACTATAATAAATGATTCCAAGACCCAAATTCATATCGACTTAGGCACGGTGGGGCCGATACATCCTTTATCAATATAACTCGGTGGATTAACGTTTAATCGATTCTACTTTTAGAACTCTTGGTCGATAATATTACATTAACAATTATCTATAGCCCAAAACACATCGACAAGGGCACGGTGGGGCCGATACATCCCTTATCAAATACTTTTGTTGAGTTCAATCCAAATTTCGAATAAATGTGTCCATGATCCAAACCCACATTAATTTGGGCACGGTGGGGCCGATACATCCCTCATCAATGACACGTCTGTCGCGTACCTGTCAAAAATAAAACCTAACGGTCTCAACTAAAAATGTAGTAGAGGCAGTCGAGTATCGAATCCTCAGGGAGGTAATGTAACTACAGCTATCAATTTCTAATCCTATGGTAACAATTGGGTTTGATTAAATTTTTGGTTCTAACTACGGAGTTGAAAGGAAGAGAAATAAAGAAGAAGCAGATAAGCAGGAAAATGATTTAAAAACTATCAATAAGAGGGGGACATGTCGGGAATTCGGTTCACTACGGTAGCTCAACAACTTAGCAGTAAATGACTCAGACGAACTAATGCGAGACGGATATTAGAAGGTCCTTTCGGTCCACTTCCCACCCTAAAATACCACTAACTTAACTTTCGTCCTCATTAGGGTAGTCTACTATTTATAGCAGGCCTATTTAGTCCAATCTTTCGATCCAGGATTAATTGTAGCCAGATTAATGGGTGACATAGAAGCGTGCACTCAACTAGGTCGAGAATTACAGTTATATTGCTATAGTGACAGGGTCTCTTTAATCAATTTGTCTAATTCATTTACTACGTCGTCATTATTCTACCGCAGATCCCCTAATCCCAACATGAAAGGGTTTAGCTACTCATATTCGTAATAAAACTAACAGCAAACAAATTTCCAGCAGATGACATAACGAAACAATAATAAAAAGCAATGATAGAAATTAGGGCAAGGAAGAATGCTAACATAAACAAGAATTAAAACAACAAGAAGATTAATTATTATTAAGAGAAGAAGGAGATTACAATCTAAGCGATTCCGGCGTAAAGAACAACCGAGTCCGAGTGAAATAATCTCAAAATGCAAGCAACAGTAGAAGAAGAAGTAGCGTAGGAAAAAGTAGCAGTAGTTCTAATGTGAATGATAGTAAAAAAGATAGTAAAAAGAATAGTAAGAATGAATGACTAATAACCTAGTAAAACATAGGTTAAATAGCCAAAAATCCCTAAGTGTTTATGCGGAAAGAATAAAACACGGACTGATTAAAGCCCAAAATGTCGAAATCCTCTCGATCGAGTAGGCAAAACCACTCGATCGACCAATGTCTCAGCAGAAACTCCTCGATCGACCAGCAGGGTTCTCGATCGAGGACTTGGTCAAATGCAGCTTACTCGATCGAGTAAGGAATAGCTCGATCGAGTCTTGGGGAGCTTAGGGACCACTCGATCGTCCACCAAACAGCTCGATAGACCACCTATCAGCTCGATAGACCACTTGGGTCTTCAATTCAGCTCACGTCTTCACCCAAATGCCTCGTAATGCGTGCAACGACACTTCTAAGTGCAACATCTCACTCCGGGACAGTCCCGTCTCCTCTAAATGCATGCAAAAAAGGACGAAATGGAGCATGGTTCCGCTACTTCCGCGATTATCCCTACAAAAAGGACAAAATACACCAAAGTAGCCAATTCGGGGCAAAATACTATAAAAACAGTATATAAATGCATAGAAATACGTGCTGAAATAGGCCAAAAAGACTATACATTAGGCACGTATCAAATCTCCCCAAACCAAACCTTTACTCGCCCTCGAGTAAACTCAAAACTAAACTAATGGAACGGACATGATAACTCAGAGCTAGCTTAACTTATCTACTTGAACCACTTTAATGCAACAAAAATTAACAGTTAAAGCTAGGCAGTCAATACGCAAACGAATTATAAGTCGCATTCGAAAATAAAGTCGACATATCGACCTTGCAAGACCAACAAAACCGGACTCTCACGTGGTCACTCTTCTTTCATGAAGCAAAGGGCAAATGTTATATGTAAAAGAGAGAAGAAAAGACAGTCACTCGCCTAACTGCGACCTACATAGCATGCATGCAACAAAAATGAAAGACAATTCAAGTACTAATGCACACACTCCAACCAATAATGTCCGTCACAGCCGAGGGTTTGCAAATAAAATGGGAATAGTGAGGTTCAGGTGAGAAAAAGGCAAAACAAGTTATGGAAATGTGGAGGTAAAAGCGTCAAGCTAGTTCCTAACAGGACCATGAAAAACCATCCGAATCTCAATATCCAAAGACTAAACACAGTGCCCTTCACTTGGCACAAAACTCACTAGACTGGAAGCACAATCTCCTCAAAAAATAGAATAAGAGTGGAGGAGCTAGACGGTCACAAAGTTCCCTTTTTTAAACACCGTCTGAGACAACTAACTGAAACAACCAACCCTCTTGTCGATTGTACGTCTTCAAACATCTTCTCAACTCTGACAAGAGGGTCCAACTTTTTCACAACTTTTTCTTTCTTTTGTACGTGAATCTTATCATTTTTTTCATTTTTCTTTTCCTTTTTTTTTTTCTTTTTTTCTTCTTTCACATTTCTTTTTTTTTTTCAATACTTTTTTTTTCTTTTTCACTTCCTCCTTCCTTAATACAAACACCAACTCCAAACGGGAATTACGGACCAAACTGCAACGGAAAACATACCACAAAAGGACAGACTAACTAGCTTGACTAGGCAGGCTTAGTTTGGAATGTGGCTAATGGGTCAAAAAGGCAAGTTTTGGTCAATGTGGAGCTAAATGGGTGAAAGATGTAAAGAAAGGGGAATTTGCAAGACCCTCCCTGCATGTGACACCAACCGCAGACCCGAATATGTGCATTTGACAAAGAATTGAATGTCATAAATGTGCAAATGAGACGAACATGCTATGCAAGGAGTACTACTCTCAAAATTCCTAATGAACTGGTCATGAATGGCACCAGTTATGGCTCTAAAACTCAGAATTTTTAAGTAGTTTGCCAATTTATCGTCAAGTCTAAACAATCGACTATTATTTGAACAAAAATTCGTAGACTATGCGTATGACAAAGCTAAAAACCATCAATAAAGTGCAAGGCTCAAGTGAATTGACAAGTTAAGTGCAATTTCATCACGGGAATCTACCGTTCCGACTCAACCTAAATGCAAAAATAAACGTGAAATTTTTTTTTGAATTTTAACAATTTCTAATTTTTATGGATTTTTTGATTTTTTGAAAATAAACAACAAATGCAAACTGAAAGATTAAACGTGAATGCAAAACGAATGCGGATCTGGACTCAAAAGGATGCAATACCCTCCCCCAAACCAAAACGGGACAAACGCCTCGTTGTCCTCCAAAGATACACCAAATGAGAAAAATGGGGGATGGGGGTATACAACCAATAAAATAAAAATAAAAATAAAGGAGACGAAATAAAAAGAGTGAGAGGACATACAAAACACGAACTTCCCCAAACCACGCCGTAAAATCGGGAAGTGAGTAGACCGATAGCTACTCGTCGTCGGCACTGCCCCTCTCTCGGTACTCGACTCAACAAAACGGTCTCCCCAAACCAAAGAAAAACAAGGGGGAGACTCGGTCATCTCCATCCCGATCCTCCGGACCGGAGTGCGAACGGAGGGTCACTCTCCTCCTCTCTCGGCGGCTCGGTGTGCCGCCCGCTCTGCCCGTAATCCGCACCTCTCGTGCTACCGCCTCTCTCCTCCGGCTCCGACTACGAGTCGGAAGGTAGTGGAGGGTACCGTCCGGCCGGGTATCGGTAGAAGGAAGGATGCGGCCACCCCTCTGGAATCGGTCGCCGGGCTCGAATGTGGAACTCGTAGAGCGGGAATACGACCAAAGCCATATCCCGTCTCATCTCGGTAATGTACCCGCACGGATCCGAAAGCGCGGCATCACGACGCCCTTGGTCCATGACCTCGGGCGCCTCTAAGACAGGGAGGGCGACAAAATTGGCGGAAAAATCGAACCGAGGAAGGAGGGTCAGTGGAGGTGGAGTATGAGTCGAGTGGGTGTGGGTGTAGGCCGAGGCGTGGGGGTCGGTCCGGCTGGGCCGAGTCCGAGCCCGAGAGCTAGAAGATGCTCCGGCCTCCCGCTTCCTCTTCTTAGAAGAAGAGGGAGGGGTGAAGGTAAGGTGGTAGGTAGGTGGAGGTGGCCTCGCTCCCTCGGCGGCCAGATGAGAGCGGTAAAAGTGGGGGAAGGGTAGAGCACGGCAAGGTAACAGACGTGGAACCACAGATCTTCCATGTCCTCGCACTCCCCTTCGCCTTTGGGAACCAGGTCAAGTCGGCCATGGCATCCAGTCAAGATGGGCCATCGATCGGGTGCGGTGAGTCCGGCTCACTGGGTAAAGGTGGCGGGCAATCCTAGTCACCACCCGCCCGCATGAACAATGCGGTCTTGACCCGAGTCCCAATTCCGTTCCAATCTTTGAGCTACCGGATATGCAATGTTTAGAACAAACGGGGTACCGTAGTCAATGTTGAGGTACCCCGCGAGAATCGCTAGCTCGGTGTTGGTCACGTTATTGGGCTCGGGCGCCCAAAAATGGTCTCTCCTAGCGAGACGCAGTAGTAACGGGCGCGAGGTAAGTGAATATGAGCGCCCTTCCGTGCCTGGAAGGGGGTGTGAGAGAGCGCGACCCAAAGTGGTGAAGGAGCTCTCGAGGTGGGGCAATGGGACCGTCACTAACTAGTCCCAAAACCTGCCCAAACTTGGTTTAGGTCCCGGTGATGCGACTCGTTGCGGAGTCGAAAGTGAATGCGAGGAACTGGGTGGTCGGCTGGTAAGAGTCGGTGTCAAAAGAGTAGGAGCTAAAAAACTCGTAAGTAGAGGTACGAATGGTAGCCTCCTGCATGGTAATCAGACCCGACATACCCGTCCCGTTTAACAAACTACAGACCTCCTCATAAATGCCTAAGGTCTCTAGGTCAGCTCGCGCAAGGAAACGGGTGGGGGAGAGAGGGCAACGAAGTAAAGTGACTAACCGTTTCCGGTGAGCCTGCGAAGTGAAACGTCACCGTGGGCATCTTCGGTAGAGGTGTGAGTGCGCTCTCCCCGTAGCAACACCTCGGAAGGGTGGAAGTGACGGCTAACTGGCTAGCCTGCGGGTGTGGCCTCGGTGGCACCATACCAGGCTGTGGGAAGCGGGGGATGAATCCGCAGTCCAGCAAAGAGAAAGGCCTGGTAGGAGTGGTGGTAACGGCAGGAGCTATAGTGGTTACCAGGGCAGTAGTGGTGACAGCAGGGACCACTAACTCGCTCGAAGAAGAAGGGAAGATGAACTAGCGGCGGGCAAAGAATCGGCGTCCATCCCGCAAAGTGGCAAAAGGCATGAATAAGGGACGATCTTTGCTAACCGTGGTTAAAACAACCCGCTAACCAACATGTGACAACAAATATGAGGCCCTATCGGTCAAGAAATCCGACTTCCAAAGATACAAAATCCAACAATCCTCACTAAGTTCGAAAGGTAGCATATGAGTGGTGGTAAAATGGCAAAGTAGTGACTCTAGCAGAGGAGACAAACACAAAGATGAAAACCACATAGGGAACACATAAGACTCCTAGCGAATCGAGAAACCACTCACAACACGAGATTCCCAAAAATTCACATCAAGTAAAGGCGATAGGGGACGGTAACGGCAATTAACAACAGTATTAAGTAAGCATGGACTGAAGTTAAGCAGGCAAGACAACAGGAAACCGTCTGACAGTCGACACATTTCGACTCACAGGAACCCTAATCGCGGAAATCGCGCAAAATCGAATTTAACATGTAGAAGCAGTGAGGAATTGCGAAAACATCATCAACAAGCTAATCAAGGGCAAATAAACACAATTTAATCGAATAAATTCGACTAGGCAAGGAATTTTCGAACCCTAATTCAATCACCTCAAGAATTTCGAATGAATTAAAGATAAAATGCAAAGAGTGTGAGAAAAATACTTACTTGATGATGAGGATTCTATACAAGCAATTAAACTTCAAATAACAAGCAACAAAGGCGGATTTTGATCGAGAAAAACCGCAAACCCTAATTCCTCTTAAAATCCGAAAAAACGAGCACAAAAGAGGGGGAATATAAGGGGCTATTGAAGAATTAAGTGCTAGTAGTAGAATGTAGGTGGTGGATTTGATAATTTTGGGCAAAAATTGGGGATTTGGGGGAAATGGGAATCGCAATTAAGGGGGAGTTAGACGGAATTTAGGGGTTAAATGAAATAGAATTAGGGAAGTAAAGAGTTTTAAGAAAGAAAACTCCCGTCTCCTGTTCATTTCACTCGATCGAGTGATTTTAAGTCACTCGATCGAGGAGTTTTTGATGTCCCTCTGCTCGATCGAATACGAAACCGCTCGATCGACCTGTTTCTTTTTGGTCTTCCTCGATCGAGTAACCACCACTCGATCGACCCAATCGCCATTCGATCGAGTACAAAAAGTACTCGATCGAGGGCTTCTTCTCGTTGACTCTTGGATTTCCGTCTTTATTTCCTCGAAATGCGTGACATTTCCCCAAACCTGCATAAAACACGTCCAAACACATCCCAAAATACCAAATATGCAGAAACACAGTCTAAAGTCTTAGTTTACGCTAAAAATTGTCTAAACTAATTGTCCTAATTAAAAACGTAATAAAAGAAATTCAAAAATAATTCAAACGAATATCTATTACAATTTGTTACACGGGGCATTTCCCCATTTAATTCCCATTGGCTTTCAGTAGCCCCTTCGTGGGCTTCTGACTGGAGGACGTCACTTCGGCGATACTGACCGTCCTCTTTGATTTCCATGAGCTTGAATTCCTGTTTGCAAGAGGAGGAGGAACATAGTTCCAATCTATGTAGGTTCGAACTGCCTTCGTTCTCGCCCCTCTGTCATCTTCTTTGGCATCCTTGGCTCCAGTTCGATTGATAATGGTCGTACCACGTCCTTTGACAACTCCTTTCTTGCCTTCATCTGCAGCACTGCGGTAAGGGAAAACAGACGAATTTTCCTCCTTTTTGCTCTCGGTATGAGGCGGAGGGTTAGCAATAACAAGAATATTCTCTAAATTTTCATCGGAGGTGTCAATCATAGGGTCAACGAAAGAAAGGGCATTGCAAGGCTGAGCTTGCATGGGGGCCCTCCGGAACTTGGACCGATGAAAAGTCGGCTCCTCGTCCCCTACCGGAAGGTCAAAGTTTTCCCAGACGTCTATTACGCACGGGCGGTGGACAAAAATGGTCTCCCTAAAATGATAGGGGTGTGCACATCTTCGGGGATATCTAGGACGACAAAATCGACGGGAATAAAGAACTTCCCGATCCGAACAGGTGCGTCTTCCGCTACACCTAGTGGCCGTGATAAACTACGGTCGGCCATCCGGACATCATGTTGGTGCAACTCAGTTTGTCACACCAAGTCTCTTAGCTAGAGACAAAGGTAAAACACTTACGCTAGCGCCTAAATCGCATAGCGCATTATCAATCAATTGCATACCTATGTGACAAGGGATCGAAAAACTACCCGGTCGATTGCTTAAGAGGTAGCTTATTTTGAGGCAGTGACCCCCATCTCGATCAAAGCTACGGTCTCATTATCATTAATGGTCCTCTTACGTGCTAAAATCTCTTTCATAAATTTTAAATAAGAGGGTACCTTGGTTAGCAATTCGATGAACGGCACGGAAACTTCCAAACTCTTCAAAAGCTCAACAAATTTGCTAAACTGTTGATTAATCTTGGTATTCTGCAGCCCGCCTCGGGAAGGGAACAATGGTGGAATCTCGAGTCCCTTATTTCTCGCTTCCAAAGTGTCTTCCGGAGCAAGTTCGGTATCCTTTGGACGCTTCTTACCTCTCGAACGAGGCCTTTCTGGTAATTCCTCGCTTAAACGAGCACTAGCAGGCTCTCGAATAAGCTTCCCGTCATCAATATCACTCGATCGAGCAATGTGTTCACTCGATCGAGCACCTTCTTCAGCAACTTCAGTCGATCGAGCAACATTCCCACTCGATCGACCATCTTCACTTCGATTCACTCGATCGAGCGAAAGGCTACTCGATCGACCAGTTCTTCACCATTTCCACTCGATCGAACACCGATTTCGATCGATCGAGTAATCTTTCGTCGTGAGCCCCTTTTTCTTAACGAACACTGTTCATCATCGATTCTGACTATTTCTGGTCTCGATTTCTTCATTTCTGGTCCCTCATAAGAAAGACCGCTTCTCAACTCTATCAAATGTACCGTCTCGTTTGGGTTCTTCTCATTTTGAGTCGGTAAATGACCCGGCTTCCTCGAGGATTGATTCGCGGCGAGTTGGGCAACTTGAGTCTCAAGTGCCTTTATGGACGCGTCTCGCTGTTGATCACTTGTGCTTCTTTGTTGATCACTCGCATGAAGCTGCTTTGTAATGGCTTGCATCATAGACTTTAACTCGCCCATTTCACTCACCCCACTTGAAGATGAACCGTGGTTAGGAGGGTTAAAAGACGGAGGCTTCGATAGCCCCGTTGCTTCGATGTGGAGGGATATATGGTTGTTGCGACTGATTTGGAGGGGCGGTGGGATTGAGTACGTTGTTCTGGTTACTCCACCTCAGATTGGGGTGGATATTCGGCTCGTAATGAGTGTTGTTTTGCCTGTAGTGTTGAAAGGCAGCACATTGCTCATAAGGACTTGGACAATATTCAGCGACATGTCCATCTACCCCGCACCTCGTACAGACGAAAGGACCGTCTGTCATTGCATTAACCTGATACATTCCTGGCTTGAAAGCTCCCCCTAGTTCATACTTGTCGAACCTGGCAGTAAGGGCTTCTAGTGCGGCCACTGAAGAGGATTCAACGGCTCTCCTTTGGTTTCCCCTTGAATTTCCGTATTCAGCCCTATGAGTGGCTAAATCATCTATGATTTTTCCATCCCTTTGTCGGCCCCAAGTTGTCATAAAATCGACCGTTGGCTGCCGCATCTAGTATAGCCCTCTGATCATCATATAAACCATTGTAAAAATGGTTACACAGGCTCCACTTTTCGAAACCGTGATGCGGTATGGTCCGCACCAGTTTCTTAAATCGAAGCCATGCCTCGTGGAAATTCTCGTCGGGCCCTTGTTTGAAACTGGTTATCTGAGCTCTGATGGCTATGGTTCTCGAAGCAGAGAAGTACTTTTTATAGAACGCCAATGCTAGCGAATTCCAATCCGTTATGGCGTGAGCAGCTCGGTCCAAATCCCTGTACCACTCCCTTGCAAAGATCGCGGGTGAGAAGATGAACATGGTTTCTTTTATCGATCCGTTTGTCACGCCGGTAGGAGGAGGTATGGAGCAACGATAGTCAATGAAGGTCTCCATATCTTTGAGCCG
The DNA here is from genome assembly GCF_048544455.1 of Silene latifolia. NCBI lineage: Eukaryota > Viridiplantae > Streptophyta > Magnoliopsida > Caryophyllales > Caryophyllaceae > Silene > Silene latifolia. Next base: position 33,926,046 of record NC_133536.1, read on the forward strand.
CATCTTCCTTCGCACTCCCCCGAACCGATTTTTCTCGACCATGCTAATGTAAGAAGGCTTCGGTTCGAACTTCCTAGCATCTCCTGGTAATTCGAACCCTTTATAGAGATTGTCGGCCGTGGGCTCGGAGTGACTAGCAATGGTTGCTTCCTCGGCCATTTCGGAAATTGCAGGAAAGTAACAGATTCAAGTGATAAATCGGAAACTGGAGAAGACGGCGGATTGTCTTCGAAAAGCTCGTTCTCGTAAAAGTTGCCGCGAGAACTAGGCTCTTCCTCTGCCTGTTGCTCTTGAAATAGTAGTCTCCTTTTTACGTGCAGAGACCTCTCAATCTCGGGATCAAAAGGTAGTAGTGGACCACCTTGCGACCTGCGCATAAGACGAAACTACAGACAAGATATGAGAATAGTCTAAGGAACGATGTTCCTTAAACTAAAAGAAGAATTAAAAATAAAACAGCTAGTAATTAAACAATTGCCTCCCCGGCAACGGCGCCAAAATTTGACACGTCTGTCGCGTACCTGTCAAAAATAAAACCTAACGGTCTCAACTAAAAATGTAGTAGAGGCAGTCGAGTATCGAATCCTCAGGGAGGTAATGTAACTACAGCTATCAATTTCTAATCCTATGGTAACAATTGGGTTTGATTAAATTTTTGGTTCTAACTACGGAGTTGAAAGGAAGAGAAATAAAGAAGAAGCAGATAAGCAGGAAAATGATTTAAAAACTATCAATAAGAGGGGGACATGTCGGGAATTCGGTTCACTACGGTAGCTCAACAACTTAGCAGTAAATGACTCAGACGAACTAATGCGAGACGGATATTAGAAGGTCCTTTCGGTCCACTTCCCACCCTAAAATACCACTAACTTAACTTTCGTCCTCATTAGGGTAGTCTACTATTTATAGCAGGCCTATTTAGTCCAATCTTTCGATCCAGGATTAATTGTAGCCAGATTAATGGGTGACATAGAAGCGTGCACTCAACTAGGTCGAGAATTACAGTTATATTGCTATAGTGACAGGGTCTCTTTAATCAATTTGTCTAATTCATTTACTACGTCGTCATTATTCTACCGCAGATCCCCTAATCCCAACATGAAAGGGTTTAGCTACTCATATTCGTAATAAAACTAACAGCAAACAAATTTCCAGCAGATGACATAACGAAACAATAATAAAAAGCAATGATAGAAATTAGGGCAAGGAAGAATGCTAACATAAACAAGAATTAAAACAACAAGAAGATTAATTATTATTAAGAGAAGAAGGAGATTACAATCTAAGCGATTCCGGCGTAAAGAACAACCGAGTCCGAGTGAAATAATCTCAAAATGCAAGCAACAAGAGAAGAAGAAGTAGCGTAGGAAAAAGTAGCGATAGTTCTAATGTGAATGATAGTAAAAAAGATAGTAAAAAGAATAGTAAGAATGAATGACTAATAACCTAGTAAAACATAGGTTAAATAGCCAAAAATCCCTAAGTGTTTATGCGGAAAGAATAAAACACGGACTGATTAAAGCCCAAAATGTCTAAATCCTCTCGATCGAGTAGGCAAAACCACTCGATCGACCAATGTCTCAGCAGAAACTCCTCGATCGACCAGCAGGGTTCTCGATCGAGGACTTGGTCAAATGCAGCTTACTCGATCGAGTAAGGAATAGCTCGATCGAGTCTTGGGGAGCTTAGGGACCACTCGATCGTCCACCAAACAGCTCGATAGACCACCTATCAGCTCGATAGACCACTTGGGTCTTCAATTCAGCTCACGTCTTCACCCAAATGCCTCGTAATGCGTGCAATGACACTTCTAAGTGCAACATCTCACTCCGGGACAATCCCGTCTCCTCTAAATGCATGCAAAAAAGGACGAAATGGAGCATGGTTCCGCTACTTCCGCGATTATCCCTACAAAAAGGACAAAATACACCAAAGTAGCCAATTCGGGGCAAAATACTATAAAAACAGTATATAAATGCATAGAAATACGTGCTGAAATAGGCCAAAAAGACTATACATTAGGCACGTATCAATCAACATGAATTCGGTGGATTAACATTCATCACCCACTTCCCCTACGTAACAAGGTTTGTACCCCGGTGTGGCCGAGTGCACTCCCTCACGAAATAGGTTTTCATGGTTTCTACTATTTGGTAAGGCTATGTCTCAATTGATTGTTTTAGCGAGAGGTCATGTCAATTTATTATCTATCACGTTTTAAGTGAACTAAAGCGGTGAACTACGATAATTCTAATTGACACGGTCGAAAAAACTCGATAAAAAGACAATGCATGTTTAGTTATGGCGATTTAGCTATGCATGTGACATAAAATAAAATGCAAGCATAAAGATAAATAAATCCTAGTATGGCCTTCCTAAAATAGAAAAACTATTTAACTATTACATATTCGGAAACCAACTCCATTGGTCCCTTGAACTTCGGTTGTGGCACGCATCTCGATGTAACACCGTCTTTATGTGTCGCCATTCTTGAAGAAATCCGTCTTTGGGAACTCCGGAATGAATAAAATTACATAATAAATTACATAATTTCCTATTATACATTTGTAACTTAAAATAAAATAAATCTATTAAATTACAAAACGGTGATACGAGATCACAATAAAATTACAACCGAATCGATATTCCCATACATTTCGGGAAATACCAATTAAAATCTAAGGCCATACTAAGTAAAATTACATAATTCAAAAATTACATAAATTAAAATTATGACAATCATAAAGAAAATGCAGCATTATAATATGTATGAACATGCTCAATTTTATGCTAAATCGCCTTTTAATTAGCCAATATCGTATATTACTCGGTTTTTACGGATTTGCGTGATTTCAACATTTTTATAATCACAAAAATACATAAACTCATATTTATGCATAAGTTAATTACCCTAACCTCTTAGGACTCAAAATATAGTCTTCACTAATAATTTGACCATAATTAACCCATATTTTATAAAATTGTTCATAAATGGACCAAAATTACAAAAATAAGCTATTAAACTTCAAATAAATCACAAAACTTCAAATAAATTCAAAATTTGAAATTTAAATTCATGAACATTCTGGAAAAATTCCATGACACTCATAATGTTCAAAATCTTAGGTTAAAAATTTCGAAAATTTTCCGGAAAAACAATGTTGCGGTTTATCGATTTTAATAAAATAATCATAAAAACATGGAAAAATTATTTTCATTAACTTTTCAATTTTAGATATGAAAAATATAATAAAATTCAATATTAGACGTTTTTCCTAAGTCATAGATTATGTTTTATTAATTTTCCACTAATAATGTCACTATTTATGCTATTTTTCTTCAAAAATTCATAAATCATGCAAAAAGACTTCTTTATTGCCAATTATTTTACACACATCTTGTAAAATTGCATGTGACAACATATTAATTTTCTATGACCAGATTCAAAATTTAACTCATATTAACCTATTTTTTCACCTAAATCCAAATTTAATAATGAAAAATTCATTTTTCGAGCATAACAAGTCCAAAAATTATGAAAATTTACAGGTTATCTCAAAATAATATATGTGACAATATATCCAAAAACCAAGTGAAAATTCGTAGTATAGCTAATTTTAGACCAAAAATGACATTTTTACTCATAAAATCATATTTAAATGCCATTTTTGTAAATTATGAACAGTAAAAATCCGAAAAATTAACCAAAATATCCTAAAACATTTTAGGACCAGAAATATTAACATGCATGTAATAATTTTGTGATATATCATAATAACACAAATTTCACAAGTTTTATTTGTTATTCTTATAACTCGGAAAAACTTTTAACCAATTTGCATGCAAACAACCGTGGCTCTTGATACCGATTGAAGGAAATGTAGATTCATATACATATTAACATACTCAAATATGTCTAAATAATTTGTCATAAAATTAAAACGGATTTTATGCATGCAAACAAATAATATAATAGAAGAGAAATCATGTCCTTACATAGTGGATTTCAGATTTAAGGGCACAAAAGAGATCACCTTTCTCTTTTGATCTTGAGCTTTTCCTTATGGATGAATAAGATCTAAGTATAAGATCTCTCCCTAAGCTTTATACCCAAGGCTTAACACTTAATCTAATTAATATTATAAGATCTAGTATAATATTAATCTAGTGAAAAATTGAACCAAAATATTTGGTATTTGAGTTCTCAAAACCGGTTGAGAGAAGAGGAGAGGAAGAGGAATTATTTTTATCTCTCTAAAAATAATTATGTTGAGTGAATGAATAAATTATCTAACCCACTATGCCATATAGTGAAAGATAAAATAAAATGAAAAAGAACCCTTGTTCTTTCCAAGGGAGAACCGGGTAGGGTGGAGGGAAATGGCCTATGCATGGCCTTTGTGCTCTTACACAAAAGGCACTAGGTATGCATGCCTATATTAGAGAAATGATGATGAATTCCACTAATCTAAATTAACATAATATGTTAATTATTCCCAATATTTCGGTCCACATTGTAATATGGATTCCATATTATTTTTGTCAAATGTCAATATGTCACATGTCATATGTAACATAAATTGTTTATGTATTTTTAACATATTAAAAATCAACGTATTAATAAAAATACGTCATATACTAAAATCGACTTAGTAATTCATAATTACTCGTACCAAAATATTTTACCGTTTATAAATCGCATTTATAATAATTCATTAAAATCCAATTGTTTCTTTAAACAATAATTTCATCCGAGTAATGATACAATTTGATTACTCAGACCGTATCTCATTTAATCACATTTCAATTTGATACGTAAATTTTACTTCCAAAATCGTCCGTCAATTTTTCAAGTA